>NC_084826.1:15320379-15695074 GCF_958449725.1 Rosa rugosa | reverse complement strand
CTACTCTTTGTTTGGAAAAGGTAGTTAATAGCCATACTAAAGAAGGGACGAAACAAGAGAGAGAGGTAATAGAACTTTTATTGAGGGAACGCCCTTGCAAGCGCTTGAGACAATAGAGAGAGTTTTTTTCCTATCCGGCGGCGAGTCTCACCTCGATCGTTGGATAGGCATTGGTCGACTCAGTGTGGGTCTTATTTTCATTAGTTGTTTAGGTTTGTCTCGCTTTGGCGTGTAATAAGTCTCTGCATGTATCTTGTAGGGCTAGTTAGGCTAAATGCATGTGTGTGCACTCTAAGTGCCTTGTCTCGTCTAGCAAGGTGACGATCCATGGTCTATTGGTCGCAACCTCCTAGACTCCTAATGGCAGGATGAAACTTATAATCGTTGGATTTACTTTCCGGTGGTAACATAGTAGGAAAGCTGTGATATTGGTAATTACAGGCTTGTTCACCTAAGGGACTGTGAGGGATAAATGCATCTCAACCACACATATTAAATTAAATAGCTGAAATTATAACAACTTAAAACTGTGCATTTGTTTTCAGCTGTCAGATTCACTTGTCCCTCACAATCCCTTAAAAACTGTCTCTTAGGTAAGCAGATATCTTGGTAATGAGATTTGGAATTTTTGTTTTTTCTTTCATTTTTTTTTTAATATATAATTATCTCTAACAAGGTCTACAATTATGCTTCGTTGTAATCAAGTTATCTTTCCATTATGTCACATCTTTGTCAAAATAAATGGAGTAGCTAGTGGAACACTTTTGCTAGTTGGATGCATGTTAGAATACATATATTTTGTAGAGACTCTTGATATCATTTTGGGATGTTCTGTAGATGCTTATTATAATTAGGGGTTTATGCTCAATATTCCCTCCCTCCCCTCCACCTTGCGCGCGCATTGTATTCAACAGTTTCATTAATTAAAGTTTAAGGGCAGTCGCAACAACCCTTTATTCATTTTGCTGCCAATGAGCTCGCCCAGCTGGCTACTGGCATAACCTTAAAGTATGGGGTTTGCGAGAGGATTTTGAAGGTCGAACGCCGCACGCTACCTTCGTAGCTCGCGAGGCCTGATCCACCGGATGAACCCACAGTGGCTGCCTTGGATCCTATTGATGTGGACTGGCGTGTCCACTTGATAGCATACTTCAAACAACCAGATCACTCCGCAGATAAGAAGGTCTGTTTCCTCGCGCTGAATTATTTCCTCAGGAATAACGAGCTGAGGAGGCGCGGAGAGGATGGCATAGATTTCAGGTGTGTCTATGGTCGCGACACAAAACGCCTGATGCGAGAGGCACATGCGGGCGTGTGTGGGGCTCATCAAGCGAGCCCAAAGATGCGCTGGCTCATTAGAAGACATGGTTATTATTGTCCAAGCATCTTGAAGGACTGTATAACGTTCGCGAAGGGCTGCCAGGATTGCCAGGCACATGGACCAGTCCAACACGTGCCAAATATCCCCATGCAACCTATCATTAAGCCCTGGCCTGCACGAGGTTAGGCACTGGACTTGATTGGAATGATTCACCCTCATTCTTCTCTTCAGCACAAATTCATCATCATCACTACCGATTTCTTCACCAAGTGGGTAGAAGCTGAGCCTTTAAAGGAGGCTTCTGGCACCACAATCCGGCAATTCATCTTTCAGCACATTATTTGCAGGTTTGGCATCCCAGAGGTCCTGGTGTCTGACAGGGGGGCAGCATTCATGGGTGGTGAAGTTGAACAGCTCGTAAATGACTTGGGCATACAATTCATTCACTCAACCACATATTATGCTAGTCTAATGGCCAAGCAGAGGCCAGTAACAAAATTGTCATCACTCTTCTGAAGAAGATGCTCGCTGAAAATCCTCGCCAGTGGCTCGAAAACGTTGTATGAGACTCTCTGGGCCTATCGCACCTCTAAGCGTAGCCCTACAGCCACAACGCCCTACGCTCTCATGTTTGGCCATGATGCCGTGCTACCTTTGGAAATTAATGTTCAATCTCTACGGGTCCAAGACCAACATCATCTGATTGGCCAAGATTATGTCCAGACTATGTGGCAAGAGCATGAAGATCTTCGCGAAAGACGCTTGGAGGCTTTGGACAATTTAGTGATGGAAAAGCAGCGCATTGCTCGAGCTTATGATAAGCGGACGCGCGGCCGCAGCTACAAGGAGGGCGAACTCGTCTGGAAGGCGGTTCTGCCGCTTAGAGAGAAATTGGCCGGCCGCGGCAAATGGACACCGCGATGGGAAGGCCCCTTTGTCATTCACAAAGTCCTGGAAAATGGGGCCTTTCACCTTAAAGATTTGGACGGCGATATCCATAGGAATCCTATCAATGGTCGATTTCTGAAGAAGTATTACCCAAGTGTTTGGGAATTTGAAGATCCACTTGACACCCCAGCCACCGGGGCAGGGGGGCAACCATAGTCTTTCTCTGCTCGCGTCCTCATCATCGTCAGGGCCTACCTTGTGGCCCCACTCTAATGTACTCGCTTCGCCTAGCAAGACTAGGGGGGCAATACTCTACATATTTTGGGCTTTGTTTTCGCGGCCCTTTGACTTTGTTCTATGTGTGCAAATTTTTCAATTGTTTCACATTTCTTTTTCCTTTTTTGACAATCGAGTGTTAAAATACATATAACAAGGCCTATACAAGAGGCTTTACAATATACATTAGAAGATTGAAAGTGACAAAATATTATTGTATTCATAAAGTTGCTTTGCGGCCAAAAGCAATACAGTACATTCTCGGAATTACAAATTTAAAAAATAAAAACTTTCAATGTAAACTTTCAAGTCTTCTGGATTTTCTTTCAAGAGGGACTCGACGATCGGCTTTAGTCTCTACACCCTTCTCTCTTGAACCTTGGTTGTTGCTATCGTCTGTACTTGAAGGATGGGAAGGGAAGCGCTCGATCGAGTTCATTTCAATCCTCCCAGTTGTTCGTCTTTTAGGCCAAAGGCCTCATTACAGACAGACATCAGAGGTCAACGAAGCCAAGTTGCCCCATTCATCTCAGGGACAAAATGGAAGTTTGGTTCGTTAAGCTCAGGAGGTGGGGCGCCGAAGAAGAACGGATGACCGTAGAGGGCCTTCCGCATTCCTCCGGCATGCTCCACATGAGGGAACCTCAAAAGGATGAACCATCTGGGGTAGATTTCCCAAGCTAGGAGCTCCTCGTGTTCTTCAATCTATCTGAAGCCTAGGATGTTCCATCCAGGCTTTCAGAAGCCGAAGACAAGAGGTTGCCTGAGATTAAGCCATAAGGCCTATCTCAGGCTTGAGATTTCGCCATAAGGCCTAAGATCTAGGGGCTAGAAGCGAGATCGTGGGGAGAAGATTTCTGGAAAAGAAGGAAGAGGAGTAGGGCTTGCAAGGGCTTGCAAAGCCATTTCTGGGTAAGCTATGGTTCTGATCTTCTCAACGCCAAAGTACAGGTATATATAGGGCCAATCCGAGTGGCCTCAGCCCTTGGATGGACAATTGAAAGTGGTGGTCAACGTCATCAATGAGATTAAATGCCATAATCTTGGAAATGAAGGAGAATTGAAGACGTGTGGGAAGTGGAACGGTCTTCAAAGAGGTAATCGCTCAGTTTCGAGATTATCTATTTTGAACCGCTTTAATACGTAATTAAGGCAAATTTAAAGAAATTGATGGCTACGAAGACAAAGGCGCGTTTGGGCCAGTAAGTGGACTGAGCAAATAAATAATATTATTACTGGGCTAATAGCATCCATAATACAAAAGATAATGGGCCTAATACTATAGGCCTAAAGCCCCCGGGCCGCGTAGGACAGGCGAAGAAGATGATCATCCAGATGGTAGCCGGCTTGACAGGCGGCATGATATGCCTGCTGGGCTAGGCCGCGGACCTGGGCCAGGTTTTGAGACAACACCTCGGAGGCGGCCAAGGGTTGCTCCAGTTGGGATTCTTCATGAGCGATCCTAGCCCTCACAGTAGCCAATTGGGCCTGAAGATCCTTGATTTAGGACTCGAGGTGTTTCTCCTCGAGCTCTATATCTCTGAGATGAGAGGCCCGTTCACCCAGGGAGTCTCGCAAAGCTTCCTCTGTTGGGCAAGGGCCTGATGTTGTGTTTGGGCTTGTCGGGCTCGTGCTTCAGCGGCCGCTTTACGCTCGCACTATTTAGGGAGATTACCCAGCAATTTGTTTATGGAGCTAAACTGAGTGTCAGAAATGGCGGCTTCACAGCGAAGTACTCTGAGATATTCCAAGGCCCTCGCGAGTGTGCCAGGAGCCAATAAGTCAGGACCTAGAAGTCTGCGAAGACCTTCCTTAACATCTTCCACGACCCCTGGAGGGGTTACTTCAAGGGCGCGAGCTAACCGCTCTAATCTGGAGGGTTCGCCAAGAGGAGCTTATGGATGAACATGACCAACAATGACCGGGGCCTCGAGGGGCTCCGCGACAGGACCTACCACTTCAGGTATCGGCTGGGGACCCACTTTTGCTGCCGCTTCATGCACTTGGGGGCATGGGGGGCAGGATCGCTATTGGCTTCATTCGCCAAGTTTGGATCAATGTGACCCTCGCCGACGGTTTCCTCAGCAGTTATCGCCACTTCCTCAGTATGGACAGGGCTCTGACCCTGAGAAGGGAATGTCAGAGGTCGAGAAAATCGAAATTAAACTATAAGAGAAGAAGGTAAACTCACAAGGAAGGATACCTCGTCAGCGGGTTGCTCGCGTGTAGTGACGGGAACATCCTGGGCTATTATTGGGAGAGTTGGCGTGTCCGCCACTATCTGCTCTCGGTCGACTGTAACAACATCAGGTCCAGAATCAGGCACTACTTGCTTCGGAATGCCAGTCCCTGGTTGACCCCCGCAAAGAGCTTCAGGAGGGGGCGTCATCTCCTCAGCTTCAGGGGAACTATCGTCTGATATTTGAACTAGCACCGGGGATGGCGGTGGATGGTTCGCAGCCAGGATTTGAGGCTGGGAGATTACTGGGCTTGAGGGCGCTCGAGCCTGCGAAGAGGTTGCTTCCCCTCCGGTAGTAGAAGGGCGTTCTCCACTCTGCCTGGAAGGGCTTGTAGTCTTATGACGAACCTACAAATGAGGAACGTTTTGTTATAAGGCGAAATGTGAAGCAAAACAATAACTTCATTACTCTTTTGAAGTGCGAAAGTACCAGTCGAAGAGTCTGCAACTTCGGGCTCCACTACCACAACCTTTTGTTTCGCGGCCTGACCCGTGGTCGAGAAGGAAGAACCGGTCGGCTGACCACCGGACGATGGTGCACCCCTGGCCCTAAGACTTGTCCGCTGAAACAAAACATCAGTTAGGATAATGAAGGCGAGAGGGATGAAATTTATTAACGTAGGAAAGAACTTACCTCCTGTGCCGGTTGGCGGATTATAATTCCAGCTTGCGCAGGTCGCGAGGGTTGTGCTCCATGGACAGGGAAGCGAGCGAGCACTTGAGAATCAATATCGTCGAGGTAGTTCAAATGGAGGAAGAGTATCGCGAAGAGCTCATCGTCCGGTAGATCCCAGCAGTTAACAGAGACCTTGGCCCACCATCAATCGTAATCCTCGATGGCTCAGTCGACGGGACGAAGTTCATCGGCCCAAGCAGGGAGATTGACTAAAGAGAGCATGCTTTGGGCGAGAGGAGGCCCAGTGGCGGGGCCTATTCTTCGCCAGCAGGTGTTGTAGTTCTAGGAGTCGTAAAGAGGGAAAGGTACCAATTGGGCTAACCCAAGTTGGCGAGTGAAGTGGTTGGGGGGGGGGGGGGGTAGAGCTCATAACTAATATCATCAGCCGCAAGCCTGATGTCTGAGCAAGAGATGGCGCGGCAGAAGGCCAGGCAGGCGCAGTGGCTATAATCCGGATCGCTGTGCAGGAACCCTTGTTCAAGGGGAGGCGGGAACCTTCTGTTGAGAACCAGGTCCGAATCTGGTATCTCGTCTAGGAGGTACAAATAGGAAAAACACTCAGAATAGGGAGGGGAGGTGTATCTTTCCTCCCGGCAGAGCCACTGACCCATAAGCGCGTCAACCGAGGGGATCTTCAGAATGTATGGTCGGTGGAAGTGAGGGAAATAGACTTGTAGCCAGAAGTCTAGGATCCAGAAAGGGCCAGAAATGCCAACCTCAAAAGGATGCATGGTGGCCTGATAGAGGGCACGGTACAGCGAGCCAAATACGGGTTCCCCAAGGCCGACGTGGCTGCCGTTGTAGAGGGCAGTAGCCAGATAGGCCCAAGGACCAGTGGGCTTATTGAAGGAGGTGCATAAAATGTACTTGCAAAGCCAGTACTCCAAGAAGGCAATGCCACCAGTCGCATTATGCTCTTTGCAATAGTGGGATCGCCACTGCGGGTAAGAGCGGATGTGGAGCGGATGTGGGAGCCGCGGCCGGCTTGAACCATTCGCAAAAGGAATTCGACAGCATCGAATTGGGTGTGCACATAGGGCTCGTAGTCAATAGGCAACCCTGTGATGGTAAGAATGTCCAGTAACGTTATACTCATCTACCCAAACCTGAAGTTGAAGGTATTGCTGGATGTGTTCCAGAGGCAGAGGGCGGTGGCTAGAGGCGAGCGGTTGCCGCCACTGGGGAGTTGAAAGCATAGGTCGATGGTATGGGTAATGCCCATCGCGTCCCAGCGATCCAGATCCCTTTCTCTAACCTTGCGATACCAAGCAAGTTCTTCCGCGCTTACTGAGGGTCAAAACCCTATTTTGGCTTTGTGTTGACGCTGGCCCCAACTCCCGAAATCACCAGGGGTCCTTCGAAGGATTGGGATGGGGCGGCAAATGGGCAGGCGGTACAAGGCTATGGCGTCTTCCGGGATGGCATCTCGTGGGGTAGGACCCAGTCCGGCCTGAGAATTGGGGAAACTGAGTAACAGGGGCCTCTAGATGGTGGTCTGAGCGAAGCATTGTGTTTCAACGCTGGTTCCCCAGGCGTGGGTGGCTTCCTCATTGATCTCCTCTTCCTGATCAATGACGATTTTCTTTTGAGGAGCCATTTCTGGGTTTCTGAGAAAGGAAGTGTGGGAAGAGAGAGGGTAATAGGGTTTAGCAAATAGACTGGAAGAGTTTTTGATGTGACAGATACGGATGTTTGCGACAGAATTTAAATAGAGGATTTTGTGAGGGAAACGATGCAGCGAAAAGACGTTTAGCAGTTGGGCAGACGCAAACCCTCATTTATGGCCTCAGTTTCTGTCATAAGTCGTGTAGCTTAAGTCTTCTTCGATTAGTTACGTATTCGCGGGCCTGATCTCGAGGCCTGGGGGCAATGTTTGAGCCCAAAACTATTTTTGGCAAGATCCCTTAAGCGTAGCGGGCCGATACCTGCGGCCCAGAATTAAGTCTACTTGGGTTTGGGTTATAGCTTCGCCCATTCCGAAGTCCATAAGGAAAATGAGACCTTATAGGAATCAAGTAGCAAAGACCAATTAGGAATCTTCAATCAATAATCCTTCTATGGCAAGGAACAGTCGAAACCCTAAGGTATAAATACTGGGTTTCAGGGACACAAAAGACACAACTCTCCAATTAATTTCTCATATTATCAAAGTCTCTCCGAAGCAAACCTACCTTCAACCTAGTTGAAACCAGCGAAGCAAGGGTAACGCCCTCGCAACCCAGCGAAGCTAAAGTCACGCTTTAGCAAACCCGTGCCTTCTCCTACTTCCCGGTGATTGCTCTGCTTAGTCTACAACACTAAGTATCGACTCGGTGATGCCAGAGATCACACCACAAGTTCTTATCCGTAAGGCAAGAAGTCATTTTCCGAAAGGTATAGAAAAGAACCTGGTGACGAGGTTGGTGCTCTCCTCGTCCACAACGTTTGATTCAGAAGTCAGGTCAAGGGACACCCCGACGACTACACCGAAAGGTGTTGACACGCTCGCGCACTCAAAAGAGACAGTTTGCACCCAGACTGGTTTTGGAGCCAAACAAGAGAGCTGTGAATATTTGTTCTATTTTGATTGTTGATCCTCTCGTCATGATCTTTATCTACGTCTTCCATAGTTTTAATCTCATCTTTAATCCATACACGACGAACACCTCTCTATGTCGTAGACAACTTCTCTTTTATTTTTAATTTTTTTTTTATATATATAAATGACTTTGTGAAATATATATATATATATATATATATATATATATATATAGGGTTAAATACTGTTTACTCCCTGAACTTTCAGGGTTAAAACAGTTCAGTCCCTCCCTTTTTAATTTCACACGTTTACTCCCTCAAATCTTAATTTTAGACCAATAGGTCCATTCCGTTACTCTCCGTCGAAAAGCTCCGTTAACTAGATGACGTGGCAGTCTTTCTGCGGCAAAATGCCTATTCTACCCTCATATCCTTTTTTGTTTTCCTTAATTTATTGTTTTATTTTTTTTATCTTTTTTTCTTTTCCCTTTTTCTGTTTATCTCTTCTTCTCCCAGGTCTCTCCCTTCCACCGTGCACCACCGTCTGTTTCTCTCACATGCTCCGTTCTCCTATTCCACCCACCTCACACACACTAATCTCCACCGCAACCTCACATCCACCAATCCTCCTCATCACCCATCACTGCCCTATCCTATCTTCTCCACTGCAATCTCACATCTACCAATCCTTCTCATCACCCATCACCGCCCTATCCTATTCTCTCCGCCGCTGCACAATTGTCCCTCATCTCACGCTCGACACCCTTCCACCACCACCATGTCCCCAAAATCAAAACCCAAAATGTGCAAAACCCCAAAATCAGTAATCCAAACATAAACACCATTACCCCAAACAACATTACTCCAAATCAGAGAGTTTCAGAAACAGAGAATGAAAAATCCATATCGATCTTCCTCCAATGCCGCCTTCGAATCCATGCCCCAATCCCCACCGCCATCACCAACGCCGCTGCTCCACCGCCTAAAACCCTGCTCCCAAAAAACAAGATCAAATCTTGTCCCTTCGTCGCCTTTCCCAAACCCTCCGTCGCCCACCAGAGCCGCCATCCAATGCCACCGTCGAACAAATCAAATCAAATCTTTCCTCTTATCATCAAACTCAAATCAAATCCATCAGAACAGAATCTATAGGGTTTTATTCTTCCAATCTTTCTCAGAAACACAGAGTTTGAGAGAGAGAGAGATGGAAGGGATGATGTACCATGAGGTGCAGGAGTCTAAGCTGTGCGCCGTGCATTGCATCGTGGTGGCGTTGCAGGGTCATTTCTTCTCCAAATTTGATTTGGCGGCGCTCACCTCTGATCTCGACAGAAAGGCACGCCAGACGATGCAGCTCAACCTCCAAGCCTGACCCAATGCCGCTGCCGGCGATTTCCTCTCCGAGGAGTCCCAGAACGTCTCCCTTAAGAGGAGTATGCCTTCGCTGCAATAGAGAGATAGAGAGAGAGATCTGAGGAAGGAAGAGAAATAAGGAGAGAGAGTTTAAGAAGAGAGTGAGGAAGTGAGGGCACGACATTGAGGAGTCTCGGAGGAGGAAGTGAGGAGGAAGAAGAAGAGATAAACAGAAAAAGAAAAAATAAACGCATCAAAAGAAAAAAGGAAAAAAAAAAAGGACTAAACAATAGGTCCTTGTACTTCAAAATTTCGGTTCCTGGCCTTTTAATTTCACACGTTTAGTCCTTGTACTTCAAAATTTCGGACCAATAGGTCCTTGTCGTCTAAAATCTCAGTTAAGTCGCGGCAAAATGTCTATTATGCCCTCAGTTTTTTTTTAATTAATTAATTATTTTATTTTTTTTGGAAAAGGATTTTTTTTTTTTCCCTTTCTTTCTTTTTGTTTGTTTCTTCATCATTCCTCCTTCCTCTCTCAATCCCATCGTACTCATTGAACTCAAACACCTCCAAATTAGTTCTCCTTCACCACATCCAAATAATTTGTACCAATCATACCATCCTCATTCCGCCTACCATGCTCCAGTCTCTCCCTCTTCGGAACCATTCTGCCCCCTTCCACAATGCCCTTGTCCAAACCATTACAAACCTGAATAGTCTCTGGCCCAACTTTCCTCCTCGGCATCAATAACTCATCACTCGACCCTGAATCACTCATCACCAACCTCGACCTCTTCTTCTCCTTCTTCGATTCGAAAACCTTCCAAGAACTCGAAGAACCAACACCTCCACTAACCAAGCTTCTTCCTCACAAAATTAAACACCCCGAAGAATTCCTATTCTTCACCAACACCCCAGAAGGGCCAACAGATCTCACACCTTCATCCATCTACATCCACCACTCTCAAAAACCCCCAAATTCCAAACCCCACCCTTCAATTCATCCCCAATTCACCAAATCCGACCCGTACACAAATCCAATCGGATCTTTTAAGAGCTAAAATGAATTATGAATATCAACAAAAAGAAGATCAAAGCCTCCAAATAGTCGATTGAAATTACCGATTACTCTCCAAATACCTCCGGATCTAGAACGATCCGTGTTAAGATCCGAAATTTAAGCTCCGCCGGTGGATCGGTGGAGGTAGAGCTTGCCGAAGATGTGGAGGGCAGTGATGAAGCCGATGAAGCAGAGACTCATGACGAGCATGACGGTGGGGGAGATCTTCAAGCCAGGAGCGTCGTCGGTGTAGAACCTGAGTATGTTGTTTCCGGCACTAGAGCCACCGCCGCTGCCACCCATGCCTCCGGAGCTGGAGTTGCCGCCTCCACCGATACGACGGCTGCGCATTCCAACTATGGCAGCAGCTGAACCACGAGGAGCCATGACGCCGGGGCGTGAGGAATCGATTGAAGGGCATCTGTTTAGGGATAAAAAGAAAGGAGGTCGTAGGGGGTGGAGGAGAAGAGATAAAAAGAAAGAAAAAGAAAAAAAATAAAAAATAAATAAATAAAAGAAAAAAGAATAAATAAAAAAAAGAGAAATGAATAAATTTATTATAAAAAAAAAACTGAGGGCATAATAGACATTTTGCCGCGACTTAACTGAGATTTTAGATGACAATGACCTATTAGTCTGAAATTTTGAAGTACAAGGACTAAACGTGTGAAATTAAAAGGCCAGGGACTGAAGTGTTTTATGGTCAAAAGCTCAAGGACTAAACAGTATTTAGTCGAAAAAAAAATTAAGGAAAAAAAAGAGGAACTAAAGGTATATTAGACATTTTAGCGGGGAGGATGTTGCCACGTCAGCTACTTAACGGATATTTTGGACGGAGAATAACGGAAAAGAATTATTGGTTCAAAATTGAGAGATGAGGGAGTAAATGTGTGAAATTAAAAAGGGATAGACTGAACTGTTTTTTCCCTGAAAGTTCAGGGAGTAAACAATATTTAACCTATATATATATATACACAACCCTTCTTGGCTGCGGATATCCGCACCTAAGCAAAAGGTGCGGATTTCTAGTTTTTCCCCACTTTCCGATCATATTTTCACATCTTAACCGTTCAGTTTTTAGATCCTAATGTATAGATCACTTCTGCAAATTTTCAGCCAATTTGATGATCGTTAATGCATCTAAAACTGCAATTTACCATTATAAACACGAACGGTTCCGGTTCGACAGATTCGGTTCGTTCGTGTAAATTGCAGTTTTGGATGCCTTAACGATCATCAAATTGGCTGAAATTTTGTAGAGATGATCTATACATTAGGATCTAAAAACTGAACAGTTAAGATGTGAAAATATGATCAGAAAGTGGGTAAAAATGAGAAATCCGTATGTTTTGCTTAGGTGTGGATATCCGCACCTGAGCAAGGTTATATATATATATACAGATCCTATGCAGAGCGGAGCTCCGCTTTGAAAATTAACGTGTGAAGTTCGAGTTTTAGGTCATTTTTCTGTCGCATATCCACATCTCGACCGTTCAGTTTTTAGGTACTAGTGTATAGATCGTCTCTGCACATTTTCAGCCAAAATGATGATCGTTAAGGCATTGATAACTGCCTTAAAGCTAGTACGGTTTAGGTTGACAGATTCAGTCCGTCCATTGGTTTAAGCGAGTTAGATACCTTAACGATTATTAATTTGGCTGAAAATTTGCAGAGATGATCTATACACTAGTACCTAAAAACTGAACGGTCGAGATGTGGATATGCGACCAAAAAGTGGCCCAAAACTCGAACTTCACACGTTAATTTCAAAGCGGAGCTCCGCTCTGGATTGGATCTGATATATATATATATATATATATATATATATATATATATATATATATATATATATGTGTGTGTGTGTGTACAGTAACTCAAAAATAATAAGGTCACCAAAACCTTATCTGTATGTGTTAGTTTATCAATAATATATTTTGGGTCTTTGACTATTTTGGGTTTATGACTTTATTAGATGAGATTCCAAACTGAAAGGCCAAGCAAACCATAAAAAAGTACTACTAGAGCACAATTGCCAGAATGATAAGAAGAAAAGAAGCGTTTAGTATATCTGTTGGCCTAATTAAGTACAAGATTAACCAATTCATGCCAATTGTGTAGGCTGAGAATCCATCTAGGAAAACAGTTGGCATAACTGCCACCCAACACAAAGGTTCCACTTCTTGACAGAGAGAAATCCAAGAAAGAGTCACAGAAAGTGATTTTGTTCTAAAATATTGCAACATTAATTTGACAATGGCAACAAAACAAGACAGCACTCTGCAAATATCAGAGCCTCTCTCTGGGATTCATTGACACCCCCCAAATCATTGAGTGTTTCTCTAAACTATACCCAAATTGCTTCTTGTTCTTGTTATTTTTATAAGGGCAGCTTGTTTATGCTGGCAATTAGGTAAAAGTTGCTATCTTTTTCCTCTTTTGATTCATATCATGATTAACAACTGGGACAAAATTAGCATGCTGGTAAGCTAATGCGTGCACTGATCACCCACCATTGGAAGGACCCATTCATGGGATTCCTAGGGCCATCATGGATTTGGTCTCGTCATCCCAACCGTTTGATGAAGATTTCAGTTTTGAAAATGAAAATTTTTGGGTTTGAAATTGTCAAAATGGTGCCATGGTGAGTCGGTCCCCATAGGAGAAAGAAAAAGAGAAATCCCATTAGCAAAGAGATTATGTCATTTTGGAATATTTAAAGCACACCTTGACTCAATCATACCAAGTAAAATAAGAATTAGCAAAAGATAATTTCTTTAAGCTAAATTATGAAAATGATCTGTTGTGATACGTTTGGATTTACAGATTGAAAATTAGAGTGTAAGAAGAGAAAATTGATGTCATTACATACGTATTTATTAACATCTCAATAATAAAAGTTGTCTGCATTTCAAATGATCCATGTGTTTACCAATTTACGCACAATCTTGATATACTTGTATTTCACTAAAGTTTTAAAAACCAAAACAAACAAGAAATATACATAAAAATCAGCAATCACACTTTGGATTAAGATTAATTCCCCAAAAAATTTCTTTTATGAACACTTTTCTTTTCTATTCTACTTCCCAATATTTTTTATTTTTCAAGAATCGTCATTTTTCTCCCAAATCCTTCTTGTTTTTATTTCAATAAAGTAAACTTCCCCAAAGTCTTTGCAGTTACAATTAGGTCAATTCAGCCATGTAGTAGTCTAACAAACACAGTTCAATGACAAACTCTCAATCACGTCAACCTGGACTTGGTGTAGAGAAAGAGCATGTTGGCTGGGGAACATATTTTGGACTCCCTCAGTTGGATCACTTCACGCGCCATTAAGACAGAAGACAATCGTGTTCGAAAGACAATTTAGCTAATAAAATGAAAAATTTAGGGATTTCATTACATGGACCATTTTTGTAATTTGCTCATACTTATTAAACAAAAAAAAAAAAAAAAAAAAAAAGAGAAAAAGAAAAAAGATATAGATTCTTGCTTTAGAAGAAGGCCCATTCCATAGCGGAAAGGAGGTGATATATTTGTCAAAAGAATTATAATCCGAACTGCCCTCTCCAACTTTGCCTTGGCTCTTACGCTTCTCTGTCAATCTCAATAGCTAAGTCTCAAGTGAAGTGAGGTCAGACTCTGATTGGGTGTCATGTTGGTGACCCTGTCCAACCCACACCAAACGTTCATCTTAAGCACCCTTGAAACCCAGGCATGGGCTACAACACTATTTTGCTATCTACTTACTTCTCACCACCACTTCGAAACCTTCCTATCACAATTCTTTAATGTTAGAGATCTGCTCCTATGAGTATTGTTTTCTCAGGTCTGTCCTAGTCTCTTTTCACTCAAGCGTGCAAGTTTGCAACACATTGCTTCGTAATTGCATTTGTTATGTAGCTGATTGAAGTCTCTTTCCATATGGATTTGTTATAATGAGGAAGTAAAATATAAAAAAAAATTAATATTATCGGAAACACATCTTAAACTTAACTTGTCTTACATCACATTATTTTTAGGGTTATTAGAACCCATTGCCCCTATTGCAATTCAGACATAGATAAACAAGAGTTTTCATTTTTCTTCGTCAGCCAGTGATCAATTGTCTAAGCTAGACACCAAAATAATACCAATATCATGCTTAATTTGTAAAAAATCTAAATCTTAGGTAATGATGGAGAGATCTCCATCAGAATTTCATATACTCACGTACAACTTTCCTCTTCCCAAAAAGTGTGATTGAAAAATAGAAAGAGCATCCCACACACAAATTAAGCTTGCAAAATAGATGCTTGATGGAATGACCGACCTAAGTCGATGATGAAGCGTTCTATTCTAGTATGGCATGAATATAATCATTATGTTTTCTTTCTACCAGTGGCATTATGTGCTTTTCACTTGCGGTGTAGCCCATGTGAATGACTTAACTATAAAAGGTAGCTTGAAGTTGTCACTCTACCAACATTCCAACGCAGGCAAATAACAATTCCAAACTTATCAGGTTCTCATAATAACTATACTTGATATGGAAAAATCAGATCCAAAAGAAATAAAATTGTTCTCCCTGCACCCAAAAAAGTTCAAGAAATTTGAACACAAAATGGAACGTTAGGATTTATATTACACTTTACACCAAAAAGTTACTTAAAGAGTTTAGGTTCTTCTTCTGGTTTTGTGTCAATAACTTATATTGCATTGTTTGTAAGCTTTTAAGTTATGGATTTTGTCTTAAAATTATTAGCTCTAGCTTAGATGATGTATTGCAAAATGTCCAATATTGTTGAGGACCCATGTCTTTTTCATCATCAACACTATCTCATTAAATAAATATGTAAAACACAACTGTTCTTTCAGGTAGAGAATGAGGCTAATTGATTCATAAATTGTACTACTTAAGTTTTTTTTTAAACCTATAATCTTTAAACTTCAAGTTTTATGTGCACAGCTCCACCGTATTCTCCATTATCTAATAAAACTACATGTGTAACTGATTAGCGTCGCCGTTTCGTATAGAAGAACTCTACATAATATCTAACTCGGTGGAGGAACAATTATTATAATGTAGTATTTTACTCTAAAATTTGTGACTATTTGGAGAGAGTAAAATTTCAAATTTAGGTAAAGAAAAAAAACAAAAATTTTGAAATGCCAAGGGGATTCAGCAGGTGGGGGAGGAGGTTCACATAAACTTGAAGAGACAAGAATTTGAAAACTAAAAAGAAATCCAGACAGAAACACCTCATTTCATTCACTAAAGTAAGAGAATTGCACAACATCTTTATCAGTGGGTTGGCAGTTGGGTCATTTCAACCTAAAACCTTTCTTTTCTAATTTTCCTTTCCTCCTTTTTTTTTTTTTTTTTTGTTCCATTCATAAAATAAAAGAATCAAATTAGCCGCTGGCTTTAGAAAACCTTTAACGCCAGCCACACAGTGACAGAGAGAGACCCATTCTCACCATATTAAGCCCCCTCTGCAAATCCAGAGAGAGAGAGGAGCAGAGAACAGAGCATTTGAGTAAAAACCCATCATTTCTCACCCCCTCAAAAGCAAAAAAAAAAAAAAAAAAAGCAAAAGCTCTCTCTTTCTCTCTCAAAAGAGAGAAAATCCAAGGAAGAAGATAGGGTTTTCACTGTGTTGTATGAGCAAGCAACGCCTCGGGGAGATGATGCAGAGCATTGAGCAGGCTCCTCCTCAGCCACCTCCGCCGCAGTCGCAGTCGCAGTCGCAGCAACTGACCGTGCAGAACTCCGCCGGCTCTCTCAGCTTCAACAGTAACATGTCCAAGGAGGATGAGGAGATGTCCAGGTCGGCTCTCTCCACTTTCAGGGCCAAGGAGGAGGAGATCGAGCGGAAGAAGCTCGAGGTCAGAGAGAAGGTTCAGGCCCAGTTGGGTCGTGTTGAGGAAGAGACCAAGCGCTTGGCTACCATTCGTGAGGTATGTCCTTCTCACTTCTCATCTCATGCACCCACAACAGGGTCTTACCAGTTTCACCTGATTTAACTCAGATTTTATCTTGAGGTTTTAAGTGTGGGTGTGTAACACAGATTTTAAGGTTTTTGTAGACACATCTGTCACTAATTTCTCGGCAATTTTCCTTTTAATTTTCAGGATTTTTTGGGTTAACAATCTTTAATGGAAAACCCAGATCCCAAATCTTTTCAATTAAATCACTTTCTTTTTTTTGAATTTTTATTTTGGGTTTTCAAATTTTGGGTTATAGAGTAACTAAGGTGTGAATTAAAATTGCATGGAACACTCTGATACCAGCAATTTCTACTAGTGTGTTAATTTCTGTGAAGAGCTTTTTTATTTAGAAGTCTGATTTAGTGTTCAAGATCTGAACAGAACAAAAGATGATAATTAGCCGAAAAGTTTTTTAAAATTTCCATTTTGTTGATGTGCATGAGCCACCAACTTTCTGATTGGAAAAACAGACCGTTAATTTTCCGATAACCTGGAATAGGGTCCTATTAATTTCATTTCTATTTGTGTCGGAGAAATATTAATACCTTTCTGAAAGTATCTATGGCACATATGCATCTTTTTCTGCCGTTACAACTAACCCAAACCCAATTGCTGTATATTCATGCAATGTGATAATTATTGTCAGTAATTTTATGTTTGTTCCTGTTTTTGGGATTATGAAACTTCCAGGAGCTTGAAGGGCTTTCAGATCCAATGAGGAAGGAAGTTTCACTGGTTCGTAAGAAGATCGATACAGTTAACAAGGAGTTAAAGCCACTGGGACAAAGCTGCCAGAAGAAGGTTAGACAATTAACTTAGATTTTACCACATTAATTAGTATTTACCTCTAATGCATTTGCGATGATGCATCCATCAATTCTTGCATGTTTATAATGATTTTGGATTGGTAACTTGTTACAGGAAAAAGAATACAGAGAAGCACTTGAGGCTTTCAACGAAAAGAACAGGGAAAAAGTACAGCTCATTACAAAACTGATGGAGGTTAGTCTGGTTAGTTTCATTGAAATGGATTTCTTCATTTGTGTTGAAAATTTGGCCATGTTATATTTTCGGGTATCTGGGTAAGACTTTTGGGTTTAGGATTCTTGTGGAAAGATGATTTGATGGAAGCTTGGGAAGGGGTAGTTGTGAAAGTATGGTTAGTTTCATTGGAATAGATTTCTTCATTTGTGTTGAAAATTTGGCCATGTTATATTTTAGGGTATCTGGGTAAGACTTTTGGGTTTAGGATTCTTGTGGAAGATAATTTGATGGAAGCTTGGAAAGGGGTAGTTGTGAACACAGGCACATTAAAGATGCTAGAGGATCCAAACTCTAATTATTGGCTTCCTATAATAGAACCATTACATAAGTTTTAATTCTAGTTTCTGCAATCATTTTTGTGTGATGTATAACGTTGGTTGATCATTTGTGCAGCTGGTGGGTGAAAGTGAGAAGATGAGGATGAAGAAGCTGGAGGAGCTGAGCAAGAACATTGATTCAATGCAGTGAATATAGCCCATTGATGATAGCTCTGATTAGGTGTGTGTGATGTATTTAAGATGACTACTTTGTTAATGTTTACATATATGGGTGATTGGCTTTGGTGTATTCTAAGTTTGGTTGTTTCGTTAGGCATTTGAAAAACTGTAGCTTGATTTAGGCAGGAAATACCCTTCTAAATTTAAACAGGTTTGTAACTAAACGCATTCTGAACTTCGCATTTTCTTCTCATTGTAAGGTCTCTTTTAGTGTAATGTGGGTTTTCTTCATTTATTTTTGAAATTCTTTTTGTGAAAATGCTTATTTTTTGATATTTATGTAATTGGTATGTAAAGTTTTGTGGTTATGTTGTGACCGACTTGCATTACATCTACATTTTGTTTGGCCACTGCTTAAATGAGAGTTATGATTGTACGTTGTGTTCTAATCACTATTTAAGTACATGGAAAACTAGCATATCCATTCATTGCGATCAAGAGTTCAAGACAGGTGATATGCAAGTACTGTCCTTTAAAAACTTACATCTCTCCAAACCCACCAAACGAAGCATTCTGTAAATGAGAGTTGAATAAGAGAACAGGGTTTGAGAAGTGGGATAAAATATCATCTCAATTTCTTTACAAGATTACAAGTGTTTAGTGATTAGAAACCCCAATGCTATTGAGGTTGTTCATAAAGTAGGCTGTATTTAGTGTGTTTGCATGAGTAGTGGACTGCTAATGACCCTGTTTACTGTTGATTACCTGCAATTTTCACATCTGTAATCCATGTTTTAAGTAGGGCTGAGATTTTAGCCCGAAAACCGACCTGGAACCGGCCCGGGACCGGCCCGAACGGTCCGGGCTTTAACATTTACTTAACATGTTTTTCAAGGCCCGGCCCGAAATAAATAAAATACGGTCCGGGCCCGGGCCCAAGAAATCAGAAAGAAAAAAAGCCCGAAGGCCCGAAATTTGGTGCAATTGACACATGTTAGCATATTATTGGTAGTGATATTCAGGCTTACAATATGTGCATATATGTGATTCCTAACCCAACTAAAGACCTAAAATCAATCAACCCCAACCTAACCGAGTCAGCCACTCGGCCTCACTCTCTCAGTCTCAAGAGGCTTTCGATTCTCTGTCTCTCTCGGCCACCATCCGCCGACCCAAGGCCTGTCGCCGCTTCTACCGTAGACCCAGCCTTGCCGGGTCGATCTCTCCCACTCACTGTAAGTAAAACCCTCTCTTTGAACTTCATTGTTGGGATTGAATTCGAAACCACCTCTTCCAATAACCAAAATTGATGCGATTTCCTTTCAATCTTTCATGGCCGTGTGAAGAATCTTCGAGGAATGTCTGCGAGGAAGGTCTGCTATCAATTTTGGCTGCGAGGATTCGGGGAAGGTCAAGATCTGCATCGTCTGCTATCCAATCTCTCCCTCGTGTAGCCTGGTACAGATCATACTTAATAAAGCACACTGAATATTTCACACAGATCGTCTGCATCCACTGTAATATGATCATTTGTGATTTTCGTGACTTTGTGTGCTAATGAAATCATGACTTGACACAATAGAAATAATGGTATATGTATAGATCGAAGATATATCTTCGACTAGCTTTAATTTGTGAATGCCTGGTCAAAGTTTTAACTTTCAAGTACTAAACCTGCTAGAGTTCTTATTTTTGAATTGTTGCTGGTCATGTTTTCGAATTGCAGGGAACAAGCCTTCTGTCCAAGCTCAATGAACTCACTGCAGGAAGATACTGAAATGAAGCTGCTGGAATGAATGAACTCAATTAAGGAGCTGCAGCAGTGCAGCCTAGAATTCAGTGGATTTGTCCATTTACAATTTTAATCCATTACTGCTAGTTATGTTTTACTTTAGCATTCTACAATGTTTGCCTGTTTGGAACTTGTTTTTTACTTTATTTGGAAGTTGGGACTTTGATTATGAAGTTGTTTATTTGAAACTTGGAAGATTTTAATCTGCAAGTTGTTATGTTGGAGTGTGGATCTTGGTCAGTTGGACTTTGAATTGTTGGAGTTGGACTTTGAATTGTTAGAATGTGGAAAACTGGAAGTTTGGAACTTGTTTTTTTTTCATTTTGTTTCCATCATCAATTAGCTGTTATTTTTTTTTCTCTTTCCCCTAATCAGGTTTTGGGCCCGAAAACCCGGCCCGTAAAAATCAGTCCGGGCCCAACTCGGTCCTAAAAATAAAACATCATTATTTGGGCCCGGCCCGAAAAAAATTGTCATGACCCGGGCCCATTAAATTTTAGCCGGGCTCGGCCCGATCCCAGCCCTAGTTTTAAGGGCATTTACAACTTCTGCACTTCTTAAATAGTTATATGCAAGTGATCTTACTGCAGTAACTATTATTCTGAAAATAGGTTAGCTTTGAGCTTTCATCTCTTAAGTTTGTGCCAGTGTAATCCTCATCACTCTTAAGTTTGTGCCAGTGTAATCCTCATCAATTTGATTGGCTTGTCCTATGAGTAATGCAATCAACAAATTTAGTTTGTAGACCAATTTTTTTTGAAAAAAAAAAAAAAAAATCAGATTAATGAATTACATCTCTATCAGTGTCAAATCTATTACAAGTATACAATGTCAATGACCCATCAGAGAGGGTCTCATCATCCAAGATGCAAAAATTTGATTCGATCGAATGGGTATGAGGAATCTGTTTCTTTGTCCATATCATGAATCTTCAATTCTTAATTCATCGGTTATGTGTACTTATTATTTTTTTTTTTTCCTTTTTTTTGTCCGAGTGATATTCTCATAATCATTAATTTTATGACGGATTTTGTAATGAATGCGAGGCTGCCTCAGATGGTCCAAGAACAGCAGGGAGCTAGGTGTGGTCCAAAACCATATGAATAATTCATACAGATATAGCATTCCTTCGATCTACTGATTGTATAAGCAAGTTGGTTAGTAGTTTATAAATGTTTAAAACTATAAAGGAGATTGAGCAAGTCACGTTGCCATCGCTGTACAAGCTATAATAGACGGCTCACCAAACTTGATAGAGAAACCAGAACCAATCAGACGATAGAGAAACCAGAACCAATCAGACCAGACATGGCCTTTTGATGAGTTGGCTACTTAGCTAGCTCTTTCTTTGTGCTCCAAACCTGTCTGAATGTGCTCCGGTTAGGTCAACTGTTTCGCCAACCACAGCTACCATCGGTCAAAGTTGGTTTAGTATTCTAAAGTTCTACTTGTGATTTACCAGTTTAAGAAGTTTATTAAGGCTTTGAATCATAGAAGAAGCAGAAAATGAATTAACATGGTCAAACCCAAACCCGGATCATACAAATCCCATCTTTATTAATTAGATTCTCTCGCTGGTATGAGGTTGTCAGGTTGAGGTAGTAATACTCAACCTCCATATATATCCTATAGTCAATGAGTTCTGGTAACGTGAATGAATTTAATGTTTGAGGGAATGCATTGGTAATGCTCTGTTCCAGACTATATTTTCTTTTACTACGATTTGCAAAGGAGTTCGATGAAAATAAGCCTTGTGATTATATTAGGGTCGACTCTAAGACTTATGTTACTCGGCAATTATTTGCTCACACTTGATTTGAAGACTACCGAACATAACCATAAAATATTATACCCAAATAAGAAAAAAGACAGACCAAAATATTAAGTCAACAAGAATGTCCAATGATAGGATGGTTCGATGGATTTGTCATCCTCTCTTTCAAATTCCCTCAGTTATTTATGGTATCTATCTTCTTGTAAATATGCCAACTTCATTCAGGTCGTCTGCCGTCCTCCTCCTCTTTCAATTGGATTATGGTTAATACTGAATGTGTCTTCATGCTGTGGATGGCGGTATTCTTTGTGATTAGAAGGTCTTTTCGTTGGTGCTTATGCTTCTCCAGCTACTCTTCCTAGTGAGAGTGATGCTGCTGATGCATGCGGCTATTCTTGCAGTTCATTGGAGTCGATTGGGTTAGTAATTGGCCTTCACCTATATGACTAGAATTGACTCGCAGTTATTAGTTGAGGATTATTTTTTCTAGATTCTTCGGTAGTTGAAGCCTTCAAGGTGGTGTAGTGTTTAGTTGTTTATGGCATGCTCGTCGATTCTATTTTAGTATTTCCCGCAACTTCTTCGAGGGAAATGGCTTGGCGGATACTCTTGCCAACTATGGTTGTTGGTCATTTCTGGTGGTCAAATAGGACTAGAAAACTTGAGAACCAAGTTGGCCAGACATAGCTTTGACGATGATTTAGGAATTTCTGTGCACTCCAGACTTGTTAACTGTTATGACAGTTTTCAATTAGGTTAACTGTTTTGCTAGGATGACAATTTCTGTGCCTACAATCAAATCACTTTAGTTCTCAGCAATCTCTTATATATATGTAAGGAACTTTAGGGAAGTCCTTGGATCACAGTTAATGATGAACCAAGCTAGGTTGAGAGGGTCAAATAAACCCAAATTGAATTCTCTTGGTGGTGTGAGGTTGAGGTGAGTTTTAGGCTGATCTCTACGGCATTCAAACTCCATATCTTAGGCTTATAGTTGTTTGAAATGATTTAATGTGTGAAGGATACAACGAAACTTTTCACACATGAATCGGATGCACGAAACGAAAACTTGCCAAATACACTAAGAAGTTCACAGGAATGACCAAAGATTCTAGATAGTATATTTAATATTAAAAAAAAAAAGAAATTGCTTGAAAAGAATGGAAGAAGTATGTCTTCAGTTTGCAAGCTTGCAGCTACTTACACAAAACTGACAAAAGCTTATGCCTTCGGTTCCACTACATAGGCATCTCTTTCAGTCCTCTCTGGCGTAGACACGTATATTGCTTCTTGTTATATTGGAGAGGATATGAACCTCTGACCTATATCTTAACTCATTTCCCCACCCTCTCCCACCACTACCTAAAATCCTCTCGGCAATAATTTAGTATCGTATATGTGAGTTTCTTGGCATTGAATGAGATTGATCGTGTCTTGGGCATCCAGACCAACCAAAAAGGACCATGTCTTGGGCATGTTCTGCATTTAAGCTGCAAAATATTGATTATCAATCTTTTAGAAGTTCAAAGTGACATGAGTGGCCCAATAATCAATTGGGCTGGACTGATTTCTTTGATTAAAGATCCTTTTGTGCCCTAATTCCTCTGCCCTTACTACACATATTATATAGTCGCTACACGAAGTCTGGTGAACCTCAAAGACACTTGGAACAATATCCCCGCATAACGACTCGTTCATTGATCTGGTTCATCCAAGTTTACTTATAAGTTCAATCCTCAGGGCTCTGATTGCCCTAGACACATGCATAGAGGATTACTGCAAGACAATCTGAACTAGAGGATTATTGCAACGAAAGTAATTATTAGTTCATCTCATCCAGACTCTCAATCTAGATTCTAGATGTCTATTTTTTAGCTATTAGATATTTGATCTACCATTTTGCAAATTGAAAGACATGTGAAGCTTTTGATGTTCATATACCAAGCTTTGTTCTCAACTCGTCACAAGCTTCAAGTTCGGTGTGGCTTTTGATAAAAAAAAAAAAACAAAAAAAAACTAATCATCTCCTATGGTTTGCATGTAAAAATAGAATGTACTTTCCAATCACATTAAGCTCAACTTGACCTTTTACTCAGTTCACCATTTTCATCCAATGAATTGAGCTATTGTCTAAGATTTCTGTAGCACGTACTGACTTTGTTACCAATATTTCACTATCAAAGTGATTGCAGAGACTAGCTAGATCTCGATTCCCAGTTATTTAACTGAGCTGTAAAATATTTGATTAACATGAAGGATCTAGATATCGACATACCTTTGTGGCAGGGAAAGTTGTTATTACGGCAGGGAAAGGGAAAGTTGTTATTACGGACAGACAAGCTAGATATTGATAAGGCCTTTGAGCTTATGTACCTTTACCTTAAAGAGTTTATGAATGTATGGACAGTATGGTAGCAACTGGTTGATGGAGAATGCAACTGTAGGGTTTGGAACTAATGACAAAAATGACATATATACAAATTGAAATTTGGTACATATGGCACGAAAAGAAAATCTGATTCTGGTCTTCGAAAGTAGTAGAGTACATTATTGATTTTCTTCTACTTTTTGGGTTCTTAAACAACGGCAACGAGGAGGACCGGAACCGTAGTGAATTTGACTACTTTTGAAACTTGAGGACAAAGAAAGATGCTTCGGAGCCTTACCTTAATCCACAAAGACCAAATAAACCAAAAAGGAAGAACACTAATCGTTTACGGCAACTCGTTCACTCTCTATGCTTTCGCACTCTAGTGAATGGTCGTACAAGAAGAAAAGTCACTTGAGTTTTGAGTTGCCAGAAAAGAAGGGCAAAGGAGAAAAGCCATGATGATTAGGAAGACGAAGTGTTGGTCACAGGAAATCCCCCGGCCGCACCCGACAACCGTGTGTCGCAGAGTCTACGCTACTTCACTTCTTTGAATTAGTCGATCTACATTTGACAAAGGGATTTGATACAAATTGAAGCTTGAAGCTTGATAAACCTTGTTATCAACCCCAAGACAAGCCCATAAAAACTAAAAAGCCCAAAAACCAACAGAAAAATTCTGGTTTCCCCATTTTGAACAGTCATTAGTGTGAACTTATGAGATATATGATACACTGAATCCTACCAATGGACAATCCTAAACAAGTATCCAATATGATCTTCTTTTGTCCTTTTCATATGCATTCATTTTGTACCAAACTTCCAAGATGTTTCTCTTGGCATAATCTACTATAAAAAAAAAAGCTTAATTAGCAGACTAATTTCGTTTTAAAGGGAATAAACATAGTTGAATTGTTCTGGTCGGAAAATTAATTAAGTAGCAGAATGCCACACATATAAGGTGTACGTGCTAGAACATGCATGATAAATTAATATGAACAGAGAGGAGTATGGTAGTCGAGGCATTACATATATTCCAAACTTGATCCATATGAAAATTAATTCATGAAGCTGCGACATA
Source organism: Rosa rugosa (assembly GCF_958449725.1). Lineage (NCBI taxonomy): Eukaryota > Viridiplantae > Streptophyta > Magnoliopsida > Rosales > Rosaceae > Rosa > Rosa rugosa. The sequence goes on along the minus strand of NC_084826.1, from coordinate 15,670,278 downwards.
CTCATTATTGTCCCATAACTTGATTGAATGACCAATCAAATCAAAGAACAATAATAATATCAGTGAACCAAAATAGTTTTGGAAGCATTGTGTATAAAATTATAAGGAGAATCCAATATGCAGGCACCCATTAACTTGAATATCTTTGGTCCGCTATGTGTTTCATCAAGCTGCTTGCACCTCATGTCTAGATGAAGAGAACACACGTCCGTCCACTTCGGCACCCAGAAACTTATTCTCACTCCTTCGTCCTACCCACCTAGAATGACTGATGTGAGAGAGAGAGAGAGAGAGAGAGAGAGATCTGTCCTTCGCTTGCTAGGAGGATTTGATGTCTCCTATGAGAGCGACCTTGCTATATTGGAACAAAAGAATGAGGGTACCTATACATGCTTTTTGGGTCTTAAAGTGTTCATGAAGGTAGAAAAGGTTTGACTGTGTTCAAGTTTAGATTCGTAACAATGTCATGTCAAGCTTACATGGCATATTCACTTTGAGCCTTGTTCGGTCAAGCTATCCTAAAACACTGAACTTATAGGTCAACACAAAGGTCAATTAAACTCATTGGCGTTTTACACATTCTAGAATCCAGTTACATTACCTTTTTGACTATCATATGAAAACAAATTAGTTCGAGATGCTCTTAAGCGTGATTTTAATTTTCAAAGCCCTGCAAATCTCACTTTTTTTTTTTTCATAAATTCTATATAATGCGGATATGATACATGTGGTAGAAGGTAATGATTAAAGTTAACTTAGTGAAATATATAGGGAAAAACCAAATATCATAATGTGAATCATTTGATAATCAAGTGGGATGAAACCAGGTTGCATGCAAAGTTGCAAACGCAACCTTATATTGCAAATTGACTTGGGAATCATTAAGATCAATCAAATACATTACATTTTACACGTCACGGAATTTAGTGTGATTGTTCAATTTATCTTTTCAAACTCTCGTGTGAAAGCGAATTAATCAAAAATGTTCTTATGAAGTTATAATTCGTTTTAATTTTTATACAGAACTTGTAACTCTCACATTTCATATAATAAATGTGATACTTGAAGTTGATGATTAAGTAATATGATTAGAGTTAATTTTTCTAAATAAATAGAAGTAAAGTGAAAGAGGGAAAAACCATCTCATACATGGGAATCATTTGACGATCAAGTTGCATGAAAACGAGTAGAAACTAGTTAACTAAACACATTAGTAAATGGTAAAACAAGAGACTATGAGAATCTAAGATATTTCAATTGGGGATAGAAAAATGAAATATTTCTTGGTTCAAGAAAATGAGATTTTTATAATAATAGGACAATCATGGGAATCCTATGTAGAGAATTTGCCACGTACGTGAGGAGGGGGAGGCAAAAGACCATACCGCACTGTCGTTTTGACTTGATATCGATACAGTCCACCATTTAGCGACGGACAAATCCTCCGACCGACTCTGACACGTGGACGGAGTCTCTCCACCGCATTGCCCACACGTGCGAAAACGGACCGTGCGGTGTTGGCTTTATTACGTGGAAGCTCCGCAGTGCTCGGTTATTGTGACGGTGCATTTATGAGGGGTCATATGCCTCCCTCCTTTCTTTTTTGTCGTTTAGCAAAAGGTTGGAGAATTTCTCGGGGGCCCCACGAAAGATTTTAGAAATAATTTTGTTGTCGACGATGAGTCGGATTGTTTTTAAGATAGGGCAAATTTCTGAAGGTCAATGACCCTTCACACGTTTCAACCGGAGAAGGAGTATAGTATTATGTCCCAAGTCCCAAACAAATACAAAAGAGCAAGTTACACTTTGGTGATTAGAAAAATCTACCAATCCAAATTGATAATCTTAAAGGTATCTAACTCACTTAAATCGGTGGACGAACTGAATCTGTCTAACCTAAACCGTACTAGCTTTAAGGAAGTTGTCAATGCCTTAACGACCATCAATTTGGTTGAAATTTTGCAGAGATGATATATACATAATACATTAGTAGCTAAAAACTGAACGGTCGAGATGTGGAAATGCGACCGAAAAGTGACCCTAAACCCTAACCTCGCTCTGAAATTTCAAAGCGATGCATCGCTCTGGATAGGATCTGTATATATATATATATATATATATATATATATATATATATATATATATATGGTGGTGCTATTCACACACCCATTTTATCTATTCACACACCCCTTTTATTTATCTATTACTTTAATTCAATTTTTTTTTTACAAATTACCCTTGCTACCCTCTCTTGCAATTTTTTTTTTTCTTTCCTTTTTTCTTTTTTCTATTTAGCAAGTCAATCATTCCTAAGTCATAATCTCTTATTGTTGACAATTGCATGTTCGATCATATTTTGATTATCATGGCCTTGCATAATACATTCTTATAATTGTTTTCTATTTTCGCTACACCAGACATAGATTAAATTAAGGATTGAACAAATTAGCCATATCACCACTTTATAGAATGCTTAATTCCACCAGTGGAACAATGGCTAAAACACTAGGAATGGTATCTTGAATTAACATTGCTGAAGCAGATGTGAGAGGTTTTGGATCTCCTTTAGTTTAGGTGATATGCTTATACCTTTCTTCAATTCTGTATAGCAATCATGACATACCTAAATTCCCAAATTCAGTCACATAGTGATTTTTCATCTGAGCTCTAAACTTTACCACACTAAGTGCTGGACTTTTGACAGTTAACATTTTGTCTTGCCAATCACGTTTGTTTATTTTTTATTTTTTCATCATCTTCTTAATTAGCAATTACATTCACAAGATAAGGGTAAATAATCACAAGATTCCAATCAATTTGATATATTATGGTTTTGTAACTGCTACCTCATCAACCAACCATTTATACGTTTCAGTTCAGTAACTGTAACTAATACTCTAAATAACCAACTAGCTATTGGATTGACTTTCTCTTCACAATGTTGAATTAGGTCTAGTACATTTCTACCTAACAATCAGAGTGTGAAGAGGAAAACCATATTTACTGCAGAAAATTAGTGTTACTTGGAAGATCTTTGCAATTTGGATTCATTTGGATTATTAATTCCACTTAATGAACGTATTATTTTCCTTCATTATAGGTAAAAAAAATTGATTTATTGTATAATGATGCTTGATTCATGATTGACTTGCCAAATATAAAAAAGAAAAAGAAAAAGAAATAAAATTACAAATGAGGATAGTTAGGATAATTTGTAAAAAACAATTAAATTAAAGTAATAGAAAAATAGAGGGGGTGTGTGAATAGAGAAAAGATGTGTGTGAATAGCACCACCCTATATATATATATATATATATATATATATATAGCATTTTTCTGGAGAAATTTTAAATACACACCCCTAATCACTTAATACACATCCCTATTATTTTATATTTCAAATTAGATTTTGTAGGTATGTTAAATGACCAAAATAGACATCTATGCATTAGAAGAAGAAAAAAAATAGTCATATTTTCCTTATATTATTCTATTTATGTATAAATAGTTAGATAAACACAACAAATTTCTATACATGGCCTCCCAATTTAATACAAGAATAAAGTTAGAAACTATCTAATTTAATTTTTCCTTAAATAAATTGTAATTAGATGAGGTTAGAGAGTTCAAATAATATTTAGAATTTCAAAATCAATGGCATTAAATATTTTTAAAACATATCGCTTTACTCTCATTTTTTTAGTTAATTTCCTTTTTTGTTCTAAGAGTTATAATTAATCAATTTATTTTCTAATATAAAAATCACAGGTGAAAAAACTTTGTAATTGTTAATGTGTTTGACGCCTCTAATGACAACTATTTAGTTCCGCCACTATGGAGAAACTACTGGTATAGTTTTGGTTGAATGTTCAACTCATAATTTGTACTTGATTAACATGGTCTTTGGTGGATGAGAGTTCAAATAACACAAAGCCTATTTATATGCATCTATTTAAAGGGAACAATAATAAATCTTTATGGATTTCTCAATAACTAAGACAAGTAATAAATGTCAATATACTAGAATATACGAATCATATTAAATAGTAACCTTAATATAGTCAAAAAGTAGGATAGTTCATGATTTTTGAGATTAAGGGTATTTTAGGTACTTTGGGTTGTGTATTTAGTAAATTATTAGAATGAGAAATTAAATGGGTGGTGTATTAAGTAATTAGGGGTGTGTATTTAAAATTTTTCTGCACATAGAAGGCAGGACATGACTAAGGTGATTTACTTTGTCTAATAATTCCTTTATGGAATTTTGCAAAACATAAATTAAAGATTTACTTCATAAAGGAATCTATATATATAGGGCCCTTCTAGTGAGGGATCCCTTTTTTTTTTGTCTTTTTTAGGGATAGGGCATTAGACCAACTTTTCGATCATATTTTGGCATCTCAACCATTCAGTTTTTAAGTCCTAATGTGTAGATCACCTCTGCAAATTTTCAGCCAAATTGATTATCGTTAAGGCATTCAAAACTGCGATTTACAATTATATGTATAAACGGTTCAGGTTGGACAGATTCGGTTCGTCCATTGATTTAATCAAGTTCGATACCTTAACGATCACCGATTTGACTGAAAATTTGCAGAGGTGATCTATACATTAGGACCTAAAAACTGAACGGTTGAGATTGCGAAATGTAATAAAAAAAGTTAGTCTAATGCCCTATCCCTAGAAAAGACCAAAAAAATGATCACTTAGTGGAAGAGCCCTCATATATATATATATATATATATATATATATAATGGTTGTCATTATTGTTGTTTTCAACAAAATCAGGGTAATCCCTCAACCTTTTCTCTAACGGATACATATTGGGACAAAATTTATTGAAAAAGATGAAAAAGAGCAAACATAAATGTAAATTTGTTTGACAAGAGATTAACAAAAGATCATACAATAAGATAAAGTTATAAACTAGTCGTATTGCCACCATTTGTGATCAATATTCAATAACAATGAAGGCGACTATGCCATCCATAATGGCTCCTTTAATTAAGAAATTTAAAACATGGATTTTGTTGACACATTAGGATTATCACTAAGCCACTAACTCACCAACCAAAAGTGAAAGAATAAAATGAAGTAAACAAATGTTGAACAACTAGAAAAAAAAAGAGAAGAATTCAAATTCTAAACATTATGATTTAACTTAATCACTAACAAGCGTGATTCACATGACCTATTCATTTATATTTCGATTTCAAATTAAACGGAGGAGGTAACATAATATTGATATTGTCTCCGACTTTGTCATTTGTCAAAAGTAAAATTTTGATAAAAAAAATCTCAATATAACTAGTAGTGACAATAACCAATATGAGATAAGTTTTTTTAATAATTTTTTATTTATTTTTTATATGATATCTTCTCCAATTTTCTACATAATCTAGTGCAAAATTCTGAACCAAAATAGAGGGATTTGATCGATTAGCCTTTAATTTAGAGGGCAATGAATTTGAAGGTATGGATTATAAAACACCTATATGTTCCCTTCAAATTCAACACATTCTAATAGATTAAATTAGAGTTTAAATTATCTAATATTTACTTTTTACCTACCTTGAATCAATAATGGAAGTAGCTTATGGGTTGTGAGAGACAGCGAGAAGACAATCCACGACATTACTATGGTTTTTATTAGGAAGGGAACCCCATGCATCTTCTTCTTTTAACTTCTAGCTAGCTGCTAGATTATATACTAAACACGTCCTAAAATGCTTGTTTAACACTGCTAAAGTGGCTAAACCATGTGATTATCTAACTAATCTAGCTAATTAATTACTAATTTACTACTGAGTAATCGGGTCTATCTTCTAAAGAAACTACACTACAAGAAGCATATATGTATAGAGTTGTCGTACGTCTTGGATTTTCAACCTTATAGTTTAACTTGATCGATATGATTCAACTTTAACTCGAGGTGTTCGAATTGACTGGATATATTATGATCAACTAGTGAGAAAGTTTCCTTGCTTATAAATTAAATTACTGGTTAAGTGGTTAACATATATCAAACACGTTGAGAACACTAGTTCAAAAAAGTATATAAGGATTTTGTAAAGAGAGCAAGTGTTGTAGAAAATGTGGTTTGTTTAGGGTTGTTTGGCCATGGTTCCTGTCATCGTTTTCTCTCGGTTATTTAGGTTTCTCAAACTCCAGTTAGGTTGCAAAAAAAAAAAAAAAAAAAAAAACTTCTCTTGATAAAAACATCTAAACTTGACTACATTAGGGATCGATCAATCGCCTACAGTCTAGTACATTATGCCTAAGTAACTTTGCATGGGGCACACATCTTAATTACGTGAATAGCTTGAGCAGCGTATCTATTATTGCTCATGGCATTAGTTACATTAGGAGTTGTGGAAATAGATTCTTTGAAACTACTAACTTAATGACAACTCTCCAAGAGTGTTTAGCTTCTGAAGGTAATTAACTTATTTGGAAAAATTTGGGACATCTTCGCAATGGATAATGTACAGTGTAATGTTTATGCTCAGAGTTTGGAGAAATTCTTGTAACCTTCATAACGATAATTGACATGTTAGTTAGAGATAAGGATTTTTTTGGCTTGTGAAATATTTCAAACAATTTACCAGTAATTATTACTTCAATCCAGGTTTTGACGTTACATCCCCCTAATATGTTTCATAAAACACACTAAACGTGACAAGAGTAGTGCCTCTCATTCACACTAAAAAATGTAGCTCATGATGATACATACTCTAAAAAATGTAGTGCCAATCCTCTAATTAAAACATAAACTTTTCCTTAAATACGTACCCTCCAATTATTTTGTTGGTAGGCAATCAATAATTATTTGAATTGAAAATCAAATATCTTAGCGAGTTAAGTAGTTAATTTTTTATTTATACTCCAAAGCAGTTCCTTAATTTGTTATGGATATGATCTAATTAACTGGAAACTGGAAAGCACTGAGAACTAAGGACCCTCCCATATGCCAAGCACTCAGGCAGGCAAAGCTTTGTTTTATCTATATTGCTGATGAGATGGACAGCTAGAGTCGAATCTCTTTAGGGCAAAAGCGATGAATGACAATCATTTTCCGGCCGGCCGGCATGCTAGTTCGGATAACCCAATTATATCTTCTCCTCACTTTTGGCTCCATCAATCTAATCTTCCAGCTCCCACTTAGGCTAGTGGAATGATTAGATTATGAAAAACCAAATTTAATACTTAATGACAATAATTCAGCTTACTGTAGCCAAAGATTCTTCTAAGTATAAAGTAAAAGATATAGATAATACAGAAGGGTTCAAATTTCATTCCTTCAGAGTTCCGACCCTGCAAAAGCTTATAGTTTCTTACACAAGCGCTGATAATGGTATCCAATCTGAATAAAAAAAGTTGCACAGAAACCTACCCCCACCTTTTTCACAAGAACAAGTTCCTGGTTTATATGAAAGATCAAAGTAAAAAGACTTTGGTTTATTGTCCCAATCCATGCACTATTTTATTTCGTTTGCTTTTTTCTTCTTTTTTGAAACAGATGAAGATCTTTGCACGCCGATATATTTTTATTCACATCAATGCAGAATTTAAGCACCCCCTAATTAGGTACTCCTAATTCTTTTGAAGGGATCTATGAACCCCAGTTCAGGCAGGGTAAATATTCTTTTGTAAAATGAAAACACTAACAAACTAGTGATTGTCATTAGTTGTCAATTTATGAGAAAACATAGGTTGGTTTGAATGTCACTTCTTTTATGAAGTTTAGTGCTTTAGTGATTGTGATTAGTTGTACATCATTATATGACCCGGCCATCATCTTGAAGTTGACACTAATCAATTATCATTAATCTTTAAGACTATCTTTCTGTCTCGCACAAAAATGTTAACAATGAGTTGATATTGCTTAATCTTCTGTTTTGATTAAAAAAAAAGGAAAAAAAAATCTATTGTCAAGTAAGAAGAGATTTAAAGTTAGTAGAGAAAAATTCAGCTACCGTCCCCAAACTATTGTGTCAAGGCCAATTTGATACTCAAACTCTCAAACGTACCAATGTGATACCCAAAGTCTTATATTGATATCAACGAGGTGCCTCCGTCCAATTTCCGTGACGGCTCCGTCAAATTGATGACGTGGCAAGCATGTGATATTTTTATCAGGGGCAAAATTGTCATTCTTTACTAATTAATTTTTTTTTTTTTAAAACAGCTGTAGCATGAATAGTTCTCTCTCTCTCTCTCTCTCTCTCTCTCTCTCTCTCTCTCTCGATCTTCTTATTCTTCACAATCCTCTGCAACTCACAATCCTACCTCCAACTCCTCTCTTTTAATTCCGATAGCGGATTGATACCAGCGCCATAGGCCAAGTTTGTATAATCCTCAATTACCCCATTTGAAACCGCATCCGATTGATCATTGAGTCCGGTTGATCATCTATTAACTTCAATAAATGGTATGCAGATAGGATCTGGGTTTTGGCTCTTCTTTCTGGGTTAATATTTCCTTTCATCAATTCAATTTTAAATCCTCTATCTCCGATTACCGGATCTGGGTTTCAATCTTTAACTAACTCATCGTACTATTTATTCATACCAATCCCACATCCAAGAAACAATTCCTCATGTCATTAGAATCCGGTAGCATTCTCCTCCGTCGAGCCCAGGCTCATGTCGTTCTCCTCCCAAGCGCCGGCATGGGCCATCTGGCACCGTTTCTACGACTTGCCGCATTGCTATCCCAAAACCACCGCTGCCAGTTGACCCTCATCACCACCCACCCAACCATCTCACTCGCCGAGTCTTCTTTCATATCTGGCTTCCTCTCACGTCACTCAAGTCCATTTCCACCTCCCTGAGTCTTCTCTTATATTTTCTTCACCTCCTCAACCAGAATGCCCTCCCTCTTTGCTTACTACCATGTCGTGGCAACCACAATGAATCTGGGATTTAGTGATGATGTTATTGAAATTCCTAGCATTAATCCTGCATTGCCCATATCTTCAGTCCCTCCGTTAAGATTTAATGGGATTTTGATCAAAATTGAGTTGAGAAATTTGGATCAGATGATTCAGATTGAAGGAATCCCATTAAAATTTGGTAGACGAGGAGATGATTGAAGAAGGATCAGATTGGAAGAGAGAGAAAATGGTTGAGAAATTCGTAAAAAAAAAAAGGTTATTTTGGTCTTTCGCTTTATTTTTTTATCTCCACGTGCTTGTCACGTCATCAATTTGACGGAACCGTCATGAAAATTGGACGGAGGCACCTCGTTGATATCAATATAAGACTTTGAGTATCACATTGGTACGTTTGAGAGTTTGGATATCAAATTGGCCTTGACACAATACTTTGGGGACGATGGCTGAATTTTTCTCAAGTTAGTAACCATCTAACGAGACACGTTTGATCTACTCATAAAAAATTCGAAAACTAAAATCTCGTACTCTTCATCTCTATAATACTATATAAATGTAACCACATAATTTGGCAGATAGATTATCTTAGCGGTCAAGCGGCGGCCTGAGTGAAGACTCTCACTTCAAGCAGGGTAAAATCTTATATTCCTGCTTTTCCTACAAGAGGTCAGGGTAAAACGGTTGATGTTAGAAGTGAAAAGCTCCATTCAAGAAAACATTCTCAAGGTTCAGTTCCAATTTCAGCCATTTTGTAAAGCCCCAAAAACAGTTAAAAAAATAAAAAATAAAACTTGGTCTCTCACGCCTCACACTCTTATCGAAATACATGACTGCTGTGCTGCAGCAGCAGATAGCCAAAACCATGAAAGACAAATGAAAATCAAAATAATAATAATAATAATAATAGGAAAGAATTCAAAAGTTTAAATTAAAGTTAGTGAAATGGACTGGACAAAGGTAAAATGGAGTAAAAAGTGTACGACCTGCTCAGTCAGAACGCTCCAACCCACCACATCCACTATCGTGTAATAGTACGTTTAACTTTACTGCAGGAGGTTAAAAAAGACAAAGCAGGATAAAGTCATCGAAATCAACGGCTGCACGCTCATACTCTCGTCTTTTGATCGTCCATACATATGGTAATTACCCAACTTGTCATTGATTAAGTAGACTGTAGACAATAGGGTGAGTTACCAACAAGTAAGTGATATGAGAAAATCTTGGTGTACGATTATCACTGTCGTTTTTGTCTCTCGTTGGGTATAAGAGGCCACCCCTTGATTGGTTTTGAAATTTGCTCCCTACCTTTGAACATAATTGTGACTTCATTTATTGGTGTTTTTAGTTTATAGAGTTTGTGTGTTTGGTAGGAAATGGCATCTTCCACATTAAAATTCTGATAATTTGTGTTTGTGTGTCATATGGTGTGTTGATTAAGAATCATTAATGTCATTACGTAATAACGCACAAACTTATCAGATTCCAAATTTTACTGCATTAAAAATACTTGTTGATCAGTTAACCACCATGTCAACTCCATCGAGCTCCCCAGTGTGTGTAGCTCACAACTAACACTTTTGTACCAATTTAAGTTCCCACAACTTCATGGTCCAAAATAAAACCCACAATCGATTATCTCCACTACTTGCAACCTCCATGTTAATCACAATATTTCTCATAACTAGAAGACTAAAGTAAACAAAAGAAGTGAAACTAGATTGGAAAAAAATAATAATCAAAGTTTAAGGCAATGTAAAAAGTTGTTTAGTCGATTATCACTATAAGTTTGCCAATTAATAATGTAAAATTCAAGTCGGCAATTGGTTTTCTATGCATAAAATTTCAACCCATGCCCTAGAGAAAGTAATCAAACAACTTCCTCCAATGATTAATGAGATAAGTGGATTGATTGTTTGTTCATTAAAAGATACGTGATGAGGAAGACTGATTTTTGTTTAAGGTAGGTAGTTAGTCATTTCATCAAGCATGTAATTTGAAACTTCTACCGGTTTTGGGGGTGGATAAACAAATGTCATATTGGGATTTGGGACCATGTCTACTGTGTGTTTTATGTGAACTTTGTATGTGCCCCCAGCTGTAAAGCAAAGCAAAGCAAGTAATGGGATTGCATTCATGGCATTAGTACCAACCCAACTCCTGCTCCATCTGCCAAAACAGAACGACTGCAAAACTCTCTAACATTAGCCATTAGGGAGAGGGGAGCTGAGGGCCTTTCTAGTTTCTACTTTCTTGTCAAACAGAAGTGCAGAACCCCCCATTTTACCAAGTTTTACCTCGATTGCGTAGTTGTAGTGCCATAGGAGATTCCAGTTCAATTTGGGTGCAATTAGGGTTCTTGGAGGTTTAGCATTAACTAGGGTTCCAGGATTGTAACGAATTAGTGAAAGGAAGTAAATTTTGGTCGGTGCCCATTTTTGTTATGCTTGACTAACATGTTGACTCGTTCTGTCATTCAGATTCAGTGATGCAAATGATGACATTGGAATTTAAGATGCTAACTAGATTACTTGAAGATTTGGTTTTTATGTGATGAATATTACGTACCTCCCAAATCGTATTTTGACTTCTTTTCTTTCCTCTATACTCAACACCACCTGCCTCCTCCTCAACAATGTTCACAAGCCACCTCTAGAGATGCCACCCGCTATCTTCGGTTGTATAATTTCTGGTGAAAAAATAACATAGATTTCATTGGAAAGTTGTTAAAATACAAAACTTTAAAATTGGAATCCACAGAAGCCAATCAAAACTCTGCATTTTTTTTTAATTACAGTCCGACCAAATTTGTGCACATTTCTTAATAATTATCTTAATCATACATAATGTTTGTTTTTCTTTTGGACTTCTCTTGTATCTATTTTTTGTTTTTTTAAGCAAATTATACTGTATAAACTGCACAGTATGCCAAAAAAGAAAAAGAAAAGGAAAAAAGGAGGTAGAAAGCAGAAACTATTTGACTCAAAGTTTACAGTCTGATCAAAGATCTGTTATCCCCAATAAAAAAAACCTAGGTTACAATTAAAGCAAAATCTGCGGATCTCGGGAAAGAAATGAGATGGAAACCTCCGCCTGGTCCAAACTCCAGCCAGGCAGCTCGCGCATCCTGTGTCTCTCTGCCCCTAAACTATTACCCTCTTAACTTGTAACCTCAAGAAAATACCGTAATATATTAATGCTTTTTTGGACCCAGACTGTAATACAAGTACGTTTTGTATTTTGGATTCTAGACAAACCCTGTTACCTCTACTCTACCCTATTATATATATACACTTTCTCTGGTGCATAGGAGGAAGAATCAAAAACTCTCCTAGCCCAAACCAGATCCTTCTCTCTCCTTTGGAACCCCCATGTTTTTTTAACCTTTTATTGTGCTTCATTATTTTATGATAACCAGTTTATTTATCACCATCCTGGCCTCGATTTTCTAACCCTTTCAGATTTGAATCATGAAGTCTCCTCATTCCTTCCTCTCTCGCTATCTGCTATATTAGTGACCACTTTCCCAGCATTCAAACCTCCCCTTTTTAGAACCACCCCAGTTTTAGTTGAAACCTCTTCAACTCTTTCATGGTGCTGAAACTCAAACCCTCACTTTGATTGAACACTTGTTGTGTGTGTATATTTTCCATTTTTACTTTCCCTGTCGAGCTAGAGCTAGCCAACCCCATTTCGATATGGCTCAGTTACACGAGCTACTGAAAGAAGATCAGGAGCCGTTTCTTCTCAAGAGCTACATTGCTGACAAACGCGGCCAGCTGAAAAGACCTTCCCCCAAAACCCAATTGCAGGTCAATAAACGAAGACCCATCTCGGAAGTTTCCAACTTCCCCAGAAACCTATGCAAAAATGCTTGCTTTTTCTCCCTCCAAGACTCGCCGGACCTCCGCAAATCGCCGCTGTTCGAGTTCTCGTCGCCGGCGGCTAAATCCCCATGCAAGAGTCCCAATGCCATTTTTCTTCAAATCCCAACCAGAACCGCAGCTCTTCTCGTCGAAGCTGCCATGAGGATTCAGAAACAGTCGACTAGTTCCAAACCCAAAACCCAGAACCACAGCAAAAACCATGGTTTTGGGCTAATTGGGTCCTTGTTGAAGAGACTAAAAACCCGAACCCAAAAGCGTGAAATCGAAGGGAACGGGGTTAAGGTCTCGGTCAAAGACATTCTCAGGTGGGATTCATCGGTTGGGCGCAGAAAGATTTCATCTGAAGATAGCCAGCTAAAAATGGAGGAGGATAAATTTGATTCTGGTCTGAGTTTGGAGGACCAAAGTGCTTCTGAAGTAAGGGCTACTTGTGAGATGTGCTTTGCTTCTTCTAATGTAAACAGTAGGCCCAGTAGTGAAGTTTGGTCTTTGGACATGGACACTTCGAGTAGTTGTCAGTCTGATTACTCGGAAGCGATTTTGGGTACAACAGATTGCGTTTGCTGCGAGACGAAGGTCTTTTGCTGTGAGAGCCCTTTTCGTTTTGTGCTCGAAACAACACCCTCCCCGTCCGGCAGCCGGACCCCGGAGTTCTCATCGCCGGCGACGTCCCCTGTTCGCCACAAACAAGAGGTTTGTCCTTTTCTTTAATTTGTCAATTCCACTTCCATTTTTTAATACCAATTAGGCTTCATCGAGCGAGTAACTCGGGACTGTCGACAGTCCGAGTTAACTCGCAGGGGCACTTGCATATATCAAATTGTCGGCAACAAGATCGCTTTCCGTAGTTTTGGGTTGGAAAATTTAGGCGCACTGGAGGTCATATGTGTCAATTTGAAGCTCAAACACCATACTAGAATTCTTTTATGTATGTATCATGTATGTATGTGCTAATTGATAAGTTTGGCATTTGTGATCACTGATAAAAGTCTCTGCATTACAAATCTTTTTGCTTTCAGAGATTGTCTATAGCAATAATCTTCCATAACAAAAGACAAATGGGGTTTTGTTTTGTTGTATTGGATAACAACAACAAAGACCCGACATCGCCAAATTATATACTTTTTAAGTGTAGTTATTCGGTCTTATTCTCTGAAAACTAGAGGAAAAGTCAAGCACACAAGCAATTGTGGATCTGGGATTAATTAATCCAAATTTGACACTGTTTAAGGGGTTAGCTAGTTAGGAAATGATTTGTTCTTTAAGCTCAATTATGTATGAGTAATGTTCTAATAAAGGATTTGAACTTTTAATAGGAGAAGGAAGGATTAAAGAATTTTCAAGTTGAAGAAGAGGAGGAAGATAAGGAACAGTGCAGTCCTGTATCAGTACTGGACCCTCCATTCGAAGATGATGACGAGGAGCATGACGAGGAAGACGAAGAACATGGTTTTGATTTGGAATGCAGCTATGCCATTATGCAGAGTATGTTATAGTTCTATGTTGTGCACTAAATTTTATTCAATTGTACCTTTCTTTGTTTGGTGTCCGGTCCTTTTCGAAGAGCATAGTCCTAGTATAACTCAATGAACCAATAAACCAATTGAAGCATCTTTTGGCCATATAATTGTTCTGATTTTGACTCATGTTATCTTTGTGGGATCCATAGAAAGATCGCTAATTTGAATGTTACTCTGTGTTGCCCTCTTGTTTATGCTATGAAATATTTCTTTCTCACTGTCCTAATATTTTGATGTAAGAGATCGATGTATCTATGATTCAGTCCTTAACTGCATATGTGACCCACATTCTGATCTGCAGATGTCATAGTGCATGTGTTGGTTTTGTTGATTTCATCAGCTCAACAAGTCTTGATTTCATTTGGTGATCTTGTTTGAATGTTTTTGGCAGTTGATAGTTTTAACTTTTAACATGTGATCCTTTCTGAACTTATAGGCTTATTGATTGCCTTATGAGTGATTGGTGGAACCCATTGACATTAGTTCATAAGCTGTAGCAGTTTGTTGTGCATTGAAGTCCAACAGATGATGTCAATTATTCTACAGTGTCATTACAATTCAAAAAATATCTAATAGGACCTAACATGAACAAATTTAATTTGTATATGTTACCCACTGCAGTAAGAACTTTTAGTTGTTATAATTAGTAACTGAAATAGTTTTCTATTTTAATTCAATGAACTGTCAAGCAAGTAACTAACTTTGATCTTACTTGCATTGAATTTTCAGGGACAAAGAAGCAGTTAATGCAGAAGCTTCGTAGATTTGAGAAATTGGCAGAGTTAGATCCTATTGAACTCGAAAAAAGAATGTTAGAAGAAGATGATGATGAAGACCAAGGATATTATAACAGCATCGGTGATGTAGAAGCAGAATCAGAAGAATGTGATGATGATGAGTCGAAAACATCAGAGAGCAGCAGGGAAGAAAATCTTGATGGGTTTGTCAGAGAAGTACTTTGCAAGTCAAGCTTCCCTAGTTCAAAGAGAATTCCGGAAGACGTGAAGAGGTTGGTGTCTGATCTCATTGTTGAGGAACACAGAAAAGAGGATGATGGTTTCAGCAATAGAGAAGAGGTGGTGAGAAGGGTCTGCAAGAGGTTTAACTCCTGGAACGAGGTGGAGTCGAACACCATAGATATGATGGTGGAACAAGATTTCAGAAAGGAACTCGATGGGTGGAAGCAAAATCAAGGTCAGGTGGGAGAGACTGCAGTAGACATTGAGCTTGCTATCTTCGGCCTTCTAGTTGAGGAATTGGCAATGGAACTAGTTTGTTTAACTTGAAATTAATCAACTAGGATAAGCTTTGATGTTAGGGATCATTCCAAGGAGTTTTGGGGGTAAATTTTTCTTTATTTTTTTGGTCGTTTCCGAATCATATTATGATCACTTGGAGTATAGTCTGACATTGCACTGTGAAGCAGTAATAGGCTACTAAAAGTTACATGCCTGAGCAGGCAAGGACATGGTATCATGGTATATGTATATGAATCATGTATGTAGTGGGGGACTGGTGTATGTACGTATCCTTTGCTTATTTAGACATGACATGTACAATTCTCAGCCCTTCGAATATCTATATTTTCTCACAATCATATCATGTATACACTCGTATGATGAGAATTTCTTATATGCCACGGATGTATACAGTTTTGGTTTCACTATAATGGAAATCTAGAAGATTATGCAAGAGGGAGGAGGGAGAGAGATAGGAGCAGGTAGGGTGTCCCTTCCAAAAATACAAATGATGAAGAAGCATAAAACTTTAGGACACACTTTACCAAAAGAAAGTATGAATGAGTAAAAGCTTGGAGGATCCAATAAGGTGGAAACACACACTTTACCAACCCTTAGATTCCTTGGCAACTATGATAAACAAGGAATAAAGTGCAAGAACAATTTTTCACAAACGAAGTTGTTGGCTTCTTTGACCAAAAAAAAAAAAAAAATTGTTGGCTTCTTGATTTTTCTTTTGCTAATTATATATGCTCTCTTTGTCTCTTTGCTACAACTAACGTTACGAAGCGGGACATTATTGAACCAAAAAAGACATGTTTAGTTAAAGTTTTGTACTTGAGTCTTGTTCGACTTACTAATACTGATGGCCTGATGGGACTATCTACCAAACACTATTATTAAGCAGATCCTAATCATATAAATTAGTGATTGATACTACTTTTCAGTATGTATCTTTCGGCGGACTCTTCCATTTATGCAAATGTTGGGCTTTTATACAAAAAAACACAACTTATATTGGGTTGTTGCACTGGCTCATGGTCTTACCAACCCGCAAGTAGCTTGGATCTTCTAAATGAGAACAACAAAGGAGCCAATTGTAAGATTAGAAACAAAAAGTTTTACCTATCAGGCTGTGAAGTAATGGAATTAATCTCTTGCCATTCCAAACATATGCTATAACTAGTTAATTCAGCGTCACAAATTCATAAGTTGAAGAGGTTTGGAGAGTGCTATAAATTCTTGGGCATCTCGATCCTTGCTCCATGGTTGAGTTCTTGACGCTTCTTGATCTAGATCACCTGACGAGAGAGGATATGAAAGTAGTAGGTTGATGAGGAACTGCTAGATTTTTTCAACCTCTCATAGTCTCATTTGTATTTAGGGTAATTGAGAAAGAGAGAGGACATTGATACCCAGGGCAGAGCTAATAACAAAGCTCTAATGCCGATATATAATGGGATGAGAGGAGAGATTTGCCGCCCTTTATCTGCGTCTCTTGAGAACTTTTCAGTATCCATGTTCTAGTAAGGCCCATGAACTAAACTCCCGCCCATCAATTTATGTTTACTTTTTTCTTTTTAGCACAAGTGGACAAATTTTATCAAGAAGATAATTACGACCGATAAAATACGGTCGGATACAAATAAGGCTGTCACTCGGTCGGTTCAAATCGGTTATATGTATTGCCAATTTCAAAACTAAAGCTTTTGATTTCAAAATTGAGTTATCAGTTACCAACCAAAATTCACGATATTTAATAATTTCTACCAAATTCGAGATTTTGGTTTTTGGTATTACCAACTTTACAACAAGTATACTTGGACATCTTACATTCTTTTAGAGACGCTCTCTAGGGCTTCTCTTTGCAAACTCTGGTGTTGCGTGGTAGGCAGCGGTTGCAATGACTAGAACGGAGCTCACTGGTCGTGCAGGGAGGGTGAATAATCTGCTGCTCGGGTCATTACTGCTTCGGTGTTGTGGCTTGGGGATCGGAGGGTAAAGGCGGTGTAGCGTTGATTGAGCCCTGTTTCCTGCTCGGATCTCGGGTGTAGATTGGTACGCGGGGGTCCTTTGATCGTTTTGTATCGCAACACGGGCTCTGGGATTAAGGACTCGGTGGTCGGATGCGTGCGGCTTTTTGTCCTTGCGGTAATGTATTGGTCGGGTTGTTGGAGAAGGTGCTTGAAGGCAGCATGTTCTATTGGTCACGGCAAATCTGGTTGGGCTTTAGGGTCTCCTCTGACTGCGGTTGAGGTTGTTTTCCAGGTTAGATCTAAGGCGGGGTCTTTTTTAGCTTGTTCTGATGTGGAGAGCCGCCGGCGGACACCGAATTGATGCAGGGTGGGGGCTGCTTCCCCAAAGGATCAGACCCGACTAATTTAGGTGTTGGGGACGAAGGGTTTGGTCAATGGGATTTGGGCCTCTGCCTTTTTGGGCTGCGGAGATGCAGTCCGGTGAACTAGGCCTAGGATAGTCCAGTTTCCCTTTTCTCTCTCACTTGGGTTGGGTATGGTTTGGGCCTTTTGGGAGGTGACATGTCCTGCTCTTAGCCATGTATCTGTTCCTAGCATGTTGTTGTGGCTGTGTTGATTGTTGCGAGAACGTACACTGACAGGACCTGTCCCGAATTTCACTCTGAAATCCAAGGTGGCCCTGCAGGGCCCACCTTAAGAACAACTCTACCGAAAATTCGGTAGAGTTACTCCTAAAAATGGACTACCCAAATTCTGTAGAAAACACATCACCACTCCTACTAAACCAACCTTATTCTCCTGGAGCCACCCTGCTCCCCAAATCACAACAACTCCACAGTAGACAACTTAAAACTGAAAATACAACATGTTCCAAATCCACAATATAACACCCAAATTTTTTATAACAATTGTCCTACAGGTTATCAGAGCAATCTAAAAGAGAAAAAGAATTCAAAATACTAGTAAGTTCAATAAATAACCTACAATATGGAAAACAATAGCAACAGATGTTATATATGCCTCGAATCCTACTATGCCGAACCAGCTACTCTGCAGACTGGGCATTTGAAACCGAAGGGCCCAGGGAGAAAACACATAAAAACATTAGCGTCAGTGAACAAAAATAAGTAATTGTAAAGAAAATGAATTTTATACTTTCCCACGTTTATTCCTTTATAAAATCCAAATCATGCAACATTTATAAAACATATTTCTTTAAGCTCGAAAACTAGTGAAAACATACCAGCCCTGCTGGTTATGAGACATCTGACTAGCCCCGCTAGTCAAGTAATAGTAGAGAATGGGGAAGAAGTTATCACCATACGAGTAAGGGAGCCTCCCAGGCTCGGGTCGGAGTCTCCCAGGCTCTTTGCTCAACTCACCCACAAACATATAGTAAGCGGGGAGGAGTACTAATAGGCTAGCTAGCAATAAAATAAAACGACCCAAGTATGGTGGAGTAAAATCATACGAAAACCAATAAGATTTCCCCAAAATCTCGCAAATAAACTCACGAGTATAGTTTCCAACCATACTCCGTAAATCTCGTGATAATCAAATAAATCAACGACGTGTCCCACACGCCAAAAGAATATTCTCAAATCCATCAACAAATAAGCAAGAATTAATAGATGAATATAATTTCCTCGAAAATCACATTTTCGAAAAGCTTTCAAAAATCTCAAAATCGATGAATAAAAATATAATGTTTAATTCTGGAAATCACCTTGGAAAATAATTCGTCGAAAAACAACATAAATCATAAATCCAAATCTGAGCATAACAAACTCATATCCGAAATTGATAACAGAAAATGCCAAAATATAATCCAAAACCAAATAATGTTCTCGATAAATAAAACGAAAATTAAATAAATCAATGATTCAAAAAAAATTTGCATGCATCATTTAAAATCAAAGGTCCACTCATAGAATACGGCTAACGTGGCACCCAAACGTAAGGATCCTCGTCAAGCGATGGGTCGGTACGTCGTTCTGTACAAAATTACAATTCGTAAACAACGATTTGAAAGTAAAGTACAATTCAAAAATGAAACCCCTTGTAAACCAACATCTCCATTTCTTCTCGAATTCATCCCAAACTTCACTACAACAGTCGATTCATCGATTTAAGCATTGTAGAGTAGAACCGAGAGAAATTCGACAGTCGGATTCTCGTAAATCGACAATCGAAACCCCACACTTTGGAAAATCATAATCGATACTAAACCTTCTCCAATTTTCACAAAACACACACCAACATGCTCCACAAGTTATAAGGAAGCAACCAGCCAATTTAGGAGGCCAGAGTCGGCCCCCACGCCCCCAGGCTCCACCAATAGTGGCCGCGCGTGGGCCCCACGCGCCACCGGCCAAACTCCGAACTGGGCATCAACACCTATGCCAACAACTTTCACGACTACAACAAAGTCCAATTTGAAGCCAAAAGTCTGGAATTTGCCTCGAAAGCAAAGAGGGTCAAAATTCAAACCCTAGAAATTTCAAATCTTCGATTCTTCCTCCACACTTCAAATTGGATCAAGAGACTAGGAGGGATTTAAGTACGCCTCAAGAGCTTAAAAACAAGGCCAGTTTCGTCGCCAGAGGTGGCCGAAATCAGGAGAAATCGCTGGCGATCGGAAATGAGGCTTGGATCGGTTTTCTCCTTGCTGCGCCTCCTACAAGCCAAAATGGGATGAAATACCACCCCAGACTTGAAGAGGAAGAAGAGAGGGTTCAAATGACACTGATGGCGCCCAAATCCGTCGCCTGACGGAGGAGATATCGTCGGAAGAAGATGACTGGGTCGGGGAGAGAGAGAGAGAAGAGAGAGAAACTGACGAGGTAAGTTTCCGAAAATAGAAACTTACCACAGTAACTCCTCTTTTTATAGAAAAATTACCATAAACAGTAACTTTAATTTTTTGATCATAATTTTCACATACGAACTCCGATTTAAGCGTGCCATGTATCTACGGACTCGGTTTAACGTCCTCTAAAGCTTTTCAAAGGAAGTTTCCTAAAAAACTGACCTGAACAAAAAGTCAACTTTTTGGTCCACTAAAAGTATCGAAACAAAGTAAAAAGTGAAAGTAATTGTCGTTTACCGTCCAAATGACTAGTAAAACGATAAATTGAGATACGGGACGTAACATACACCAAGAGGGTCTTAGGCGTCAAGATGTTCAAGACAGTGATTCCATTTTAAGGCAGTGTAGGGTTAGGGAGTTTTAAATTTCTGCATTTTATTTTACTGCAGTTCCTTTAAGATTTTAGTGTTTTTGGAGTTTTCGTTTTGGATTTTAGTCGTTTTATGATTGAACATCGATTGTAATATGAGGGTTCTTTGAATCCCTCAACCTTGACCTAGTAAAGTCGTATGATTTCGATCAATAGCTAAGTCTTTTGTTGCCATTAAAAAACTTTACAACAAGTATTTCTTTCGAATATAAATTAGAATGAACAATTCAAATTTTTCTTTTTTTAAAATCTATAAATTGTCATAAATTTCATGTTCATCTATTTATTTTTCAATTTTTCTTTATATATATGACATAGTGTGTCATCCATTTTCAATCAAACTAGTGATCTAATGATCCTGTACCAGGTTACCCAATAATAGATGACCTATTTTTCTAAGTTCAATAAAATATATGTACTATTAATCTAGTAGTAGTAATAATGTTAATACTTTTGTAAAAATAATTCTTTTATTTTTCTTAATATACATTTATGTGTATTAAAAGTAGAAGATATATAGCTAATATTTAAGTAATTGGTAAATTCGGCATTTACCAAAATCAAACCAAATTTTTTGATAATTTTTTATTTCGGTTTTATCGATATCGATTACTAAAAAGTCAGTTTATCAAACCTAAAACATCAGTTGATATTTAGTCGGTTCGATAATTACCAAACCAAATGGCAAGCCTCATACATGTTGGATCATAATTCATATATATTTATATATATATATATATATATATATATATATATATATATATATATATATATATATATATGTCCTAAAACATGAAAATTACTTGTTATAAACTCCAATTTAGTGTTGATTAATCCAATTCCATGTTTTATAAAAAATCTTGACAAGAGGAGAAAAAAGTGAAATTCTAGCGAAATTTCCACGCACCACCACTTTTGGCGGCACAAGTGGTGGCGCACCACCACTCACGGTGGTGCCATGTATTTTTCGGCCATACTCATGGAGGATCAAGGAGGAGGAGTAACATTGTACTTATTCCATTACATCCATTCATCATCATTCTACCATAACCAAATCCCAAACCTTTAATTTGGTCCAAAATCAACTCCATCCATTTTCTCTATTTTCCACATCATCTCAACTCTTCATATTATCCAAAAGTCCACCATCATCATCATCCCTTAAAAATCTGCCATGTTTTAGGTTTAGTCACCATCTTTTACTCATCATTACCTACTCTAACCTACATCATCACTCCCATACCCATTTTTCCTTGGTTTTGGGATCTATTACCACTCTAACACTCCAGCATTTGCTTCTTACAAGGCTAGAGCTGCTTCCTTTTGTTTCTCATCATCATTTCACACCTCTCTCTTTCTCTATTTAAGCATCCATTCTCCCATTGAAGAAAACACCACTCACACATAGCCATTACATCTATTCTCTCTCTATTCTCTACACAATCCACTAGCATCTCCTCTACAAATCTCCATCACCACCACCTTCAATCCATAACTTCCATTACCACCACCACCAAATTCATCATCTTTTCCATCTACTCATTCCATTTCATATACATAAAGCTTCACCATTTGATCATTTCTACATCTCATACTCCACCATCAAGCAAGGAGAATGAAGAGTCTAGCATCATTTGAGGAATCATCATCACCTTCACCATTAGCATCATGTCAATGCCTCCATGAGTTCATCTACACGATCCTCAATTTGATCATCACTAGTCACTTCTCTACCCTTACTCTTTAGTTTGATGTTCATAAACATGTTGAAGCTTATGTATTTGATTATGAATGAGTAGTTAGTTTGTTGGGGTTATGGTTGAAAGCTCTAGCCAATCTTGTATGACATTAATGTAAATATTATGTTTGATGCACTTTTCATTTGCACCTTAACATGCTAGTTCAAGAGTTGAATATTTATGCTTAAAATCAATCAATTTGGATATGAATATTTGCCATGACATGAGAAACAATTAGGAGTTGATTAACCTTGGTTGTTTGAAGCATGATAACATATCATATGTGCATGTTAGGGTTGTGAACTACAGTCACTTAGAGATAAGCATGGTTAGTTTGCATAATTTCTTCATCTCCAAGCTTTATGCATTAAGGGTAATGCACTACATACTTAACCAGATTGAAATGCATGACTTAAGTAGTTAAATACTACACCCGAAAAGGGTTGCTTGATATCATCGAAGAAGCGTGTCCCTAGTCATACCCGAGAGGGATGCAAGGAGAGAAATTGACTAATTAAAATGACATCATTCACTATAGAAGCATCATTGTTTGCAAGAGAGGCTAGGGGTGGAAGCCTTAAGTGCTAATTCCCATCCATTGCATTACATCTAATTTAGCTTAGCTTAGTTTACATCTCAAGTATTCATTTAGTTATTTCTGAATAAAATCATCTCCAAAACCAAAATCAAACCACTACTCCATCTTGCATGTAATCACCATGAACTTTGGTTTACTTGTGAGCCATTGTTTGTGATTTGTATATTTGCATATTCATCTAGCATCCTTTAGGTTTCCCTAGCTAGAGTGAGTTTTCCAATCCCTTGGGTACGATATCCCTTACTTATCATTCCCTACACTATAACTTGACCATTATACTTGAGGGTGACTATTTGGTCAATAATACAACACAAGTGCAAAAACATCTTTGATGATTTGGGCGACTATATAACAATGATCGACCCACCCAAGACTAAACAAAACGAGCACGAGAACGTTTGTAGTTTAGGAAGCCGACAAGAATGTTAGGCTTTGGATGAGGAGAACTCATTAGAAAATCCTAGTCCCCTTCCCAAGTCCACAAATAAAGGCTATAGTTTTGGCCACCACTAGATCAAACGTATTTGTACGGAGCATGCTCTTCCAAACTTCTTCATACGCAAATCACGCATGGGAGAACTTCCAACATGACTTGTGCTTTCGCAAACTTCCAAAATGCAATATGAAAATCGAACAAAAATACGTTTTTGTACTGTGTTGGACTTGTGTTTTCATTTTTTAAAGATTTTTCCAATCTAATGCCAAAAAAATACGTGCAGAACAGTTAGCAGCGACCCGTGGAGGAATTTTTGAGATATTTATATTACTTAAAAAACTATTCCAAAGAGGAGTGAAATTAGCCCCTTTTTTTTTTCTTTTGCAAACCATGCCTTTCTCTATTTTGTTACATGCTTGTTGTCTGAAACCGAAAAGTAGTCAAAAAGAAAGGTGTCAATTTCATTCCCCTTCCAAAAAGCTTTTTGAAACCGACGACTTGGCGTTCGATGCGGCTCAAGACCTCTGATATTTTGTGATATGTCTTTTGATATTTTCAAAGTTTTTGACGAGAGATGGAAACTCATAACTCAGAATTTGCCTGTGAGAAACATCGAAAATTCTTCTACCCACCTAGGTGGGTGGTCACCTAATGCGTTGTTAAGAGATCTAGCTTTCTGAGGCGACTATGCGATATGAGCCATCAGATCAGCCGTTTGTTAACAAAGCCGGTCACTGTCAGCGCCGTTAACTGGTTTGAAAAAAAACTCCACAGTCAAAGAGGTAAAAATCCTAAGAACGGGTAAATGAAACAAAATAATTAATCAAGCTTTCGCGGAGTCACTGAATGCTTGCGCATATTGGCGGACTCTATTGCCTGCCGATTAGCGGGGAGTTGACATCATCGGAAAGGTGACACCCAAAGCATCACGGTCCGCCTAACCAATCCATCTTTCTCCAGAGAAGCAACCCGCCCGCTCGAAATCGGCTTTTCAACTTCTTTGATTGATCTGCTTTGTTGAATTTGATTCAAATTCTAGCAATTTATCTATGGTGGAACGAAGGTGAAATTGGAAGCTGATAGAAGCTATGAAGGAACAAAGACAGAGGCCCTGCAGTACTATTTTTCATCTTCATTTTCTTTCATCTTCTCCGCCATTGCTCGTTGAAGTTTCTGAAGCCAATCAAGACTGTGATCCTCTTCTAGAAGTCGACGGTGAAGCTAGATCGTGCTTGATTTAGAATATGTGGGTTTCAGAATTAAATGGTGGATCAAATGTTATGGGTGAATAGATGGATTTCTGATTGTAGTTGGAAGTATGTTGAAGAAGGGATTAAAGACTTTGAAATCGTCGCAGGATCTGGAGAAGGAAGAAGAACCCTCAGAACAAGACCAAGGTCAATAAACTTAAATGTTGGTGTTAGTGCGGTGGCTACTGCATGATGTGTTGGGATGGCAGCTCAGGTTCAAGCCATCTCATCCCCTTTTGGTTTTCACTTTTTTTTTTGTTCAATTTATAATAAACTGAATTTAGGGTAACAGCGCTTGTATTGCACGCATAGTTGAAGTCCCCAGGTGAGCACCCACCTAGGTGGGTGGAAGAAGCTCCAAGAAACATATTGCCTGTCATAACAAAAAAAACAAAAACAAATTGCCTTTTGATGCCAATAGTGGATAAACACGTGTCATTAAAAAATTAGACAGTTTACGCACATGACCTATGGAGTCTATGATTGGGGTCATCCACTTATTACACTAAGGACCAGCATAATTTGCTTTCTTATTTGGTCCCATAATTCGTGCCATCCCACTGCCATTGGTCCCGGACACTGTTTCATATAGCATTGTAGACATTTTAAACTAAAATCAAATTGTAGACATTGTAATCCAGAGCTTTGGGCTCTCTCTTAGGGTTTTTTCCCTCTGAGTTTATTAATGAAATTTATCACTTTGACCAAAAAAGAAAAACTAAAATCAAAATGAAACGGTATAAAAAGCTTTTATTGTGCTTTCACCTGAATATTATTAAGAGAAAGATTTGCTTTGGGCACCCGCACCCTATGCAAGAATTTCTCTATTATTAATTATTGTGACTGTGATGTAAAAGGCGTGGCTACCATCTATGACTTGGCCAACAGAGAGCCTCATTGGTCTCCCAAAAATGTCTAAATAATTAGAAAAACTGCCATTATATAAGCTTAGTTTTCTCCACGTGGGTTTTGTACTCATATTTTTTTTCTGGTTTTCCCACCTATTCCACGTTTAAACCCTCTAACAACGTGTTAAACGGACGCATGTGTTTTTGTTCTGTACCTTTTCCATGCTTATAAATCCCCATGCTCTACGATGCTTCTGCTTCTTCACTAATGGCTTATAGAGAGGAACCAGCAGCACCATCTTCTCCAGCTTCGTTGTTAATGAATCTGGGGCAAACCCTAACCCACATTCAGAGTGGAGTGATCAAGAAGAGGAAAGCTGGGAGGAAGAAGTTCAAGGAGACTCGCCACCCGGTGTACAAAGGTGTCAGGCAGAGGAGCGGCAAGTGGGTTTGCGAAATGAGGCAACCGGGTCTCAAGAAGTCTCGGGTTTGGCTCGGTACCTTCACTTGTCCTGAAATGGCTGCTAGGGCTTATGATGTAGCAGCTCTGGCTCTGAGAGGTGAATCTGCTCAGTTGAACTTTCCGGATGAAGCTAAGGCGTCTCCTTCTTCGACTTCGAGTATGTCATTGCCGGAGTTGACGAGTATGGTGAACTTGGAGAAGGTAGAAGTAGGGTCGAGTAAAGGGTATGTGGATGAGGAGGAGTTGTTTAACATGCCAGAGATACTTGACAGTATGGCTGAGGGTTTGATTCTCACTCCCCCAGCCCTGCAGAAAGGTTTTAACTGGGATGATTATGATCTGGAGAATGCCGTAGAGTTTTCTCTGTGGAGTGATTAACTTCCATAACTTCCTGACTTGGATTGTTGATCAAGGGAATGTGTACGTATTGTTGTTCCCACCAATGTATGCAACATATACCGAAACTTCTAGTCGATTGTCCATTTAGAATTTTCTGGAGTTAGTAATGTCTACAACATACTTTGGTTCTGTAATTAATATACACAATGATGGTACTTCTTTCTAGATTTAGTCCAGAATCGAGTGAGGGAGTCACTCCCTTCACTTTCAAAATAAAAACTTAAGAGTCTTCTTGAACAGTCTTTCCTTGCTTAGTAGGTTCTAGAATCGGATCTCGAGCCATTGGCCCTTTTGTTTGATATATTTTCTTTCCTGCTTAATTTCTTCCTCCTCCAACCCATATCCGGAACTCTTCATCGGAACCCCTTGAGCTTCACACAGTTACCATCTTTCTTCCTCTCCCTTTTTTCCTTTTTTCTTTTCTGATCCACACACTCTCCTTCAAAAGCTGTTTGATTTCCTTGGATGACTGCATGCATGCAGTCTTTGGTTTTATTTCTTCGCCTCAATGAGTCCCAGACTATGTGGACCTAGCTAGCTAGTCCTGATCTCCTTACTTTAGGGATTCCATCATCTACCAGTGCTGGGACGAAGAAGCGGATCTGACACCAGGAAATCCGATGGAAGTTAACGGCAGGGGAGCCACGTACCCCGTTGATGTTTGATGGCAGTAAGATCGACGGCAGGAAGGGGAAATTCTGCGGAGATCATCGAGGCTTACGATCTTGGTTCGGCTATCTTATATCTTTTACTGTTCTAGTTTTTTGGTTTCTAGTTTTTGGTCCCAAACAGTTTTTGTAGGTGACACAAATGTGTTTTTTGTTGCTCTTGTCGGGCAGATCGATCTTTCATAGGGTTTGTAAAATGCTGAGCTTGAGCTTGTTGACTATTTTAATAAAGTTCAGTTTTCCTGAAAAAGAAAATAATATTGATGTACATCAACTGGATTGTTAGTACTTGTTTTAAGTTCCATCCATTTCTCAACCAAATATGATCAAAAACTAGCTAAGAGTGTTTTTGTTAAATACATTGTGTATGAAGAGTGGTACGTACAAAGACGAATCATTATTCATTCATTGATATGAGGTATACATTCCGGTTCCTGTAAAGTGAAAACTCTCTAAAATTTTGTAAAGTTCATCAAATCTTGATCCTCCGAGTAATCTAATGATTTGGAAAGCCACCACTTCATTAAAATTAGTATTTTAAGAATTTTAGCCAATTTGGGGTTAACAGTGAGACTAACTTACTGTTAACCTCATCAAGAAAAAAAAAAAAAAAAAAAATTCTTTTCTCATATCAGTTGGTGAACTGTGGGAAGAAAAAAAAATGTCAGCATCTGAATGTGATGTATGATACAATCAGTATTGGTGTTTGTAGGTATAATGTTTACACTTGATGTGTTGGCATCCCTATACAAAGCACTGAAGAAGCCTACAAAGTTCATCAAAACTGATTTCGGAGAATTTCAGGTAATTGCATCTCATGCATAAGCACGGGATTGCAACATGTGTTGCAATCCCCGAGTCAGTCTGAGTCAGTCCTATTCAACCCTACGTTTTTGGGAGTCCAATTTTGGAAAGTATCTTTTGGTTTTTAGATTTTATTTTACAAAGATATTTTCCAACTGATAAAATCGTGCTTTTGAAGTCCTAGATGATTTAGGATTTGTTTATTTTAATTGGTTATCTTTTATTAAAAGATATTTCCTAATAGGAGTCCAATTAGGGTTAAGTCTTAATTGTTGAGAATTTATTTTCTCCTCAATATATTCAGACAAGCTGCATTGATTGTGTAGGGATTTTGATGCAAGAATTATTGTGTGTCTTGCTTGCTTAGAAAGAGTTCCATAGGAGTCCATGAAACACTTGTTCCGTGTCTAAGTGTTTCATTGTTCATTCATATACATGCATTGATTCTCTCGAGATCAGTAGAGAAGATTGGTGGTGCAAGTGGAGCGATATTTGCAGATCGTTCAAGTGAAGAAGAAGGTCAAGATTCAAGACAAGCACCTCTCTAGTGAGTCTAGAGATTGTAGCCGCGTAGAGAGCTATATGTGTTTGTAAAGAACCATATCCTTCATCAATAAGTTGATTGATTTTATTTGGGTTCTCAAGAGTAAGAGTCCCGCAGTGTTTTTAATCTCAAAGTTGAGGTTTTCACTGCGTAACCAAAATTGTGTTTTCTGTGTGAATTTTTTGATTTCTGCCCAGTAAGGATTGCAACGTGTCTATCAATCCCCGAAACCCAGAAAAACGTTTCATCCGAGTATTTTCACTTGGCATCAGAGCGGGTTCTAAAGCTTTTTAGTAGATCCGAGGACAAGATGGAACGTGAATTTGACAGAGCTGCTGGTTCGATAAATTGTCCCCCATGTTTTGATGGTGGAGATTACTCGCAATGGAATATCATGATGAGGTTCAAGCCCAAGAAAAAGGTACAAAATGTTGCTTTCTCTTCTGTTAAAATGAAAGAAGTAGATGATAGTGGTTCTGTGGATTTGGCTTTACTAACCAAATAATTTAAAAAATTTCTTAAAAATAAAAACTCCTTTGGTAGTACTTCAGAAAGTATATCTGAATCAAAAAGAGGGCAATTATCTGAAAAACGTTTTGACAAAAACACCAAAGTCAATAATTTTGATCAAGGGAAAAGTGTTGTTGAAAAACCTAAATGTTATGAATGTGGTGGTATTGGCCATATCTCTTCTGATTGTGGAAACAGAAAATATAGCTCACCAAATGACAGGACTCTTAAGTCAACTTGGAGCGACAGTGAGGAAGATTCTCAAACTGAGAATGAAGAAGAGAACATTGCATTCACCTCCTCACTTCATCATGAGGCATCTAATGATTCCAACAATGAAGGTGAGATTTTTGATGTATCTGATGATGAGACTAATGATAAGTGCAGGGAACTGTATAAAGCTTCAAGAGTGATGCTCAAAAGAAATCTCAAGCTGGAGAACGAGATTGAGCAAGTCAGAAAAGCAAAGGAAAAGGCCTAGTTAAATCTTGAATCATGCAAAGAAAAATGGGAAGGTGAACACATTGCTTATACTGACAAAATTGATGTTTTGCAGGATAAGATGAATTCCCAAACTTGGGAGGTGGAGCGTACTGAGTTTATTGACATGATTAAAACCCTTCAGGTTGAAGTTAAAGCTCAATCAAATTTGAATGTCTCACTAACCTCTGAAATTGAGAATTTGCAGGTTAAGCTTAAAGAGTCTCAAGAAAAGTTCAACAAATTCTCAATAGGGTCAGATTTGGTTTCCAAAATGATTGGAATTGGAAAACCACACACCAACAAGAAAGGGTTGGGGTATGAAGGTGTAAAAATCGATCGTTCTGACTTTGTGAAAGGTGTGAGCTCAAGTGTGCACTCAAGCTCATCAAATGACCAAGAAATTCATCCCCCAACTCTTCCTCAAAAGCCTAAATTTGATTCAGCACCTCCACCTCATCAAAGGAGAACTCAGGTAGGTTCTGACATTCACGCCTCTGTGAATCAGCTAAGGTACGATAAACTCTCCAAAATTTTTGTTCCCATGTGTCATCATTGCGGAAAATTGGGACACATACATCCTATGTGTAATATACTTCGCATGGTCACTCAAAATCAGAGAAAAGCATAAAAAATTAGCCCAACTGCATCGCTGCAAGCTGAGCTGAAAGAGCATCTGAAGTTGATTAACAGGATTGCATAGCATATTGCAATCCCCAAAGAGCAGAATTTGAAGCAGAAGCAAATCTGGATTTAAAAAGGTTCTATTAGTTGTTTCTCTGCTCATATGGATAATCTTGATAATATGCTTGAGCTTGCTTTTGTTCCTACTGAACATAAATTGGTTGATTCGTTTACTAAGCCCTTAAACATAGCTCGATTTGAATCACTTAGAAGCACCATTGGTGGATGCTCTAAGTATTGATACTCTCACTTCGCTTGATCCATTTTGCATGATTTCATAGTGTATGATATCATATTAGTATAAGTGCATTACGCTTTTTATTTCTGCATTTTGTTTTTAGTTTTCTGGAAAATCAGGATTGCATGTGTGGTTTGTATCCATACGTGTCTGACAGCAATCGAATTGAACTTAGATTGACAAGTGTTATGATACTTTCCTTAAATATGATTGTGATGAGTCGAATAACATGTTTTGAATGGGTTCTTGCATCACTTTGTAATCTTGAGCATGAACAACATATTCTTTATCACTTTGTATTCTCACATGCACACATACTCCTTTATAGTGGTACGTATCCTCTTGGTTGATTTGATTTTAGTTCACACATACTAAGTGAGTGAATATTGTTGTTGCTCCCTGTTAAAAATGTACAAATATTTGGAGCAAGACCAGGCTATTCCCAAAGTAAACAGGCCTTGGTCGTGGTGAACGATATGAGGTTTGGGAAGAAAAGGGAATGGTTTGGTCACCCCGGTGGATTGTGAAACTATTGACTCGAGTTGATATGTCATTTGGGATGTCCTTGTTACATCTAGTACCCTAAAGTCAACCGAATTGGGAGTTGCTAGCATAAAACTTGTTACATGAGTCTTAGTTTTCTTGAAAAAAAAAAAATGTGAAAAAGCTTCATAGTGTGTGAAAGGCAAAAAGAAAAAATATTATGCCCACATGGTGTCATAAGGGGAGATTTGAGTTGATTGTGATTATCTTTTTCACTTCTTATGTGCGTTCTACTTTCTCTGATTCTGAGATTCTTACAAACTCCACTTTGAGCTATGTTCACTTACACAATAAAGGTACATAATACTCAATCATCTTCTTGCTTACTTTGTTGTTGTCAAAATCTCTTCACTCATGTGACCTTAACTTATTACTTTCATGTTTGAGGATTGGTGCTAACACCCTTGTCTAAAAGCTATGCTTTTGTCTCTGTCATTTGTACAAGGATACAAACCCACTCATTGTGTGTTTGCATTTCATTCTTGCATCTTTCATAACATGATCACACTTAGGGGGAGTATTGGTACTTGGACTATATCCAACTGATTGATTCTATATAGCTTCAGCTACATAAGTTGCCTTTGTCATTCCTAGACAAAAAGGGGGAGATATTGGTGAATTGAATTGATCAACTTGTGTTTTGATTGTTTAAATATTTTGATATTGATCTTGAAATTGTGTTGACACTCCTATGCCTTATCTTTAACTTGCTTTCTACAAGGTGTGCTGATAAGTGTTTCAGGAAAGGCATATTGATGATGGAATGTGATGATCTTCAAGTACTTGTTGAGCGGAGTGTGCCTAAAATAGGATGTTTTGTATAGGAATGCCAAAGGGGGAGATTGTAGGTATAAGGTTTATACTTGATGTGTTGGCATCCCTATACAAAGCACTGAAGAAGCCTACAAAGTTCATCAAAACTGATCTCGAAGAATTTCAGGTAATTGCATCTCATGCATAAGCACGGGATTGCAACATGTGTTGCAATCCCCGAGTCAGTCTGAGTCAGTCCTAGTCAACCCTACGTTTTTGGGAGTCCAATTTTGGAAAGTATCTTTTGGTTTTTAGATTTTATTTTACAAAGATATTTTCCAACTGATAAAATCGTGCTTTTGAAGTCTTAGATGATTTAGGATTTGTTTATTTTAATTGGTTATCTTTTATTAAAAGATATTTCCTAATAGGAGTCCAATTTTCTCCTCAATATATTCAGAAAAGCAGCGTTGATTGTGTAGGGATTTTGATGCAAAAATTATTGTGTGTCTTGCTTGCTTAGAAAGAGTTCCATAGGAGTCCATGAAACACTTGTTCCGTGTCTAAGTGTTTCATTGTTCATTCATATACATGCATTGATTCTCTCGAGATCAATAGAGAAGATTGGTGGTGCAAGTGGAGCGATATTTGCAGATCGTTCAAGTGAAGAAGAAGGTCAAGATTCAAGACAAGCACCTCTCTAGTGAGTCTAGAGATTGTAGCCGCGTAGAGAGCTATATGTGTTTGTAAAGAACCATATCCTTCATCAATAAGTTGATTGATTTTATTTGGGTTCTCAAGAGTAAGAGCCCCGCAGTGTTTTTAATTTCAAAGTTGAGGTTTTCACTGCATAACCAAAATTGTGCTTTCTGTGTGAATTTTTTGATTTCTGCCCAGTAAGGATTGTAATGTGTCTATCAATCCCCGAAACCCAGAAAAACGTTTCATCCAAGTATTTTCAGTGTTTTCATTGAAAAGAAAACTCCTTCACAATATCAATTATACATATATAAAGTCTAGAGTTCTCACTAAATTGTTATCAAACTAATTTAGAATTATCATCTTCCATTCCCAACATTCTCTTCCATTCTCCAGCAAGTCAAAACTGATCGACCATCTCCAGAATTGATTCAGATTTAAAGAGGTTGTTGGTTTAGCATTTTTGAATAGAGCCCTAATGGGAAGCACAACTTAGTGTTCTTGACCAAGTCGCTCGCCTGTGATAAAAGTATCCAAGGGATCTTAGGGCATTAGACCTTTATCAATTGACGCTCATGAATGCCTACATAGTATATGCAAAGACTCAAGTGGCGATTGAGGACCATACTATTATGTTTTATCCCAATGAAAAAGTTAATTAAGCTGTGCATCATATCCGAGGGCCAACTGTTGTGTTGCATATAGAGATAGAGCCTCTTAACCAAAGACTGACACATTTTCATCAGTGGATTTGGGAAAAGATCTCATCTCACAGTTCGTGAACTATATCTAGGAAAGTAATTTTTCTTTTGGATGAGGTTAATGGCAAGTTTGCCTCACTATAAATCTCAAATTGGCTAAAATTTCTAAAATACTCAATTTTAATGAAGTGGCAGCTTTCTAAATCATTAGATTACTTGGAGGATCAAGATTTGACAAAATTTACAAACTTT
Source organism: Rosa rugosa (assembly GCF_958449725.1). Lineage (NCBI taxonomy): Eukaryota > Viridiplantae > Streptophyta > Magnoliopsida > Rosales > Rosaceae > Rosa > Rosa rugosa. Next base: position 15,636,918 of record NC_084826.1, on the reverse strand, counting down.
AGAGGAGCCAAATACATTGAGGTGATTGTTAATCCACGGAACACAGAAATTAAGTGCTTACATTTCTTGAGTAATTAATTGAAATTAAGATGTACGTAATGTATGTGAAGTATATAGAAAGTCTTCCTTATGTTTTCTTGAACTACTGCTAATGTTATGTTATTTATGTGTGGTTGGAGGTGGACAACGATGAGGCATTAACGAACTGATATGAGATTTCTGGTAAGTAGGGGTGTCAATCATATTCCACGGGACATTGATGGTAGAACTACTTATTCAATAATTAACTAGAAGGATTCTCACAGGTGTTAAGTATGCTTATGTCACTATAAGGCCTTTTTTGTTTCACGGACCTTAAGATCGGAAAAAGGAAAGTGTTTACTTTCCCATGTTTGGTAAGTGCAAGGTTAGCAAAATGGTTATTCTTGCAAGGGAAAATAGGGAGGAAAATGAATCATTCCATTCTCCTAAGGAACCATTTTCCTTTCTCATTTTTCAACATTAATTACACTTTTTTTTTAACATTTATTACAATATTTGTATTGCTAAAATAATCCTATAAACAAATAAATACCATTTTTTTTTCATTATATTATACGTCATTGATTCCATTCCTTACTGATACCAAATATACTAGTAGGAATCTTAATTTCCTTTCCCAATAGAAATACAAAGGAACCACTTTCCAAAGAAATCTATTTCATGAACCAAACAAAGCCCGGGTCATCATGAAGAAAAGTAAAAAGGAAAAGAAAAACACCAACAAAACAAAAGGAGAGAATCATGAAAAGAAGTAAATTCATGTGAGAAATGATGGAAAATGAGAAAAAATTTGTAAACTTTGGGTTGTGTTTTGGGATCATATTAGTCTTTCTCTATACCTCACTAAGGAAAAAAAAATTCATAAACAGAAATAAACGATTAGAAACCTTAGTTTCAACTACATTTTTTTCAATTCAACTTTCTTGTTTATTAGTTAGCTCTGGGGTTGAGGGACGGAGAGTTGAGAATCAAATTAGGATTAGGCTAGATCAGGAGTTTGATTTCTGCCTAATTTAACAAAAAAATAAAGTTCTTTTCTTCGTTAGTTGATATTGAAGTTTGAAGTTTCTTCATGAATTAATTTTGTTTTTGTTTTTTGTTTTTACTCATGTTTTCTAGAGGATTAAAGGATTAATTTGTTGTTATGAATTTGAATGTATCTTATGAATTTGATTTTTTATTGTTGACTTTTTTATAGTTTGACCTTGGTTCTTAATTGCAAAAAAAGAAGAAGAAGAAGAAGAAGAAGAAAGGTTCTGAATACTTCTGATTGGAATATAATCATTTATGTAATGTTTACTTTAGCTGCATTTAAGAATTTTATTATCGGTTAGTTAAAAAAATAATGTATTGAAAAGTCTCCATTATCGTGAATTAACTTCTCTTTAAACATCCGAATTCTTAAGATTCGTCATGCACTAATTGTATTAAAGGCAGGGCTCTTAGGCCCACTCACTTTTGGGCTTGTATATGGGATCCAAGAGAAGCTCCTTTGTAGTTACGGAAAGGCAATTGTCATGTGTCCTGTTAGTTTGGAACCTAGGGATGCCCCCTCTACGTAGGGAGGTCCTAAGTTTGTAGAATATGTTAGCGTGGTCTTCTCTCTTTGCCCTACATTGTCTAGATTATTTGGTTTGTGGTGCTTATTGTTATGGTAACTTTATCTAGGTTGCTTTAGGGTAGCCTCATGGCTTGATGTTGACATGATCCTCTTGGGTAAGTCATGTTATCCCTTCCATCAAAAAATGTATTAAAGGCAATTAATCATTAATTTTAATTTTGCTGTCTTTATTTTGATTTGAGCTCTACACCATATCTACATGCATGCCTATTTGGTTGGAGAATAGAATTTTTGCTTAGGGCATAAGATGTTATAGTTTCATTTTTGGGGAAATGCTCATTTACCCAATTTTAGCTTAAAATTTGCCCACTTGCTCCACTAACTGTTTTTTAATCCCGTTTACCCAAAACACTCTAAGGGATTATTTCCCTAATACCCAATTAATTCTTTTTTATTAATTTTTGGGACTTTTTTGCCCTCTCCTTCAATCTCTCTCCTCTCAGTTTCTCTCTCTCTCTCCCCCTCACCGATTTCTCTCTCCTCCCCCGTCTCTCTCTCTCTCTCTCTCTCTCTCTCTCTCTCTCTCCAGACGACGTCGGATCTCTCCCTCCATCCCTCCAGTAGGTCGCCCACGAAGCCGGCTCTCGCCATCGCCGCGCCGAAACTCGTTGTCGTGCTCTCCGCGACCAGGCTCGACGCCAAGCCGACGGTCCTCGTCGCTGAGAAGCTTGGCGAGGCCGGGTTTGACCTTCTGAAGGAATTGACGACCGCTAGTAGAATCGGGTACGTCTTCGATTTGCTTCTGTCTCTCTCGCCGGCGACTGATCATCACGGAAATCGCAACTTGATTGTATCTCCGGTCCCGGGCTGCAACCGAAGTCGTTGCAATCGGAGTCAAATCAGTGTGAAGGCAAATGGTCAACCGAAATTGTTGCAAAATGACTGGAATTGTGGGCAAAATCGTCAACCGGAGTCGAGATTATTGGGGGGCAATAATGTGTCTTAATTGTTGTAAAGTCTCTATAATTGTGTTCAGTGATATTTTCCTTTGTGTTTAATGACTGCTTCTAATGTGTTTTGGTATTTCTGATATATTATTGGGGGGGCAATAATCTGTTTATTGTGAGGCAATAATATATTTGTTTTGTTATTTTTTGGAGGAATATGGGTGATCCTTTTGTTGTTAGGTGCATTTATTCTTGTTAAGAGGCCACCCGGGAGGCCTAGGGTGAAGCGGTTCAAGTGAAGTGGAGAGTGTGAAGAAAAAGCCAATTCATTGTGGTCTTAAATTCACCAAGTATTGAATTTGAATACCTGTACTTTTGTAAACTAATTTAAAACCAAACTGAGTTACTTCTGACCATCTATAAAAAAATTATTGGGGGGCAATAAACTTTTTATGACCCCCCAATAAACCTAATTATTTTGGTTAATGAATCTAGCAGCATTTTGTTGAAATGACCTGTAATAAATGAACCACAGTTAAGACATTATTACGGGGCAGTAATCTGTCTATTGCCTCTCAATAGACCACCCCAAAAATCACCAGTTTCTATCATTGACAGATTATTGTACTTTAATAAACTCAAAACAACATAAGACTTATCAAAACTCTAATTTCAGTGATTAATTAACCACAGTTAAGAAATTATTGGGGGGCAATAATCTGTCTATTGCCCCCCAATAGACCACAGTTTTGACGTCGTCCGAGACCTGCAAGCGAAGCCCAGACCCGATTCCGGCGTGGAGCTTCGGAGCTTCCCGGACATCTGACAAACAAAACCGGCGAAGCCCAGACCCGATTCCGGCGTGGAGAGCTTCTCGGACATCTGACGAACAAAACAGGTGAAGCCCAGAGGGGTTGGGATCGTGGAGTTGGATGGCGTCATCCTTTGGTGGTCCGACGGTGGGACAGAGCGGCGGCGGTGGAGGCCGACATCGACGGTGGAGTGGTGGGCGTGGTGGCTTAGAGAGAGAGAGAGAAAGAGAGCCTGAGACGAGGTTAGAGAAAGAGAGAGAGAGAGAAATCGATGAGGGGGAGGAGAGAGAGATATGAGTGTAATTTGTTAATTAAAATGAGGGTAATACTGTCAAACACTGTTAGATTGGGTAAATGGGGTTAAAAAACTCTTGGTGGAGTAAGTGGGCAATTTTTGGCCAAAAATTGGGTAAGTGGTCACGGCCCCTTCATTTTTTTTAGGACGGTGTTATAGTTTAATTTCTTTACAACTCAATCTTTTTTTTTTTTTTTTTTTTTTTTTTTTTTTTTTTTAAGGCAGTAGCCAATATATTAATCAAAAGCCATAATGATCCTTACATACCCTTTCGATGTCATCTAGACATACAAGAAGATGTGTTAGTACCCATTGGACAACTAGAGACACTGAGACTTAAGTTGACAAGACCAATACCCAATACTAAACTAGATAGGAAAAACATCCACTAGACTGCCCCAGAAAAGGCCTACCGAAACTAGAAAATAAAACCTAGCCCAAAATAATAATGGACTAGGGCAGAACCCTAGCCCAAACTTGAGCCCAATAAGGTCACCAAAGAGATCTCCAGGCCCATCCTCTTGGTTGGACCAGTCCACCGGCTCCTCCCAGACCCGTCGTGCACCACAGTCTGGCCACATTTTGTCCAAACACGTCACCGCATCACCACAATCTACACCGTAACACCATCCCCGCGATCCAAACCGCCGAGCCATGTAGCCGCAACCTGCAATACCACGGAACATCATCCCCGAGCCAGGCCTCGCAATCCCCATCGCCATCGATCAAGACCTAAGGTGTCGTCGATCCAAGAAGCCATCAGCGGGGATCGAAGAAACCGACCTATACCGCGCGCATGACCATCGCCGTCACCACCATCCTAGCCAAACCATCTGACAAACCGGAGAGAATCCCTTAGACGAAGTCCTTGGGCAGTAGATCTCCCCTCTGGCAGCAAACCCCAAGATAGCAGTGAGGCCGGTCGTCCGGGCGCCGCCGGACGAGAACAAATTGCAAACGGAGAGGCCGGCTTAGGGTTTCCCAGAGAGAGAGATGAGTAAATTGTGTAAAATAGAGAGAAATTGAGTTGATAATTTGAAAACAAAATCTAAGGAATTGTCTTACAACTCTTTCTTCTATTAGCTATAGAAATGTGGGTACAAATGCGTTGTATAATAAGAAATTATGCAGTAACTCTAATAACATATCTACGCACTTAATTACTTTGAGTCTGCTCCCAATGTTTTTTTTTTTGAAGGAAGGCTAGTAAGGCTGCTCTCACGCCTTTACCATTAATGAAACTGCAGAACACGAATAGGGACATAGTGCCTAGAATATTACAATTAAGTGAACATCCAAAATGATAATAGGGTTCTCTGTAAATCCTATGCATTCTAACAAGCACTGATTGGCAAAGAGTGCTCTATTGACTACTCCATTTATTTTATAATTGTGGTAACATATTGGAAACACACTGCTCACGTGAAGACATATGACAATTATATCTACTTTTCCATGACGTTGCCACTGAGAAATAAATCCGGTGACAATATATTTCATTCTGCTACTCAAAAACTTCGATTATTTGACGAAATAAGAAACTCACTACCTACATAGAGTAGACATAGCACCCAAAGTGTGAAGATCAAGTCAAAGTCCGCCTAGCCCTAACAGAAAATGGTAACAACCAATTATTAGCATAAAACTGCCAATTATTAAAAAACAAAAATTAAGTAAAACAAAAACAACAAATGTAGACCATCGACAAAGGGTGAGCCCCAAGCCCAATCACCAACAAGCCCAAACAGAGAAGTGAATGAAGCTACAATATGTTCCCTATTTGTTAGAGCATGGCTATGTCGCTACAAGAAAACAAATATTTTTTGTGTGAGAGTGTTACAGTTTTCTTGGGTCCTTTTACACTCTCACACAAAAAATAAAGAATGAAAAATCAATGAATTTGCTAATTAGAATAAACCGTAATTAACTAACACTAATTTGTAACTTATATGCAGCATGTTGGGATATAGCCACTTAGCCAGATAGGCATTTCAAAATTGTACCCTGATTATGTTAGGAAAAAAACAGTCAGATGCATTAACTATGGTTTGCTTAATTATGAAATTTTCACATTAAATAACTTGAATTATCTTAACTACTTCCCTCGATGAGTGGAATTTGGCCATGGTTTGCTTAATTATGAAATTTTGACATTAAATAACTTGAATTATCTTAACTACTTCCCTCGATGAGTGGAATTTGGTTGTGTCAGCGTTACACATTCAAACATGCTTATTTTTGGATGCAATCTTTGATGTAATCGCTTTTGGAAAGAAAAGTGTAAGAATGCCCAAATATGACCCTTAATTTTTTTTTTCTTAAACCCTTAGCCCACCTCACCCTTACATATATCAGTGATAATCGAACCTGTTTGAACCAAAAATGAGCATTTTGACCTGACAAGGCGGGTCTTGGAGAAATTGAGCCAATGTCAGTGGCTCAAGCTATATATTGTCGACAAGTTCGAAATATATTATTTAGAGGCTAAATAAAGCCTACTATGAAAGATTATGCGAGCTGCAAGAAAAGGAAAGATTAAGAGGCCATTGGTTTTGGTCTGGGCACATATACAAGAGGCATTTAATTTGCCTAGTATGGTATTGGCAATGGAAGAGGTCAAATCAATATTATTGCCAATAATTGTGGCAAAAAGCTGGGTTGCGAATTGTTGGCAGCGAAGTGGCTTTAATTACATGGCCTCGAGAATGAATGGTTCGCGAAGAAAGATTGGTGATTAATATATGTATGCTCACTGTTCATATATATATAAGTAAGAGGGAGAGAGGCCATCCAACAGATGTACTTGCAGCGAAAGTGTGCATATGCCATGATTTTTGACGATACGTGTCATTCCAAGAGGCAGCGAATGGTGGAAACACTTATTTATTTCTAGCGCCGTTGCCAGGGATTGAAAAATCTCCATGTAAATCACACCACTATTAAGAAGTTGAGGTTGGTAAGGGGTTGTGAATCATAACGGAATAGGTGAAGTCTCTTTTGTTAATATTGGCCTAAACTCCTTATTGGTGCCTAGTTCAGGTCCCTTAAGGTTAAAGGCGGCTTTTATTAACACTTGTTGAACTGTCTTCACACTTATGACCTTTCTCATCTTAGTAAGTATAGCCTATGTGAAATAGTGTCTAGAAAGGGGACAACGTTCATGACATGTTCTTGAATCCAGAAGTGCGTGGAAATGGGCCTAAACCACTATGTGAGAGTAGCTCATGCCAAAATGGATTTTGCCTCTCTTGTTCGCCCTCCCCCACCTGACAATTTCAGTAAGATTGCCCAAAAGATACCAGACATCAGATACATGGGGGGCAATAAAGTTGGCAAAGAAAGCGTCAGTTCATGACAAAGGCAATTCAGATTGTGGCATTCAAGCTTTATGACCTATTTAGAGGCCTATATGGAATCAGTCAAGTAATTTCAGTCAAGCCAATACAAGTGGCTTTGGAGCAACGACGTTATAAGAGCAGTGCTGATTCAAGACCTCTTCAGTCAAGACGAAGACATTTGACTTCGAGGTCTGGGGGGCAATGTTTGAACCCAAAATGAGCATTTTGACCTGACAAGGCGGGTCTTGGAGAAATTGAGCCAATGTCAGTGGCTCAAGCTATATATTGTCGACAAGTTCGAAATATATTATTTAGAGGCTAAATAAAGCCTACTATGGAAGATTATGCGAGCTGCAAGAAAAGGAAATGATGGAAGCATGGAAATGAAAAGTCCACTTTAGCACATTTTCCTACTTTGGCTAGGAGAAACCGAGCTAAATAAGGAAGGAGGGGAGGCAGACTAACCAAACGAAATCCAAATGAGCTAAAACTTTCCAGTTTTAATTCTAGACATCCCAAGAATCATTTCTTATGAAGAGTTCCAGAGCTAGTTTTGAGTGGAAAGCCTTCAAACAATCAGTCCAATTTTCTGCAGAAGCAAAACTGGACCTATAAGGAGTCCAGCAACGTTTCCGGCCCAACCACATGGAATTAAGCTCCAAAATTTTTCCAGAATGATCTACACTCATGGTGGATCATTTGATATGAAGAAGTCGAAGGCATTTTGAGTTCTTGGAGGAGATATAATTGAAGGAATAAAGGAGCAGAAAGTGACTCAAAGCTAACAATTCCATTAGTGTTTAAACCTAACAATTCCATTAGTGTTTAAGTGCTTGACCCATCATGATTTGTTTAAGGCCAACCACTATGGCTTGGTAGCCTATATATAGAGGCTACAACAAGTAACAAGAGACAACACAATTCATCAAAGAATCTCTATGATCATCCAAGCCTCTCTAGAGCAATCCCTCTAAGAGCAACCATTCTCTTTCTCTTATCGGTGATCACACTCCAGTCCTAGTCTTCTCAGGAGCCGACTATCGTGCCACCAAACCCTCTGTCAAAGTGCTTCGGTCCTAGTCTCCTCTGGAGCCGACTGTAGTACAGCGACCACAACGATTACGGAACCAGCCAAGCAAGGGTAACGCCCTCGCAAACCAGCTAAGCTAAAGTCACGCTTTGGCAAGTTCTCTCTACTTCCCGGTGATTTTGCTCTGCTCAACCTACAACGTTGAGTATCGACTTGGTGACACAAGACAAAGTCTTCCAGCACGAGGCACAGAAGACCCCCACGACGAGGTTGGTGCTCTCCTCGTCTACAGTCACTCAAAAGAAGTCAGGTTAAGAGACACCCCCGACGACCGCACCCGAATGGTGCTGGCACGCCCGCACCCGAATGGTGCTGGCACGCCCGCGCAGAAAAGAGACTGTTGACCAGCTGCAACAAAACTGGAGCCAAACAGAACCCATGACCTTAACAATATTGGAATTATAACTTACCAACATGACACAGCTCAACGACACATTTAAAAATTATGATCTAACATAATCTAGATTTGAATTCAATTTTGATTATCCTCTTCATGTATGTTTGCCTACTTGGGGATAGTTTTTTTTTTTTTTGGCAAATACTTGGGGGATAGTTTGAGTATGAAAGTTTGGGCTATCAACTAATCTTTAATTCTCTATCTCGAATGGTTGCACCATGAAAGCCCATTACTAGTAATCCTCAGGGTTTAGGGCCTCAGGCTGCCATATTATTCGTTTAATTTCTTTTTCAAAACATAAAAAATTATAATAAAAAAAGGTATACTTTTAATTACATTATCATTTCTCCGTGGTCCTTGTCTTGCTGTCGCTCAAACCCCCCGGTCTCCTACCTCTTTTAAGTATCAAAGTCTCTATTCTCTCCTTCCTCCATCTTGCATCACAACTCAAGCAACATAAACTTCAATCTCGTTTCTTCATGCATACCAATCCAGTTCAAGAAGAACACAACCATGTCACCCCCATCTCCGAAATGAACAATGATCGCCTAGCTTCCATGTACAAGAAGATCGCAGACCCTCCGAGACTCCTCAGCAATGCCGCCGGCAAAGACTCCTGCTGCATCTTCCGAGTCCCGCAGAGCCTCCTCGAGATTAACGGCAAGTCGTACCAGCCCCACATCGTCTCCATCGGTCCCTTCCACCGCAGCCAGCCCCACCTCAGAATGATCGAGGAGCACAAGTGGCGTTACCTGGGCTCTCTGCTTTCAAGAACAGAGCCCAAAGGGTTGACTCTCCAGCACTACTTGAAGTCCATAGAGCCAGAGAGTGTTACTCTGAAACAATCCACCTCAGTAGTGATGAGTTCGTTGAAATGATGGTTGTTGATGGTTGCTTCTTAATCGAGTTGTTTCGAAAATATGGCCGTGTGGTTCGGTTTGAGCGCGATGATCCACTCATCAATATGTTCTGGGTAATTCCGTTTATGGTTAGAGATTTTCTTCGTCTTGAGAACCAAATCCCCTACTTTATACTTGAGCATTTGTATGATCTGATAACCAAGTCGGAAGATCGTCAAGACTCTGTGAAGTCGTTGTCCTTGCTTGCTTTAAACTTCTTCAACAACCATATGGACAGGCCGAAAGAAGTCATTGCAAAGCTGCATAGTCTTACAGGCATGGTTTGAAATTTCGATAATATGTGATGAACTTTCCGTTTTTAACTGATTTTAGATGCAATATTTTTTTCGATATTTTGTTTTACTACATTTTACTCATTTTTTTTCGTATAATGTGTGTTGATTTTAGGTAAGCATTTGCTTGACTTACTCCGGTCAAGTGTGATACCAGCCGACCATGTTGAACCAGGACGCAAGAATAGTACCCCAACCCACATTATACATTGTATTTCAAAGCTTCGTCGCGCTGGAATCAAGCTCAATCCTCCTAAAGAATACGAAAGCTTCTTGGCGATCAAGTTCAAGCGTGGAGTTATCGAAATGCCCCCAATCACCATAGACGATTTCATGAGCTCGTTCTTGTTGAACTGTGTAGCCTATGAGCAATGCCACAAGTCATGCTCCAAACACATCACCACTTACGCAACGTTGCTGGATTACCTAGTGAATACCTACAAGGATGTCGAGTATTTGGCTGACAGAAACATAATCGAGAATTGCTTCGGAAACGATGAGGAGGTTGCTCATTTTATTAACAATTTGGGTAAGGATGTGGCTTTTGATGATGAAAGATGTTATCTGTCGAAATTGTTCAATGATGTTCATCAGTATTACAGCAACAGTTGGCATGTTCAATGGGCAAGCTTCAAGTACACTTACTTTGACACTCCATGGTCGTTTATTTCGGCTTTTGCTGCGTTGATTTTGCTCATATTCACCTTGCTGCAGACCTTATACACTGTTTTCAGTTATTATCATTCTTGAGGTAAAGATATTTTTGCTGTATAAATAAATTTTATACAGAAGTATTCGATATTCTTTGACATGTATCCATAATTTACATTCTATAGAATATAACATTATTTACTTCCAGACTAGGCTTTTGTTTTGAGTATGAAAGTTTGGGATCTCAACTAATTCTTCATTCTTTCTCTAAAATGGTTGTACCTTGAAAGCCAATAAAACTCGATCCAAAGTTTAGGCTTCAGGTCTCGTTTGATTTGCCGAATGAAAAATTTGGAAAGGAAAACTTTCCTGTATACCTCCCAAGGTTTAGGCCTTAGAAAAGTCATATTATTCGTTTAATTTCTTTTTCAAAAAATAAAAAGATAATAAAACGTACACTTTTAATTACGTCATTTCTCCTGGCCCTTGTCTTAGACTCTTCGCTGTCGCTCAAACCCCTTGGTGTCCTATCTCTTAACATCTTTCCTTGATTTTCCATCACGGCTTTAGCAACACAGAAAACTCGAGTTAACTCCCAATCTCGTTTCTTCATGGATAACAATCCAGTTCAAGAAGAACACAACCATGTCATCCCCACCTGGGAAATGAGCAGTGATCGCTTAGCTTCCATGTACCAGAAGATAGCAGACCCTCCACGACTCCTCAACAACGCCGCAGGCAAAGCCTCCTGCTGCATCTTCCGAGTCCCGCAGAGCCTCCTCGAGATAAACGGCAAGGCTTACCAGCCCCACATCGTCTCCATCGGCCCCTACCACCGCGGCGAGCCCCGCCTCAGAATGATCGAGGAGCACAAGTGGCGCTACCTGGGCTCGCTGCTTTCAAGAACAGAGCCCAAAGGGTTGACTCTACAGCACTACTTGAAGTCCATAGAGCCATTGGAAGCTAGAGCCAGGGAGTGTTACTCTGAGACCATCCATCTCAGCACTGATGAGTTCCTAGAAATGATGGTTGTTGATGGTTGCTTCTTAATTGAGTTGTTTCGAAAAGTTGGGCGTGTGGTTCGGTTTGAGCGTGATGATCCACTCTTTAATATGTTTTGGATACTACCGTTTATGGTCAGGGATTTTCTTCGGCTTGAGAACCAAATGCCCTACTTTATTCTTGAGCACTTGCATGATCTGATAAACAAGGCCGAAGATCGTAAAGACTCTGTGAAATCCTTGTCCTTGCTTGCTTTGCAATTCTTCAACATCCATATGATGAGGCCTGACCCTGTCATAGAAAAGCTCCATAGTCTTACAGGTATGGTATGAAATTTGGATGATCTAATATCCCATGACATTTCTACTTTTGATGCTCATTATATATATTACAGGTCTTTTTTGTCGATAGTTTGTTTTAGTACATTACTAGCTGCTATTTTGTCTATAGTTCTGCATTTTCTGACCCTTAAATGCCTGAAGGTATGCATTTGCTTGACTTATTGCGGTCAAGTGTGATACCAGCGGGTTATGCAGAGCCACAAAGAAGAAACAGTACACCAACGCACATGATACACCCTGTGTCTAAGCTTCGTCGCGCTGGTATCAAGCTTAATGTTAAGGAATTCGAAAGCTTCTTGGTGGTCAAATTCAAGCGTGGAGCAATTGAAATGCCTACCATCACAATCGACGATTTCATGTGCGCCTTCTTTTTGAACTGCGTGGCCTATGAGCAGTGCCACAAGTCATGCTCGAAACACATCACCACTTATGCCACATTGCTCGATTGCCTCGTGAACAGTTACAAGGATGTCGAGTATTTGTGTGACAGAAACATAATGGAGAATTGCTATGGGAACGATGGGGAAATTGCTTGTTTCATTAACAATATGGGGAAGGATGTGGCTTTTGATTATGATAGGTGTTATTTGTCGAAATTGTTCAATGATGTTCATCAGTATTACAGCAATAGTTGGCATGTTCAATGGGCTAGCTTCAAGTATAGATACTTTGACACACCGTGGTCGTTTATTTCAGCCTTGGCTGCTTTGATTTTGCTAATACTCACAGTGCTGCAGACCTTATACTCTGCTTTAAGTTATTATCATCATCATTGAGATACAAACTTTTTTGCTGTATAAATTCTATTTATACAGAATTTGATATTCTTTTACATGTATCCACGATTGACACTCAATAGAATATACCATTACTTACTTCCAGGCTAGGCTTTTTTTTTGTCTTTGCCATGTCTCTTTTTTCTTGCTTTTCCTGGCAACTATTAGGCATGCAAACCATGTGTCAATTAGTAAATAGTATGTGACAAACCGTTTGGGTTTAGCCTAGGTGACGAAGGAGAACAGGATTAAAATTAGGAGTCAAGTGTTACGCTAAACACTAATAATGTGTTACTTTTATGTTGTCTATTCTGATGTAGAAGAAAATGGAACTGATTTCATTTAGCTTGTTTTCTCAAAACTATTAGGCATGTATGTTCTACAAGCTAAGAAAAACACTAAGAACTGAGAAGAAAGAAAAGGAGGGAATTCAAACTCTGAACATCTAGAATTAATACTAAACCAAAGGTTAATTTCTAAGAAAATCACAACAGACTGATAGGAACACAAGCGCCAGTTACAAAGTTTTTGCAAAAGAAGCAGACAATTTGACCCTTCGAGTAGCCAAGATCGAATAACACTACTTACCAAAAAACATCACACAACATATGTCGAAAATTGGTATCGGCTAGTAACTTTGTTACATGTAATCATCAAAACGTAAATGGATGAGCACACCCTGTAGTTTGAACACAAATGACCCTGGAAATGTCAAATACCAGCCATAGAATTGTCAAATTAAGTCAGCCTCTTTAATAATTTGCTGTTTTAAAAGCTATCACGTCTTCTTGTTTTTTTTTTTGATAACATCACGTCTTCTTGTTTGTTGGTTAGGCCCAACTACCAGTTTTATATACTGTACCAACTTCATCTCGTGGAGTTGTTGAGTGGAGCAACTAGATAAGATGATGAGTTTTCTAGTTCTGGTCAAATTTTCTTGCTAGAAGATCAGATTGTAGAATTAGCTTACATATAACCTGGACATGTTAGACACCCACTTGGTTTCCAAGTGTTTCAACTACTTACAAATTAAAGATGACATAATACGAATAATTTGGATTGTAAACTATAAACACGCAAGTTGAAGCAGTATTAGGAATACTTTGGACATAATCAAGATTCAAGAACTAACTATCAACTAACCGAGATTTGGTCTTGCCGCGGCGGTATGATCACAAAGGTGAATTTGACTGCTTCTCAAACTTGACTCTTGAATTGTCAACCAGTCTCTCATATTGACTGCCTTTCAAAATGTCAAATTGCAATGTTTCAGTTTTGATTTCTTCAACTCTGATTCCATATATATATGTACCAAAGCAAACTTTCAATTCCAAAACAAATTTGTTTGCTCCATAATCTCCTAGAAACGCACCATATAGCAAGAGCTAGCGATCAGACTTTGCTTCTATACAATACACAAAGGCAGCTTCTCTGAAGATTTTATAGAATGAGTTCAGAAACCTGTGCATGCCAAAATTCAGGGGTGAATCAACTTCCTAGACCCACAAGGCCGATAAGCAGCTACGGTATGGCTACGATGTCTTCATTGCCTTCATCTTTTCCTCATCCCACAAGACCAGTTAGCATAGACCAATACAATGCTCAACAAGTTGGTTATGATGAAACTTTTGTCCATGGGGCACAACCAACTGAAGAGGAAGATAGGGAAGGTCTTGATGGATTGCTTGGGTTCATGTCAGAGCTTATTGAAAAAGTTCCTGCAAAACTAGAACACATATTACTTGATAAATATATGGATCATAGAGAAAATGAAGGTCCTGTCATTGTGGAAAGGGGTACTACTACTACTAGTCGCGGTCTTCAAGGAACTGGGGAATCATCACCAAAGCTTGAGCGCTTCAAGATCCGAACTGTGGATTTTGGGGATGATGTCGAGGAAGAGAACGTGAAGCGATAATGTTACTAAATTATTATCATAAACTATGAGCAATTCTTTCATTCTTTGTACAAAACAAATTAAGGAGGAAGGAGAATTGGAACACAAACCTCTAATTGCTGAGGCTAATGCTCTAAAGTCTAAACTATCACAACTACATTTCTCCACAGAGTTCTTTTTATTTTTCGAAACATGGAATTGAAATCCATTAACACATTGTAGCAATAAATAAGATGCTTCCATTTCATTAGGAGAGTTTTTCTCTCAACCTAGTCTTCTACGGCACCCAAGCCTCCTTCCCTAGCCTCTAGCCTCTTGCTATCGCTTCCTCCTCTCCATGGCCTCCATAGATGCCGCCACAGCAAGCTTTGCTGCTCCTCTTGCTCTTGCAGCGGGTGGTAGTGCCCCAGATCTGGGAAAGATTGGCGGTGGTCCTGTGTGCAGGTCCTCCCAATCTTTTCTACTTGGCAAACCTTTGATCGAGGATGCCAATGATGTGCCTCTTGTCACTCTGAAGAAGAAGACAGGTAGACCACCAGAAGTAAGAACAAGAGCCAACGTCCCAGTAACTGCAATTGGAAGTTCGGTTTCTAGCCCTAGAGATAAGGGCAAAGGAAAGCCTCCTGGTCTCTTGCCTACCACTTGAAATTGGGTCTTCTATTACTTTCTTCTTAGTTTACTCTAGTTGTACACCAATTGAGGTCTCTAGGCGACTAGGTTTACTTTTCAAAGGGGGTTAGTAGTGAAGACTTGATTTCCATGTTGTTTAGGCTCAATAAGTGAGCATATGTGTTAACAGTGAAGGTACTTATCTTTTGCTTGGCGGCTTGTGCCATCTAGATTTTAGGTATGAGACAGCATCTGATGTATGTGCCTTCTGGCCTTTAGTTAATGAAGCTATCCTTTTATCGAAAAAAAAAAATGCTTCCATTTCATTATTCTATGCAACCTTTTGTATGCTCATCCAGACTCTCAAGACATATATTTATTTGGTTAGAAAATGAGGATTTCATTCATGCTGATTGAAACCAGAACTTACAAGATGATCGAGAGGCTTATTAAGGAGCCTTGATTCAGAGACCAAAGAGGACATAGACTGCTTATTAAGGCCTCAAATTAGCATTGGCCACTACATAAATCAACTGTGTGCAAGCGTGAAAAGGTTAACTTGATGCTTAAAGCAACTTCTTAATCCATTTCTGATCATTTGAAGCATTAATATTGCAAGAATGCTCAAATAGTCATAGAATTGAAAAGTAGAAGATACTCCTGATAACAATTACCATTTTATTTTATTTTTTCACTTCAGCTTCAGAATTTTGCTAAAGCTCAGACCTTTTGAAAAAGAGCAAGAATCTCTGGATAGTAATTCCATTCAGAAAGACTAGTTAGTCAAACAGAACAAAGACAAAGAGAAAGGTTGGGAATTTCTGATGATCTCGATTTCTCCAAAAATAGAGTATATATACAAAGTATGCAAAAACCTAATAGGAAAGGTAATCAATCGTAATATACTCCCCCTTAACTACATAACATTCTAAATAATTACACAATCCTAATTACATAAAAATTACTACAATCAAGGGATACAATTAAGTAGTGACTCACTCCAACACTCCCCCTCAAGTTGGAGCATACAGATCACGTATGCCCAACTTGTCAACTGAGTCATAAAATGCCCTACTAGAAATTGCCTTTGTGAGAATGTCTGCCAACTGCTCCTCAGAAGGTACAAAGGGAAAAGAAATAATCTGCTGATCCAACTTCTCTTTGATGAAATGTCTTTCAACTTCCACATGTTTGGTTCTATCATGCTAGACAGAATTATGAGCAATTTCAACTGCAGCTTTGTAATCACAAAATAAGGGCATGGCCTTTTTCTGTTTGAATCCCAAATCCCTCAACAAATGCCTCAACCATAACATCTCACAAACTCCACGGGCCATTCCTCTATATTCTGCTTCAGCACTAGAGCAGGCCACCACTTTCTGCTTCTTACTCTTCCAAGTAACCAAATTCCCACCAACAAATGTAAAGTAACCAGAGGTGGATCTCCTGTCAGTTATACAACTTGCCCAATTTGCGTATGTATACCCCAAAACGTCCAAATGCCTATGGTTAGAGAACACCAGCTCCTTGCCTGGGGCAGACTTCAAATACCTCAAAATTCTAATCACAGCTTCCATATGAGCCTCACTAGGATTATGCATAAACTGACTCACAACGCTAACCGCATAAGCTAAATATGGTCTAATGTGCAACAAATAAATTAATCTCCCAACTAACCTTTGATATCTGGCCTTGTTTGTGGGTAGCTGATCCGGATACTCAGCTAACCGATGGTTCCGCTTCATAAGTGTATCAGCCGGTGTACAATCGAGCATACCTGTTTCTACAAACAGATCAAGAACATACTTTCTTTGGCTCAACATAATACAATCTTTTCCTCGAGCAACTTCAATCCCCAAGAAATATTTTAAACTCCCCAAGTCTTTCATCTCAAACTCTGCAGACAACTCTCTTTGCAACTTCCTCATCTCCTCAAGATCATTACCTGTCACTACCATGTCATCCACATAAATAATTAGAGCCATGACTCTACCTTTCTGATGCTTAAGGAATAGAGTATGATTAGAATTGCTCTGCCTATATCCAATCTGTTTCATAAAAGTTGTGAACCGACCAAACCAAGCTCTTGGGGACTGTTTGAGGCCATATAGAGACTTCCTTAGACGACACACCACCTTGGTCCCAATGGAAGTACCATACCCGGAGATAAGTCCATGTAGACTTCTTCATTCAAATCACCATGTAAGAAGGCATTCTTAACATCAAACTATTGAAGAGGCCAATCAAGATTAGTTGCTAGAGACAGAAGTACCCGAATTGTATTGATTTTTGCTACTGGGGCAAAACTTTCATCATAGTCCACGCCATACTTCTGGGTGTAACCCTTTGCTACTAGCCTTGCATTATATCTATCTACTGAACCATCAGAATTTTGCTTCACTGTATACACCCACCTGCACCCAACTGTTTTCTTTCCAGGAGGTAGTGATCGATACTAACTCCCACGTTTGATTTTTCTCAAGTGCATCCATCTCTATGGCCATTGCTTTT
The DNA here is from genome assembly GCF_958449725.1 of Rosa rugosa. Classification (NCBI taxonomy): domain Eukaryota; kingdom Viridiplantae; phylum Streptophyta; class Magnoliopsida; order Rosales; family Rosaceae; genus Rosa; species Rosa rugosa. The sequence continues at coordinate 15,619,457 of NC_084826.1, read as the reverse complement.
GCCCACTTCTCGTCTTTTATTGCATCCTGCACTTTACTAGGAAGTGACACAGAAGATAATTGATTCACAAAGGCTACATATGGTTTAGACAACCTATAAGTAGACTCATAATTAGCTATAGGGTATTTGGTCTTAGCACACAAACTTGGTTCATATTTCTTGGGAGGCTGATCACGATTATACCGTTCTGGTAAGACTCGTGTTTGAACATGTGTAGAATCAATTAAAGCAGTAACACTATTAGACAAAGGTGGGTTATAGGACAAAGGCAAACTACTACGTACCTCAGATGAAGATTGAACAGGGGAGACCGCTGATGGAGAGAGAGAGACTGAACGATTAGGGGCTTCGTCTTGAAGGGTAGATGATTCAGCAATTGTCTTTTCTGTCTCGGAATTCACAACGCTCTGTTCAGCAGTTGCATTTTCTGTTTCAGAATTCACAACACTCTGTTCGGCAGTTGCATTTTCTGTTTCAGAATTCACAATGCTCTGTCTCGGAATTCACAACGCTCTGTTCAGCAGTTGCATTTTTTGTTTCTGAATTCACAACACTCTGTTCGGCAGTTGCATTTTCTGTTTCGGAATTCACAATGCTCTGTTCGGAAATTGCATTTTCTGTTTTAGAATTCATAATGCTATGTTCGGCAATTGCATTGTTTGATTCAGAATTCACAATGCTCTGTTCGGCAGTTGCATTTTTGCCGAGATTGAAGGCTGGAAAGGGAAGGGTGGTTGTGGTGGGAAGGTTGGGCTCATTGTCACTGAGTGTAGAGGTTGTTGGCCCTGTTTGGTACTGTCCTTCATAAAAAACACCTTGCTCCCCCTGACTATGAGTCATAGAAGGTGGAAAATAGCATGTATCCTCACTGAATGTCACATCCATAGTGACATAAAATCGTTGAGAGGGAGGATGATAACACTTGTATCCTTTCTGATGAGTCCCATACCCGACAAAGACATACTTGAGAGCCCTTGCATCTAACTTGGAACGTTGATTCTTATAAAGATGGACATAGGCTACACAACCAAAGACACGAGCAGGAAGGATATTAAGAGATGGGATAGAGACATAACTAGACAATACCTCAAATGGAATACGACCTTGAAGAGAGGAAGATGGAAGACGATTAATGAGATGGGAGGCACACAACACTCCCTCTCCCCAAAGGTATTTAGGCATATTGGCATTAAGAAGAAGGGCGCGACCAATGTCTAACAAATGACGATTCTTCCGTTCAGAGACCCCATTCTATTCTGGTGTTTGTAGGCAAGTGGTTTGGCGAATAATTCCATGAGATTGGAAATAATCACGAAATGAATGATTAACAAACTTCCCCCCATTATCAGACTGAAAGACCTTAATACGAGCATCATATTGGGTACGAACAAGATTATGGAATGCTGTAAAGGCAGAGAAAACTGCATTTTTTGACTTAAGCAAAACAACCCAAGTTAATCTGGTGAAGTCATCAATGAATAAAACAAAAAATTGCATTCCTGAAAGAGTTGAATTTTTGGAATGTCCCCATAAATCGGAATGAATTAATTCAAAAGGAGTTGTACTAGACTGAAAGCTAGAAGGATAGCTAGACCTATGACTCTTGGCTAGAGAACATGTTTCACAATGTAGACTAGAATCACTTAGTCCCCAAAAAAGGGAAGGCATGGACTTCTTCATGACACCAAAGGATGAGTGGCCCAAACGGCGATGCCACAACCACAATTCATTTATCCGATCAGAATTCAATGTCAGGGCAACAAGACTTTGTGGACTTGATGGTGCTTGTGTCGGTCCTCGGTACATGCAATCCAAGTGAAACAGTCTCTCCCTCAGATCTCCCTTGCCAATTATCACCCGAGTGCACAGATCTTGAAAGATGACATACATAGGATAAAAGGTGACAGAGCATTTGTTTTGTGTGTTTAATTGAGACGCATATAAAAGATGATGAGATAAAGAGGATACATAGAGGACATTATAAAGAGTACTGGACGGTGTAACCTGGACTGACCCAATTCCTAAGACCGGAAAGGACTCACCATTGTCATTAGAGACATGTGTTATGGATGGGGAGGACAACGTGACGAAGAAAGACTTATCATATGTCATATGATCAGACGCACCAGAATCAATTATCCATGTATTACTACCAATAAAGCCAAAAACATTTAAAGTGACACCAATTTTAACTAAATTCTCCTGGGTTAGGGAAATATTACCCTGAGTTTGATCTTGACCCTCCACACCATAGAAATCAGGTTCTTGCTCTTGCACTAGTTGGATTGCCGCTTTGCTTTTCTGACCATTGTTACTTCTTTTCCAACCAGAGTTATTGGAGTTGAGTCTTAGCAACTTGGGGCATTGACTCTTGTAGTGTCCAACAGTTTTACAATAGTTGCAAGTCACTTGACTGTTGAACAACGAACTAAGGGACAAATCTGCCATTCTTCTTCTTCAAGCAGCAACACAAACCACAAAATTTGACACGGCTAAGGAAGGAGAGGCTGACGGCAAGGTATTGCAAACTTTAGGATTTTAGGGCAAAAGGAATAGAGGATGAAGACAAAGGACAAACTCTTGAAGAGTACAAAGACAAATTTGCAGCGGAAACAAACGAACAGAGTCCAAACGGATCTCTGCTTTGATACTAAGTCAAACAGAACAAAGACAAAGAGAAAGTTTGGGAATTTCTGATGATTTTGATTTCTCCAAAAATAGAGTATATATACAAAGTATGCAGAAACCTAATAGGAAAGTGATTACCTAATTACATCATAATATACTCCCCCTTAACTACATAACATTCTAAATAATTACACAATCCTAATTACATAACAATTGCTACAATCAAGGGATACAATTAAGGAGTGACTCACTCCAACATAGTTGTCATTGCAGGCTGGCCAAATGGAAAGCCAATTTTTTAAAGGATTAAATACTGTTTACTCCCTATACTTATAGGGTTTCATCGTTTCAGTCCCTGACCTTCGAATTTCACTTAAAAAGTCCTTGAATGCTCAATTTCCTCTCAATTGGTCCCTGCCGTCAAAATTTTCTGTTAAAGTTGCCGAAATGTCTATTATGCCCTCACTTACTTTTTTTTAATTTATTTATTTTTTCTCTCTTTTATTTTATTTTTTTATTTCACCTCTTGAAGCTCTGTGGATTGGAACCATCTTGATGAAGAGATGAACAGAAAGAGGCGAGAGAGCTGGAAGAAGAAGAGGTAAAAAGAAAAAAAATAAAAATAAAATAAAAAAGAGAGGAAGAGATTTTATATATATATATTTTTAAAGTAATTGAGAGTATAATAGACTTTTTAGGGGAAGATAACAGAGGTTTTGACAGATGCTTGACGGTAGGGACCAATTAGGAGAAAATTGAGAGTTTAGAGACTTTTTAGGTGAAATTCGAAGGTCAGGGACTGAAACGATCAAACCCTATAAGTATAGGGAGTAAGCAGTATTTAATCCTTTTTTAAAACTAGAAAATACCAATGATAGCAATCTTATTCTAATTTCTCCAGCTCCATAACATTAATTGATGAGCTTCTGCAGTAGCTTAATCTTTCTGGAAATGAGTAAGGATCTTTGAATAGAAATCCCAATCAGAGTGAGTAGTTGTTATTGCTGGCTGTCCAAATGGATGATCTTTAACATAAGAAGTAACATCATCGGCATCTGCAAGTCCCTCCAAGTAAAGCCTCAACTCACCATTAAGACCTAACAACACATTTGAAGTAAATTTTCAGCACATATGAAACCAGACGACTCTTTTCTAAAAATACAAACCAACCTTGTTTAGTTTTGCTTACCTAAAGCCTTGTCATCAACTTGGTCAACCTTGTATTCAGGAGGAAAGATGGCTGTGTGAGCCTGAAGAGAAACAATAAACAAATATTAAATAAATAAACACACATGTTTATAAGAAATTTAACAACAATTTAATGGGTTTCTAGAGAATGAAGTATAATATTACAGGATTTAGTAGAGCCTTGTAAGCCTTATCATCAATTAACAAGGTGTTCAATGAAGAGTATTTCCCCATGGAAGATGGAAGTGAGGCTTTGAAACCCTTGTTTTCCCATATTTTCTTCAACTCTTTCAGAAAGATGGGCTTCTTTTGGTTCTCCAAGGTTTTGAACCCTGAATCAGTACACTCCACTTGATCCTAAAGGTGTCAAGAACATTGTAATTGTATATTACATCAATGTCAAAACAATGAAGCAAAGCTTTACAAAATTTAAAGTGCATGACATGAGATATTGTGTGTGTACCCAAGCAAACAACAACTTCCTCCTCAACCCTTTCATCACACAATCCAAGGCATTGTCCAAGTACCATCTGTTAAACACATTGTTAACTCAAACAGAGAACTCAGAATTGTACAACAAAGAATGATGGTGATGGTAAACTCAGTACTTCCTCCCTTGCAGAAGACCATATTCCCACTTCAAATCTCTCCAGACAAAACTTAAATTCTTCACTGCAAGGCCTCTTGTAAACTGTTATCAAGATCAAACAGAAACGAGCTCTTACTAAACAAACTACAAAATGAGACATGTAATGGGAAAGAATTTATGTTATAAATGTTGAAGGATATTGATATTTGTCTGTCTTATCAAACTAGGATTAGTTCTATGATTGTAATAGTTGAGAAAGTTCTAAAATTCCTAGTGTTAATGTTAGAAACCGAAGGCTCTAATTAACGTTAAATAAAAGAGAGAGTAAGAAAGAGAGAAGACAAGATGTATAGTGGTTCGTCTCCCGCCTTAGCGGGAAACTACATCCACTTGAATATTGTACTATGTGTGTTTGGGCCTTGCGGCCCAAGTTGATTACATGAGTGGAGTATGTAATGGGATGGAGTTTAAGTGGGAGGAGGGGTCACTTTTATAGGGAAGGGAGGCTCCTTCCTTTACATTTTCTTCAATGTGGGACAAGAAGTCCCATTCTAGTCTAGAAATACATATTATGGAGGCATATTGGCAAGGCCGAAAATGTTGCTTCCCGGTGAGGTCTTGGCCGCTTCCAACTACCACAGGGTAGGTTGTATGTCGGGCTACGGGATATATGTCTCGGTTGGGCCCCACCATGGCTTGTGGGCCCCCCTAAGAGGGTGTTACTTATGCTTGGTGATGTAGCAAATCCTCCATATTGTTGAAGGTATGTACACCTAGTCCTATTCGAAATAGTTTTCCTTGTATCATTAGAATATGTACTTTGTAATCCCTATATATAGGGCTCCTATTATCAATAGTGGAATACATACAATTCTCTAATCACTCTCTCTCAATTATCTCATATCCTAAAACACATTATCAGCACGAGCCCTAACCCTGAAATCAGAAGCCAAAATTTTTCTGCAAAGCATCATGCTGCGCAACATAAAACCCTAGAACCCCAAAACCCGTACACACCACCCTTGGCCGTGCACCACCTCCATCGCCGCAAGTCCTCCTCCTCCTACACACCCGTGTGCCATCATCTTCGAGTTCAAGATCAAGACCAAGAAGAAGAACAAGAAAACAAATCCAAGTAAGTATTTAAGATTAAAGTTCCTGCTTTCTGTCTTTAATTTCTTCTTCTTTTTCTTCGGGGACTTGCAACCTCCCTTCTTCTACATCCCACCTTTCTGTAACGTGGGTTCGATTCTATAAAAGCGGAATCGTGGGGATTCACACTATACGAACTAAGAGCGTTCGTAAACCACGAACTAAGAGCGTTTGTGAAGCATCAAAATATTACTGACTAAGAGCGTTCGTAAGCTACGGACTAAGAGTGTCCGTGAGCGTCAAAATTTGACCATTCAAACATCATTGTTTCGGTCTAATCCAAATATTCTTGGAAATCGATTTCTTGGTAGCATTAAGGCTCAGAAATCTTATATTAGTTTTCGTGGAAGTATTGACTCTGAAACTAATCTGTTCTTGCTTTCCTTTTTAGGATGTCAAACTTGAACGAGTTCGATTTTACTCCATTGAATTCCATGGGCATGAGATATTTCATGTGGGCTCATAATGTTGAGCTCCACCTAATTGGCCTTGATTTATTGTCTACAATCTAAGAGCCCTGTTTTAAAGGAACCGCTCAAGACTCTCAAACTGAGATAGATAATTCCAGGGTACTTACCCTGATGAAGCGCCACATAGAGATGGCACTCTAGTTTGAGTACATGAATAAGGATAGCTCTAGAAACCTTTGGGTAGCGCTTCGTGAACGTTTTAGTTAACATTCACTATCTTCCGAACTTAGAAGCACAATGGAATAATCTCTGCTTCTCTAACTTTGAAATAGTTATGGAATATTGTTCGGAAGCACAATTGATTGAGAAAACCCTAACTACCTTCCCTGTCACTGAATTAAGATTCTCTGAATTCTATCAAATCTTAATCAACAAAGGACGGATCACAAATCTCCATCAGCTAATTGAAGCTATGGTTTGTGTTGAAAGGCACAACCACGAATTTGTGAATATAGAATTTGGTAGGCCTCAAGATGGCTACCATGAGCACCGTTCAATGGCTAGAAGAAGTCGCCATGGACAATATGATCAACTTGCTCAAGAAGGTAATCACCAAAATTGGCGAATACATGACCAAAGGAGTCATGACGTTGAGGGTATAAGGGTTGGACACCATGGCGCCACTTTTGGCCATGGTGATGCTATTCCAATGCCATTGGTCCTAGGGACCATATGTATTGTGTCAAAACACCTCAATCAAGAGAGCATCCTCTTCATGGTATTTTATGGAGTATCTGATCAACGGTGATCATGACATCGAGTTAAAGGAGACTTTAAATCTAGTGATGAAGATAAAATGCCGCAGATTTTTCGTAGTCTTTTATTTTCCAAGAATTATGTAATGGCAATTATGCCTTAAATCAATAAATGACAATTGTCTTAACTCTTTCTCACTAGGCTCACCCAATTAAGTATGATGTCTAGTAAACTAGTTGAGATTAGTGGTACTTAAGTGAGTTTTGCTCCACCGACATCTCTTCTTACTTTCCTGGTCATGTTTAATTGGAGTTACCAAAAGAATTGAGTAATAACAATTCGTCTAAATTTAATTTTTACTTTGGATTAGATTTTGGTCCAGATACTTTGATGTAATCATTGGCTATTATTATTAATAAAGTGTCGATTCTTTAATTCGAACTTTATTATTCTAAAGATATAAGAGCCAATGGTTTTTATGTGGAGACACATAGTAAGAATGGACATAAGTTCCTTTGCATTACCTCTAATGACTACGGACGAAAACGAGTATTAGAGAAGCTTATGTGTCGCTCTAGTAGGTTATATGTAACCACTATTCAAGTAAATAAGTCCACTGACATCATAAGAGATGACCTTTGGGATACCGATACATATAGGCTTTGGCATGACTGTTTGGGACACCCAGGTCATGATGATCCGTAATACTAAAAACTTCACACGAACATCCCTTCTTCAGAACGAAGAGAAGTAAGAATCAAAAGTCGATTCAAAGAGAGCATTGCACCACCGCCGCGCCTTGGTGCGCCGCCGCCACGTACCCGGCCGGCCAAAGCCGGCGCATTGATTCCCCCGCGGCAAAATCATGGCTTTGACGCCATGTATAGAGACTTGGCTCCTCTCTCTACTTCTCAAAGTCAATTGTGACATTGTGGCTTAGCCAAAACCTTCATTGGTTGATTATAAGGCCAATCTTTCGTTCTGTAAACCCTGTTTTTTAGGATCGAGACCATCCTATGCAAAGGACACTAAAAAAATAATTCCATTCTTACATAGAATCCAAGGGGATTATGTGGATCGATTCAACCAACTTGCAGAATGCTTAGATGTTTTATGGTGTTGGTTGATGTGCGGACACGCTGGTCACGTGTCGCGCTATTGTCCACTCGTAATGCTGCTTATGATAAAATCCTGGCCCAGATCATATGGCTACAGGCTCACTACCCGGATCATCTCATTCAGTCAATTCGACTTGATAATGCTAGAGAGTTTACATCGAAAATTTTCAATGACTATTGCATATCATTGGGAATTGATATTAGGCATCATATTCCCATGTACACACCCCAATGGTCTCGCGGAAAAGCAACCATTAAACGACTACGATGGTAGCCCGCATTGGTAATGCGCACCAATATTTTCGCTTGGGGTTATGCAATATCACATGCAGCTATGCTAATTCGTCTACGACCCATAGCCACTCAACCTTTATTTGTATTACAGCTAGTGACTGAGTGCTAGTCTAATATCTCGTATTTATGCATATTTGAGTGTGCGGTTTATGTGCCAATCGTGCCGCCACAGCGCATCAAAATGGGTCATTGCAACGAATGCATATTTGTGTTGGATATAAATCTCCAACTATAAGTCCGCTATGTAGAACACCTGACAGGTGATCTCTTTACCGATAGATTTGCAGATTGTCACTTTGATGAGACAGTCTTCCGGTCGTTAGGAGGAGATTAGAACGTCAACGTTCAACAGGAACGACAGGAATTGTCGTGATCTGTCCCCACTATGTCTCATCTTGATCCTCTAAAAGTGACGAGATCACATATACATTCTGCAAAGTGACGAGATCCTTATAAGAGGACATGGTGCCACCCAGAAGAGATGGGTACGGTACCACCACCATGGATGGTGGTATGGTGACGCCACAAGGTGGCATAATGGTCATAGGCCATGAGTTCCACTAGAGAGCGTAGGAGACCCAAAGATTCGATGGTTTCTCTCCCAAGAAAGAAAGCGAGTTTGACACAAAATAATCTATTAATCATCGATGTAAATAATCCATCTCATGAGAATATTTCGGATTATGGTTATGTCCAAGAGACATCATTGGGGGACGCTCCAATGTCAGAACCAATTCTAGAGAATAGGGAGATCTCCAATTACACTAGTGTACATGAGATGATGGATAGAAATTCTATTGCTATTGATGATGCCTTTGCATATCATGTTGCAAAAGGAATTATAGAATATGATGATATCGAACCTCGCTATGTCGAAGAATGTCGACAAAGAACGGATTGGCCTAAATGGAAAGATGCGATCCAGGTTGAATTGGATTCACTAACGAAGTGGAAGGATTTCGGGCCTGAGATGCCAACACCTCCTAACATAAAACTTGTTGACATTAATAGGTCTTCGTTAGATAACATGATGAGAAAAAAGAGATGGTAATCTCGCCTTATGGCGCAAGGCTTCTCACAAAACGCCCTAGAATAGTCTACGAGAAGACATATTCTCTCGTAATGGATGTCATTGCACTCCATTACCTTGTCATTTTGGTAGTTTCTAAATAACTGAACATGCAGCTTACGAATGTGGTTACTACGTATCTTTATTGGGATCTAGATACGAAATATAATGAAGGTTCTTATGGACTTCATTTACCTAAATCAAGTGGCTCTAGACCACGGAGCGTGTTTGCAATGAGGTTGAAACGCTCACTAAAGTGACTACTTGATTGGGAAGGGATATGATGAACTATGCCCACGCGTTTCCATGATAAGTTTCGGATTTGCAATTGTCGCAGTTTATGTTGATGAACATAATTTGAACCTTTGAGAGTTAAGGGAAACCGCTGAACACCTGAAATCCGAGTTTGAGATGAAAGACCTTGGGAGAACACGGTTTTATCTAGATTTAGAACTTGTATACCGTGTCAATGAATGCTTTGGAATTTTGATAAAGTTAAGATGCACTCCCATGGTCGTCCGTAGTCTTGACCCTAAAAGGGATAAGTTTCGTCCCATGGATGATGACGAAGATGTGTTAATTAGCAGAATTGCCTTACCTAAGTGCAATAGGCACATTATTGTACTTAACACAATACAAGACTGGATACCTCATTTGTTATGAACTTATTGGCTAGATGTAGCCCTGCGCCAACGCGATGCCATTAAAATGGTGTAAAGACAATCTTTTGATACTTAAATAGTACGATAGATATGGGCTTGTTTTATCCCTACAGTGAGAAAATGAATTACTGAAGAATGGGATCGGACCCCATTAGGCATAATGCCGCCGTCCCCACCGCCGTGACCGGCGAGATGGTCGGTGCCGGCACTACCAAGAGTGGCCGGCGTCACCCTCCTCCCCTCCGTCAAAATGATGGTGATGTTTTGATGGGTTTTACTGATACAGGGTATCTCTCTGACCCTCACAAATGTCGCTCCCAAACAGGTTATGTCTTTACCATGGGAAGCACCGCGATATCTTAGAGGTCTACAAAGTAGACATTTGTCGCTACTTCCTCGAATCATGCAGAGATTATTGCTCTACATGAAGCCGTGTGTGAATGCATATGGCTAAGGTCTGTAATTAGACATATTTGAGGAATTTGTGGTTTGAAGTCTACCACAGATGAACCGACATGCATATATAAAGATAATGCAGCTTATATCGAACAAATCAAAGGCGACAACACCAAGCATATATCGCTTAAGTTCTTTCATTATCAGCAATAACATACACTTCTAAAGATTGAAGTGACTCAAATCCGATTAGAGGATAATGTAGCGGACTTATTTACTAAGTCGTTTCCTAAATCCACTTTCGAGAAACATGTAAAGAGTATCAGATTGAGAAAGTTATCCGAACTCCCATGATTGTAGCAATCAGGGGGAGATGTCGACATCAGGGGGAGGCATGATGTCTACATGTTCGATCTCAAAGAGTGAATGACGTGTTGTACTCTTTTTCTCCTCCTCGAGCTTGTTTTTGTCCCACAGGGTTTTTCACTCGAGCAAGGTTTTTAACGAGGCAACGGATGAAGCGTCACCACCAAGTTTGAGCGGCACAAGGGGGAGTGTTGAAGGATATTGATATTTGTGTGCCTTATCAAACTAGGATTAGTTCTATGATTGTAATAGGAGAGAAGGTTCTAGAATTCCTAGTCCTATTCGGGGAATAGTTTTCCTTGTATCATTAGAATATGTACTTTGTAATCCCTATATATAGGGCTCCTATTATCAATAGTGGAATACATACAATTCTCTCATCAATCTCTCTCAATTATCTCATATCCTAAAACAATAAAAGCAATTTATACCCTTGTAGTTTCCATATGCTGCATCCGGATGGCGATAATTTGGGATGTAGATTTTTTCAGTGCGGTATACTCTATGACAAAGCAAGCCTCCAAGACCAATAACCAGAAGCTTCTTCATCTTCTTTTCTGGGCCAAGGTTAAGTTTCTCTAGAGGGAGAGTCAAGTCATCCAATGTGTTTTTGCTCTCTTCAGCATCACTGTGATCATCATATGAGCACACAACTTTGCTCTTATTCTTTTCAGCCATCTCTTGTTATGCTAGATGAACATGCATAGGCGGTTGTTATATATCCATATACCTGATTTTTATATATATACGAGTTCATCTGAGAACTAATTGTTGTGTCTTTTGAACTCCTTGTTGTCCTTTATTCACTGTTAATCAACGGATGGTTTAATCCCAAGGTTCATTAATATATGGTAATATGACGCCTTGGTTTCTCAATGCACATGGAAAATAGCTCCTCATTTTGAGATTCACCTCAACTGTACACATCTTCAAATGCTTCATCTTCAATGAGCTAGGGAGCCTGCAGGTTTTGCTTCATCTTCTCCAGGAATTCATTACATGTTGTGTGTGTTCGAACATACATAGGTAACTTGTGAACTGAAAACTTAATCCTCAAATGTTTTCAAAGCGATACATTTCCACAGAAATGGTCATCCATAACACTTGGTACTCCATCCCGTCCATTTTTTTGACTAGGTATCACATTGTCCAAACTGTAATACGTCAGGTACCATAAGAAAAATAAAAAAGATAATTCTGTTTTAAGGCCATTACATTACATTAGGCAGTGTACAAAGACGTATACAGCGCCTAAATTGGCTGCATGTTGAAAATAACGGATATACAACTTAAATATGGGTCTTTGACAAAGTATCTTCTATGATTTCACTCTTCAATAGTTACTTGTCTGTAGGTCTAGAAAAGAAGCTTATGAATTTTCTCCTTTTTATAATGATAACCAGCCAGGAAACGAAGAAAAGGAAATAATCAATTGCATAAACAACTAGAACAACCCCATTAACGAGTACAACTAAAAAATTATGAAGTGTGAAAATGTTTATATGAGACAATAGCAGAAGTTGAACTCCGCAAGCAAGTACAACATTGAAGCCAAGTTTTAACAAAGTAGATCCTTTCCAAGTTTTCGGAGAACATAAGAGTAAAAATTCCAATCAGGATGTTTAGATGAAATTCCAACCCCATTCCCGCATAAGCAGAAATCAAAAGTTGCGATTTGTAGCTTCCCTATTTCCGCGGTTTGAAGAATCGCTTCTGGTCAAAAGCTGACTCTAAATGTAATTACCGGATGGAACAAAACTGATAGAGTTTGAGTAATGACAGTTATTCAAACAAGCAACAACACAAATAAAAGAACACAAGAATTGCTGACGCAGTGTAAACCTCTCCACTGAGGAAACTTCACTGCGTGGCTTTTAACGTAGCCAACACGAGAATCAAATCCAATATGAATCAAATCGTTACAGATGACAAGTAGTGGTATTCAACACAACCACATTGACTAGCAACAATGCTAACTTGCTCACAACTGTAAAAGACCTATTCTAAACAACTATGAAGCAATCTGTATAGATGAAGAAATCTGGACACGCCTTCAGATTCAATCTTGCCTTGAAGCCTCACTGATCTCAATCACATATGCAAGTGATGAATGCAGTGAACAAGCAGTATGATCAATCAATCAAACAAACAATGAGAGTTTTGTAAAACAGTTAGTGCAGACTATGCAGCACAATTAAAATTCTCAATCAGAAAACTCTACTTCTCATAATGCAGTTTCAAAACCTTTTATAGAAGATAAAGACTCCCCCTCAATCCAATCACATTAAACACCGATTGAGATAAACATGGAAAGGTTTTTCAAAACAATATGCAATCACAATCTTTTATCTGATATGTATTCAAAACAATTCTAAATGCAGATAAGATTTCCTAAACTCTTTTCCTTAAACACTATTTGAATTGGAGAGTTTAGACCCACAATATATGCATCAATCACATGCAAATTGATATGAAAGCAAATTAAAAGCTCTCTAAACCTAGACCATATTTTCAGAATTATATGGAGAAAGAATCGTGTACAATCAATGCGTCTAACCCTAATTGATTCCTATTAGGAAAAATCTTTTTAACAAAAGATTGCCTATTAAAATAAACAGACCTAAATCAATTAGGTCTTCAATGGGACGATTTTAACTGGTGAAAAAAATCTTTGCATAATAAAATTTAAGAATAGAAAGATACTTTCCAAAAACAAACTTCCTAAAACCTAGGACTGACTCAAGGATTGCAACACAGATTGCAATCCCATTAATGCATATGCTGACTCATGAGATGCATTTACCTGTAACGTATTTGAGATCAGTATTAGGCCCTTTTCCAACTTCTTCAGTGATGAATTGTCATGATATACTTCACTAGCTTTGTATGGGAATGCCAACAAATAACATGTACAAAATCTTGTACTTACACTAAATAGTTTACCAAACACCTCAAACAATTTCATAAGTGCTTTTAGGATCAAAAGCAGTTTTAAAAGAATTCCCAAACCGGGCCTTAGACAGGCGTGATGGCCAAGCCTCCCATTAGGTTCCGATCCTGCCATCGAAAAAAAAAAAATTTATTTTTAAGCATTATTTTTCTTAGTTGGATTAAAAAACTCAATTAATTTTTAAGCAGTAATGACAATTTATTTTTATTTTATAATTTTTGTTGAGATTTTTATTTATGGTATGGTGAACTATTTATTATTTTTTTCCATAATTTTATTTATTATATGTAATTTATTTTAATTATAATTAATTAATATATTTTAGTGTACCGCGTACCTTAAAGACTGACGTACTGCGTACCCGTACCGCAACGTTACGCGTTTCATGTAACACTGTATTAAAGTCTCTATTCGCTGCTTCCTCCATCTTCCATCACAACTCAAACAACATAAACTTCAATCTCGTTTTTTCATGTATACCAATCTAGTTCAAGAAGAATTGAAAACACTTGATGGAATGATTTGTAAAGAATAGATTCAAGAACACACAACACAAAGATTTGCTAACGCAGTGTAAACCTCACCACTGAGGAAACTTCACTGCGAGGCTTGTAACGCAGCCTACACGATAATCAAATCTACTATTGAAGAGAAAGAATACAGTTTACAAGTAGTGATATCAAACACAATCACTTTACTAGCAACAAGCTAACTTGTTAACAATTTGGAAAGCCTACACTACACACACAGATGACTCAATATCTGGTAAGCTTAACCGGATCAATCTTTCCCTTTGTTCCTTGTATCAAGGACTCACTGACCTCAGATAGGATGTATGTGATGAAATGCAGTGAACAAGAAAATTGAATAATCAATCAAAGAGTGTTTTTGAAGACACTAGATTGTGAGGACTATGCAACACACACGATGAACCTTTTTAAAACACAAAAACCCCACAAACTGAAACCAGTTTCGAAACCTTTTATAGGGGAACAAGACTCCCCTCAATCAAGTATCTTTAACCATAGAATAAGATAAACAAGGAAAAGTTTTTCAAACTGATTTCGATATGCAATCAATCTATGCTAACTGTATGCAATCATAATCTTTATCTGATATGAGTTTTGAAAACGTTTTAATGCAGATAAGATTTCCAAACCAATTTAAAGAAAAGCATAGCAATTTAGATCCACGAAGCATGCAAATTGATATGAAATGCAAACTACCTTTAACCTAAGATCAGTGAGCTTGATTTTCGCTTTCTGATTTGATCCTTCAATCTTCTTGGACCACCGGGAAAGTAGGAGAGAAGTACTCTCTTATTCCTTTGGAAACTTTGATCTCCTAGTGACCTTGGGAGAGTATGTGTTGAATGGAAATAACCTAATATACTTACAAGAACATAACCATGTCATCCCCATCTCCTAAATGAACAATGATCGCCTAGCTTCCATGTAGCAGAAGATTGCAGACCCTCCATGACTCCTCAGCAACGCTGCCGGCAAAGCCTCCTGTTGCATCTTCTGAGTCCTGCAGAGCCTCCTCGAGATAAACGGCAAGTCTTACCAGCCCCACATCATCTCCATCGGCCCCTACCACTGCGGGGAGCCCCACCTCAGAATGATCGAGGAGCACAAGTGGCACTACCAGGGCTCTCTGCTTTCAAGAACAGAGCCCAAAGGGTTGACTCTCCAGCACTACTTGAAGTCCATAGAGCCAATGGAAACTAGAGACAGGGAGTGTTACTCTGAGACCATCCATCTCAGCACTAATGAGTTCTTAGAAATGATGGTTGTTGATGGTTGCTTCTTGATTGAGTTGTTTCGAAAAGTTGGGCATGTGGTTCGGTTTGAGCATGATGATCCACTTATTAATATGTTTTGGATACTACCATTTATGGTAAGGGATTTTCTTTGACTTGAGAACCAAATGCCCTACTTTATTCTTGAGCATTTGTATGATCTGATAACCAAGGCAGAAGATCGTAAAGACCCTGTGAAATCCTTGTCCTTCCTTGCTTTGGAATTCTTCAACAACCATATGATGAGGCCTGACCCTGTCATAGAAAAGCTCCATAGTCTTACAGGTATGGTTTGCAAGTTCGGTAATAGGTGATGACTTTTCCGTTTTTAACTGATTTTAGATGCAATAATTTTTTAGAAAATTATATAGTAGCACATGACCAAATATGTAAACACAGAAAACCCACTTTCAAAAAGGTTTATACAAATAAGGACATGAGCCCAGACCCAAAAACCAAATGATGTAAGCCTGACTCCCAATTATAATGGAAAATGACTAAAGTACTCGAATTTCATCACAATTTACGGGCATTGCCATTGAGTGAATCCAATACCCAACACCCAATACAGAAACCCCAAAACCCAGAGCTCAAATGTTGCATGGTGACATAAGTCGATTGCCTGGGCTCGATTTTGCCTCTCAATTTTAAGGTGAAATCTCCGATTCGTTTACCTTGTTCTTGACGGGAGGGAATTTAGAGGCGGACGGGGGCTGAGGATCGGAGAATGGTGACGAGGAGTGCTGTCTACATCAGTGTCATCAAGGATGTCATCAACAAGGTTAAAGAAGAGTTCGTCAATGGCGCTGGAGAAGACATTCTCAAGGAGCTTCAAGGAGTAATTTCAATTTTCCTTATCTTCATTTTTCTCATTATTTCTGTCTTGATTGTTCGAGTTTTTGGTATCGGAATCGAAAATTCTGGTAATTGTCTGTAGATTTGGGATTATATGACGGACTGGTTATTAGAGCTCGATCTGGTTAATTTCTAAGGTTGTGGATTTTAAGTAGGGTGTTTACCAATGGAAATAGGGAACTTGAAGCAGTCCACCGTGTTTGATGTGAGCTTCAACCAGTTAACGGGGCTGATACAACTATCATTTGGTTGCTTGTCCAATATACAGCTTCTGAACTTGGCCAACAACAAGTCCTATGGGGCTGTGCCCGAGTCAGTTTGCTAGTTGCCTAAGCTAGCGAAATTGACACTGGCCAAAAACTGGTTCACCCAGGTCGGACCACAATGTAGGAAGTTGATCAAGAAAGGGGTTCTTGATATCAAGTTGAACTGCATTTTGGACCTTCCGAATCAGAGATCAGTGGCTGATTGTGCTAATTTCTTCTCCAAGCCCAGACTGTGTCCCAATGAGAGGTCCTTGACTATCATTCCTTGTAAAAGAAGGTCCTCTTCAAGTACTTCAAGTGAGGAGAAGTTTGATGGTCCTCAAGCACTCGCTCCTGCCCCGCTATCTTATCGTACTCTCGTACCGCATAGGCTATGATTTTCAAGCTCTTAGGAAATTAATTGCTTTTATTGCAACGCTGTAAGTATGGGTTAGTTGATGTTTTATTCAAGTTTTAGAAGTAAAATATCTTCTGTACACCCAAAGACCAACATCAGAAGACCATAATCTTCATTAAAATATAGTACTCATACGTAATAACTAATATTGAATGCAATGTCATGTGCTACTGCTACTGTTGAATATGCTACTGCTCAGATAGCCATATTGCATGACCTACGGTTGTGGTGGCCAAGTTGATCTCTGAAATTAAACCTTTTCCTGTAAAATTTGAAAATCTTTAATTTATCACAACAATAGAATGTCATCTGCTACTGCTGAATATGCCACTGCATAAAAACAGTCATACATGACTATTTATCCCTACAATACTCATTAGTTCCTAATGACATAGAAACTTCTCAAGAGCTCAAAAAAATTAATTTGAGGCACCTCTACAATATAAAATTGGAGTGTGAACATATATGAAAAAAAAATTCCAAAGATCTATTAAAGATTGAATGTAATGCCATGTGCTACTGCTACTGCTACTACTCCTGCAACTGCTACTGCTATTGCTCCTGCTCCTGCTACTGCTACTGCTATTGTTGCTGCTCTTGCTGCTGCACATGAAGCTGCTACTGAACCAAGGACACGTTTATTGCAAAGAAGTTTGACGAAAAGTTCTGAGATTCTCTCTCTTAGGAACGTGTAAAAGATAGAGAATTTTTTTTTTTTTTGCTTTTGAAAAGTAACATAAGGGGATTATTTTCATATAAAAAAAAATTAACATGAAGGATCATTCTTAGAAAAAAAAAAAGTAATATAAAGGGATTAGAAGTCAAACAAAGTAGTTAAGGGTTTACAAAAGAAAAGTTGACAAAAAAGCTTATCAGTTGGAAGTCAAAAATTCTAAGTTCAGCAGGAAAAGAAATTTTGATCAAAGCAGTAGCCCAGACAATGCCTCTTTATGCCATGAACTGTTATTTATTACCGAAGGGTCTCTCTGATGATATTCACCAGCTTTGTGCTTCTTTTTTTTGGGGTGGCACTGAAGGAAAAAAGAAGATTCAATGGAGAAGCTGGGAAAGGCTTTGTCTCACAAAGAATGAAGGAGGTATGAGATTCAAAAATATATATGCGTATAATTTAGCCATGCTGGCAAAACAAGGATGGAGAATTCTCTCCCATCCTGACTCTCTTATTGCTAGATTATTCAAGGCCAGATACTTTCCATCTTGTTCCTTTTGGGAAGCTGAACTTGGTGACGCTCCATCCTTCTCATGGAGAAGCATTTTACAAGGCAGACCAGTGCTAAAAGCGGGAATTCAGTGGCATGTTGGGGAGGGAAATAACATTAATATTTGGTGTGATAAATGGATTCCAAACTGCCCACAGTATCGCATTCAAAAGCCACCCAACACCAATTTGGAAGTTGTAGCAGATCTTATTGATGCTAGAGCGCGGGTTTGGGACACAGTGAAAATTCGAGGTACTTTCCCTTATGATATTGCTGAAAAAATACTCTGTATTCCATTGAGTAGAAGAAACATTAAGGATACTTTCTTTTGGAGACCTGCACGCAAAGGTTTCTTCTCTGTTAAGTCTGCTTATTGGATTGCACGAGAGAAGGTGTTAGGAAATGTGCTTACATCCTCTTCTCAGGGAAACCCTTATCATGTTCTGTGGAAAATAATTTGGCGAGCACATGTTCCAGGAAAGGTACAAATTTGTATCTGGCGTGCATGCCAAAATCTTCTACCTACAAAAGAAAAATTACTCCAGAAGGGTTATACGGGGGACACTGATTGCCTATTATGTCCTGCAAGATTTGAGGATAGAGCGCACATTTTTTTTAAGTGTCCTACAGCTCAAATAATCTTATCATCTCCTCCTTTCAATCTGCAAGCTAGTCTGTTGCCACATCTAAACTTCATTGAGTGGATGCTAGAGCAAGCTATGAACCTAAAGCAAGACACTTTCGAGAAGTTGCTTATGATACTGTGGGCATTGTGGAAGAACAGAAACACTAAACTCTGGGATGGTTGTGCACAAACATCTACTGATATTGTGTTCAGCTCCTTCTCTTGGTTGGATGAGTTTAGAAAGGCACGACATGATGTTGCTGCCAAGCTAGTTAAAATGCAAAAGAAACCATGGAAGCCTGATCCAGAAAAGCGATGGAAACTAAATGTACGTAGATGGTAGTTTCTTACCAAACCATTTGAAAGGTGGTCTAGGAGGAGTCTTGCGTGATGGGGATGGTGGTTTCAAAGCTGCATTTACACAGCCAGTACAACATGTGGATAGTGCCAAACAGGTAGAGCTCCTAGCAATCAAAGAAGGTTTGCAACTGTTACAATCTTTGAAGGTACAATCTGTGGTGATAGAGTCTGATTGCCTGGAAGCTACTTTGGACATAGGAAACCAAAGGTACGATCTGATTGATTATTCTGCAATTATTGATGATATCAGGATGACTATGGCGTCCTTCCCAGGAGTGCAGATTTGTTTTGCTCCTAGAACTTGTAATGCAGTAGCTCATAGGCTAGCTAGCATAGATTTTGATGAAAACTATACATCAGTTTGGATTGATAAGGTTCCAGAATGCATTCTGGACGTTTTACAATCAGATTGTAATCAGCCGACTTAAGGCTTCTTTCAATAAAGATAATTATTCGATTCAAAAAAAAAAAAAAGTAGTTAAGGGTAAAAAAATAAATTAACTCATGGCATGTGGCAAGTGGAGAGCAGATTGTCCTTATTTGTAAGATTTAGTCCTTATAAAAGCATTAGAAGTCAAAAAAAGTAGTTAAGGGTAAAAAAGTAAATTAACTCATGACATGTGTCAAGTGAAGAGCAGATTGTCCTTATTTGTAAAATTTAGTCCTTATATGTTTAATTCAATCTTTAAAGCATATATTTGTTAAGTCATCTTTTGTCAATAACTTATAGGTAATTTGTTAATATTTTTTTTCCGATTTTTTATTTTACTACATTTACTCATGTTTTTTCGTCAAGACTCTGTGAAGTCTTTGTCCTTGCTTGCTTTAAACTTCTTCAACAACCATATGGACAGGCCGAAAGAAGTCATTGCAAAGCTGCATAGTCTTACAGGCATGGTTTGAAATTTCGATAATATGTGATGAACTTTCCGTTTTTAACTGATTTTAGATGCAATATTTTTTTCGATAATTTGTTTTACTACATTTTACTCATGTTTTTTTGTATAATGTGTGTTGATTTTAGGTAAGCATTTGCTTGACTTACTCCGGTCAAGTGTGATACCAGCCGACCATGTTGAACCTGCAAGACGCATGAATAGAATCCCAACCCACATGATACATGGTATTTCAAAGCTTCGTCGCGCTGAAATCAAGCTCTACCCTCCTAAAGATTACGAAAGCTTCTTGGTGATCAAGTTCAAGCGTGGAGTTATTGAAATACCCCCAATCACCATAGACGATTTCATGAGCTCTTTCTTGTTGAACTGTGTAGCCTATGAGCAATGCCACAAGTCATGCTCCAAACACATCACCACTTACGCAATGTTGCTGGATTGCCTAGTGAATACTTACAAGGATGTCGAGTGTTTGGCTGGCAGAGACATAATCGAGAATTACTTCGGAACCGATGAGGAGGTTGCTCATTTTATTAACAATTTGAGTAAGGATGTGCTTTTTGATATTGACAGATGTTATCTGTCGAAATTGTTCGATGATGTTCATCAGTATTTCAGCAATAGTTGGCATGTTCAATGGGCATGAACTGTTCAATGGGAACGCTTCAAGTACACTTACTTTGACACTCCATGGTCGTTCATTTCAGCTTTTGCTGCGTTGATTTTGCTCATATTCACCTTGCTGCAGACCTTATACACTGTTTTAAGTTATTATCATTCTTGAGGTCAAAATATTTTTGTTGTATAAATAAATTTTATAGAAAAGTATTCGATATTCTTTGACATGTATCCACAATTTACACTCGATAATATATCATTATTTACTTTCAGACTAGGCCTTTATTTTGAGTATGAAAATTTGGGATCCCAATTAATCTTTCATTCTTTCTCTAGAATGGTTTTACCATGAAACTAGTAATGGGTTAACCCCCAAAATTTAGACTTTAAGTTTCGTTTGATCTGCCGAATGAAAAAGGAAATTTTTATCATTTCGTGTGTAACTCCAAGGTTTAGGCCTTGGGGTGTCATATTATTCGTTTAATTTCTTTTTCAAAAAATAAAAATATAATAAAACGTACACTTTTAGTTACATAATCATTTCTACCTGGTCCTTGTCTTTTTTTTTTTTTTTTTGGAAACATGAAATTCATTAAGAGGGCACAGCCCAACAAACAGACCTATCAACAGATAAGGCCCAGTACAGGAAAAGAAAGCCAGGTCCTCCAACTCTACCCAAAACAGGAGGAGGAAAGGAGGCCGTACAGCTCAAAAGAATAGGGAACTTCAGAAGTCCCGATTACAGAGTATCAACATGAGGACATGGTAATCCATCGTTTCTGAGTACCATTGAGAGAGACGATGGTGGCGAGTCCACCCATCTGTAAAGACCCAGCGTCCGATTACCAAGCAAGGACGCTTCATGAGCCGCACGATTTGCTTCCCGGGGAATCCATTCCCAATCAATTTGATTGAAGAAGCTCCTTCTCCATTTTAATTCTTCAAAAATCAGATGAGTTCTCCAATTCTTCCCAGTGCTAGTTGAATTTAAATCAGATATGAGGTTGAGTGAGTCTGATTGAACTTTGATTTTCTTCAGGTTCATATCGGCAGCCAAATCCAAACACAGAAGGAGAGCTTGTGCTTCAGCCATTTTGACAGAGCTAGAGCGGGAAGATGTAGCTCCACCTCCTTCACGGTTCCTAGATGATCCCTGATTACCACCCCCAGGCCACTCGAATCTGGTTCGTGTCAGGCTGCATCACAGTTCACCGCCATCACACCAAAGGGAGGAAGAGACCAAGTCGGAGGAGGGGCTCTGCTCCGCTTTGACTTGAGTAAAGATGAAGCCTCCATAAACTCCATTACCGAATTTGTACTGTGGCTAATCACTATCTTGGGGGAAGGCTGGCTGTTCTGGTAGACAAAATTGCATATGGCTTTCCAAATAGCCCAACAGGTGAAACTGATCAAGGTTAGAACCCAAATCTTCTCCTCTGTATTATTGATAGTACCAGCAATATTAGCTAACCAGCAGTCCAGAGTAGTGATGCTTTGCTTTTCTATTTTTAAACCCAAGGGGGAGCTAAACCAGACTAAGTCAACCCATGGGCATTGTAAAATAGTGTGTTCAATAGTTTCCTCACTATTCCCACAAATTGGACAAATCGGGGACCCCAGTAGCTTCCTACAGTAGAGATTGAAAAAAGTGGGAATTGCTTTATTCAACGCTCTCCAAAAGAAATGCTTTATTTTTGGTATTGTAGGAAGCTTCCACAGCAATTTCCAACTCTTTGGATCGATGGAATGGGATGTGCTGCATCTGTTCGATCCAGAGCTGATTGCCAGTGTCTAATGTATGTAGTGATAGCCCGTCTTCACTGAGTAAACACCGCTCTTTGTTAGACTCCATACTAATCGATCTTTCCCACCTCAATGGGGATAGATAGGATTCTATTAATCTCCGAAGGCCGTACAAGGTGCAGTATCCTATCAAGTTTCCATGTGCAAGAGTCCCTGTCGATAAGCTCCATAACCAGGGAGGGGGCATCATTAGGGACTGCACCCATAGTTAGGATAGGACCCAAGATTGGAGGTTGGCCCAAGGGGAGCCAATGATCCTAACAAATGTTAATGGAAGAGCTAGAGATGACTTGCCAACTACAGTTTTGGGTGATGAAGTCCCTGGCTTCTAGCAGACTCGACCAGCCCCAGGAAGCTCTATGACCTTTTGTAGCCCCAATGAAGCCACACTTGGGGAAATAGCGAGCTTTCAGTACCTTTGCCCAGAGGGACTCTAGGTCCTGGAAGAGACGCCAAGCTTGCTTAGCAATTAAGGCTAGACTAAAATGATGCAGGTCTCTAAAACCCATACCCCCAGCTTCCTTCGGCCTCCCCAAATACTCCCACTCTTCCAGTGAATCTTACCGCCTTTCTCAGTAGTTCCCCACCAAAAATTTCCTAGAGCAGCATTAATATCATCACAGATTCCTTTGGGGAATTTGAAACAAGTCATAGGATACATGGGGACTGCCATAGCAACAGATGTCACTAGGATTTCTTTCCCCGCTTGAGAAAGAGTTTTCTCTTTCCACCCATCAATCTTGTTTGCCACTTTCTCCTTTATGAAAGCTAGAGCTTCACTCTTAGATCTACCCCAGAAAGTGGGGAGACCTAAATAATTCCCCGAGTTGGATGTAACTTCAATATTAAGAAGGAGGCACATCAATCTCTGCATCTGATCAGGGGTGTTCGGTGAGAAGTAGATGCTAGACTTTTGGAAGTTGATCAGTTGCCCCGAGGCCCTGCAATATTCCTTGAGTATAAAAGATAGCTGCCAACAATTATGGAGAGTAGCTTTCAAGAAAAGCAAAGAATCATCTGCGAAGAAGAGATGTGAGAGTGTTGGGCAAGATCTGGCCAGTCTGACTCCATTAATAACACCATTATGGATAGATTTGGTTAGTCGTAAGGAAAGGACCTCACTAACAATTAGAAAAAGGTAAGGGGAAAGGGGGTCCCCTTGCCTTAGGCCTCAGGTAGGGGAGAAAAAACCACCTGGGTTCCCATTATGGACAATAGAAAAAGATACTGTGGAAACACAATCCATGATTAGTTGATCCAATCATCTGCAAACCCGAACAAATGGAGGGCTTCCTTGAGAAAATCTCATTCAACCCTGTCATAAGCCTTGTTCATGTCTAGCTTCATACCAACCTCATGACTATCCCCCTCTCTCTTCAAACGGAGGTAGTGAAAAGCTTCATGGGCAACCATAATGTTATCTTGAATTAGCCTTTCCGGGACAAAAGCATTTTGATTAGGAGAGATCTTGGACAGCAGTAGCTTGAGTCGGTTTGGTAGGAGTTTGTAGGAATTGTTACAGAGACTAATAGGCCGAAATTGGGAGGTTTTTTCTGGGTTTGGAATTTTTGGAATGAGTACAATATGGGTTTGGTTGATGCTTTGGACCCGGATCTTCCTAGCAAGGAAATCACTAGAAGCCCCTCCCACTATCTCATTCACAATATTCCAATATTTCTGGTAAAATAACCCTGGAAAGCCATCTGGGCCAGGAGCCTTTAAAGCACCCAGTTGAAAAGCTGTGGATTTTACCTCATCTAGAGTAAATGGGGCCAAGAGACCTCTATTCATCTCCTCAGTAATAACAGATTGGACACCCACAAACACATCTCCCCAAGGTCTCGATCTAGAGCTAGTGAAATTCCTCTGGAATTGAGTTTCGAATTCAGTCCTTATCTTAGCTTCACCTGTAACCCAGTTATTAGAGTCATCCTGTATCATTACCACCCTGTTTCTTTGTCGGCGGTTTATGGTAGAGAGATGGAAAAACCGAGAATTAGAGTCTCCGGTGGTTAGCCAACTGATTCTGGATCTCTGGTGCCAAAATTTCTCTTCCCTTAACCATAAGGCTCCCAGCTTGTTTGTTAATTCCTGTTGTTTATCCAACGAAGAGAATGGGGCTGATGATTGTAACTCGTCCAGCTCAAGGAGACAATCCTTAATCTCACTTCTGTTACAGCGAGGAAACCTACTCTTGCTCCATTTTAGAAGGTTCTTCCTGCAAGATATCAGATTAGCTCTCCACTAAACCAAGCTGGGAATGTGGTCACAGGGTTTCCAACTGTCTTTGATTAGCTGGTAGGAATCTGCTTCATCGACCCACGAGGCTTCAAACTTAAAAAAAAGCTTTATGCCTAGGCAAGGTGGGTTCCGAGTTAAAAAAGATTGGGCAGTGATCTGACCCGACACGAGTAAGGTGTGTAAGACAAGTGTTGGGCCAAGACAGTAGCCAAGAAGCATTCACTAGACTTCGGTCCAATCGTTCTTGTAGAATAATCACCTCATCTTCCTGTCTAGCCCAAGTAAAACATTGGCCCTTAAAACCAGGATCCAAAAGTGAGTTGGATGAGACAAAATTTCTCAAAAACATTCTCCTACCTGCTTGCCAAGGGGAGCCACCCTCCCTCTTATGTTGATTAATCAGCTCATTTAAGTCCCCAATCACTAACCAAGGGATCTCATCATTGTGACTCTGATTGTACCATTGTTCCCAGTAAGATGCCTTGTCTGCTCCATAAGGGGGACCATACATCCAAGTGACTCGGATCGGCTTAACAGTGCCTGGCAGAAGGATGCTTGTATCGATAAAGTTTTTTGAGAAGTTTAAGACATCCACAACCGAATTAGGCTTCTACCACAGACTTAGGCCCCCCGCAGTATTAACAGGTGCCACATTGTAACCTTTGCAATATCCCAATTGTCGCCGGATGCGATCAACATAGTGATTGCTTTTGTGTGTTTCGGATAAGAAAACGAAGTTTGGATTATGGGAGTGGGTAATCTCCCGAAGAATTTGAACTGTCAAAGACTTACCCAATCCTTGACAGTTCCAAGAAATGCAATTCATTGATCCTGTGCAGCTGCATTAGGCCAGCTACCACAGCCCTGGAGGGGGGTTGTGTCCTCCATACCCATTGTTGTGCTCTCCTTCTTTTCTATTACAGCGGAGGCAGTGGAGTAGGGAAGGTCCCTCTCAGTCTCCAGTACCGCTCCTCCTCTCCCTCGCCCTCTTCGCCCACGCCCTCTTCCTCTCCCGCCCGTTGTGGACAGCCGGAGACCAGGGTTGTGGATGATTTTGGATCTTTTGCTAGTAGGTTTGGCCTCATCAACCTCCTCCTGTGCCTTCTTGGCTCTTCGTTTCCTTTTGACCGAGGTAGGTTGGATGGATCCCAATTCCTCCACTGGGGTTACTGACACCGTAGGCTCAATTTCTACAAGGGTAGCACTGGAGGGCTTGGAGCATGTAGTAATCGTGCCATCATAATTATCTAGTTCAATGGGCACTGGGAAGTGGGGGTTAGACCTATAGTACTCCAATTTGTTTTTGAAAGCCCATGGTGGTATGCATTCTGGATCAGCCCATGGTCCACTGTTCAAATTGAGTCCACCCAAAGCTCTTGTTACACTGCCATTTCTGAAAAAAGTTCCATGTGCATCTGGATCCCACAGATGTGGTCCATCCAGAGGGATTCTTGGACTTTGAAGCCGCTTATAGTGACCTGTCCCTCAAGGTACCTGGTCCTTGTCTTAGCTGTCGCTCAAACCCCTTGGTGTCCTATAGCAACACAGAAAACTCAAGTTAACACTCAATCTGGTTTTTTCATGGATACCAATCCAGTTCAAGAAGAACACAACCATGTCACCCCCACCTGGGAAATGAACAGTGATCTCTTAGCTTCCATGTATCAGAAGATCGCAGACCCTCCACGACTCCTCAGCAACGCTGCCGGCAAAGCCTCCTGTTGCATCTTCCGAGTCCCGCAGAGCCTCCTCGAGATAAACGGCAAGTCTTACCAGCCCCACATCGTCTCCATCGGCCCCTACCACCGCGGGGAGCCCCACCTCAGAATGATCGAGGAGCACAAGTGGCGCTACCTGGGCTCTCTGCTTTCAAGAACAGAGCCCAAAGGGTTGACTCTCCAGCACTACTTGAAGTCCATAGAGCCAATGGAAGCTAGAGCCAGGGAGTGTTACTCTGAGACCATCCATCTCAGCACTGATGAGTTCCTAGAAATGATGGTTGTTGATGGTTGCTTCTTGATTGAGTTGTTTCGAAAAGTTGGGCATGTGGTTCGGTTTGAGCGTGATGATCCACTCATTAATATGTTTTGGATACTACCGTTTATGGTCAGGGATTTTCTTCGACTTGAGAACCAAATGCCCTACTTTGTTCTTGAGCACTTGTATGATCTGATAACCAAGGCCGAAGATCGTAAAGACTCTGTGAAATCCTTGTCCTTGCTTGCTTTGGAATTCTTCAACAACCATATGATGAGGCCTGCCCCTGTCATAGAAAAGCTCCATAGTCTTACAGGTATGGTATGAAATTTGGATGATCTAATATCCCATGACATTTCTACTTTTGATGCTCATATATATTACAGTTCTTTTTTGTCGATAGTTTGTTTTAGTACATTACTACTTGCTGCTATTTTGTCTATAGTTCTGCATTTTCTAACCCTTAAATGCCTGAAGGTATGCATTTGCTTGACTTGTTGCGGTCAAGTGTGATACCAGCGGGTTATGCAGAGCCACAAAGAAGAAACAGTGCACCAACGCACATAATACATTGTGTGTCTAAGCTTCGTCGCGCTGGTATCAAGCTCAATGTTAAGGAATTCGAAAGCTTCTTGGTGGTCAAATTCAAGCGTGGAGCGATCGAGATGCCATCCATCACAATCGACGATTTCATGTGCGCTTTCTTGTTGAACTGCGTGGCCTATGAGCAGTGCCACAAGTCATGCTCGAAACAGATCACCACTTATGCCACATTCCTCGATTGCCTCGTGAACAGTTACAAGGATGTCGAGTATTTGTGTGACAGAAACATAATGGAGAATTGCTATGGGAACGATGGGGAAATTGCTCGTTTCATTAACAATATGGGGAAGGATGTGGCTTTTGATTATGATAGGTGTTATCTGTCGAAATTGTTCAATGATGTTCATCAGTATTACCGGAATAGTTGGCATGTTCAATGGGCTAGCTTCAAGTACAGATACTTTGACACACCGTGGTCATTTGTTTCGGCCTTTGCTGCTTTAATTTTGCTCATACTGACAGTGCTGCAAACCGTATACTCTGCTTTAAGTTATTATTATTCTTGAGATACAGATATTTTTGCTGTATAAATAGATTTTATAGAGAAGTCTTCTATGTTCTTTGACATGTATCCACGATTGACACTCAATAGAATATACCATTATTTACTCTCAGGCCAGGCCTTTGTTTTGTTTTTGCCATGTCTCTTTTTTCTTGCTTTTCCTGGCAACTATTAGGCATGCAAACCATGTGTCAATTAGTATGTAGTATGTAACATTTGCAGTTTGGGTTTAGCCTAGGTGGTGAAGGAGAACGGGATTAAAGTTAGGAGTCAAGTGCTACTCTAAACACTAATAATGTGTCACTTTTATGTTATCTATTCTGATGTAGAAGAAAATAGAACTGATTTCTGATGCGGGAAGCTTGTACACGATAGTAAGAGGCTCCGTCAAGCGTCGAAAGCTATATGAGATGAGCTAGAATCCACTAGCAATTACGGGCACAGCCATAAGAAACATAGAGAAACTTCTCTAATATTTAGTTTTTTTTATTGATAACTTGAATGAAAATTACAATCTAAGAGGTGCCTTATATAGGGCACATAGCATAAACCTAATACAACTAGAAAACATAAAGAACAATTTATTGTAGACTAAAACTAGGAAACCTAATTAAACCTGATTAAATAAAAATCAGAAATAGAATCCTAGATACTAAAGAATATTACGCTTGGAATCCCAATCAAGATTTTGCTCGAGAATCCCGATATATCCAAAAGAGTAATTTATGATTAATTTCATCATTAAGAAGCCTATTTAAATACCAATTTATAATACTCAAATTATTCTTCTTAATGTGAAGACGCTTCTTTTTTTTTGAGATTTTTTGTTGAAATTAGCTAAAATCTCGTCCTACATCAATTTCTTTTAGGTTGTTTTCTCAAAAGTCAAAACTACTAGGCATGCATGTTCTACAAGCTAAGGAAAACAGAGCAAAGAAGAACTGAGAAGAAAGAAAAGGAGGGAATTCAAACTCCTAACATCTAGAATTAATACAGGACCAAAGGTTAATTTTGAAGAAAATCACAACGGACTGATAGGAATACAAGCGCCAGTTACAAAATTTTTGGAAAACAAGCAGACAATTTGACCCTTCGAGTAGCCAAGATCGAATAACACTCCTTACCAAAAAACATCACACAATATATGTCGAAAATTGGTATCGGCTAGTAACTCTGTTATTCATGTAATCATCAAAATGTAAATGGATGAGCACACCCTGTAGTTTGAACACAAATGACCCTGCTGGAAATGTGAAATAGCAGCCCATAGAATTGTCAAATTATGTCATCGTCAGTTTGCTGTTTTATAAGCCATCACGTCTTCTTGTTTGTTGGTTAGGCCCAACTACCAGTTTTATATGTTCTGTACCAACTCCATTTTGTGGAATTGTTGAGTGGAGCAAGTGGATAAGATGCTGAGTTTTCTAGTTCTGGTCAAGTTTTCTTGCTAGAGGATCAGAATCTAGAATTACCTTACACCGAGGCATGTTAGACACCAACTTGGTTTCCAAGTGTTGAAGCAACTTACAAATCAAAGATTACATAATACTAATAATTTGCGTTAAGAACTATAAGCACGCAAGTAGAAGCAGTATTAGGAATATTTCGGACATAATCAAGATTCAAGAACTAACCGAGATTTGGTCTTGCCGCGGCGGTATGATCACTAAGGTGAATTTGACTGCTTCTCAAACTCGACTCCTGTATTGTCAACCAGTTTCTTATATTGACTGCCTTTGAAAATGTCAAATTGCAATGTTTCAGTTTTGATTTCTTCAACTCTGATTCCATATATATGTACCAAAGCAAACTTTCAATTCCAAAACAAATTTCTTTGCTCCATAATCTCCTAGAAATGCACCATATAGCAAGAGCTAGCGATCAGACTTTGCTTCTATACAATACACAAAGGCAGCTTCTCTGAAGATTTTATAGAATGAGTTCAGAAACCTGTGCATGCCAAAATTCAGGGGTGAATCAACTTCCTAGACCCACAAGGCCGATAAGCAGCTACGGCATGGCTACGATGTCTTCATTGCCTTCATCTTTTCCTCATCCCACAAGACCAGTTAGCATAGACCAATACAATGCTCAACAAGTTGGTTATGATGAAACTTTTGTCCATGGGGCACAACCAACTGAAGAGGAAGATAGGGAAGGTCTTGATGGATTGCTTGGGTTCTTGTCAGAGCTTATTGAAAAAGTTCCTGCAAAACTAGAACACATATTACTTGATAAATATATGGATCATAGAGAAAATGAAGGTCCTGTCATTGTGGAAAGGGGTACTACTACTACTAGTCGCGGTCTTCAAGGAACTGGGGAATCATCACCAAAGCTTGAGCGCTTCAAGATCCGAACTGTGGATTTTGGGGATGATGTCGAGGAGGAAGAGAACGTGAAGCGATAATGTTACTAAACTATTATCATGATTCATGAACTATGAGCAATTCTTTCATTTTTTGTACAAAACAAATTTAGGAGGAAGGAGAATTGGAACACAAACCTCTAATTGTTGAGGCGACTGCTCTAAAGTCTAAACTACCTTTCTCCACAAATTTATTTTTATTTTTTGAAACATGGAATTGAAATCCATTGACACATTATAGCAATAAACAAGATGCTTCCATTTCATCATTCTATTCAACTTTTTGTATGTTCATCCAGACTCTCAAGATTCATATATTTATTTGGATAGAAAATGAAGATTTCATTCATGCTGATAGAAACCAGAACTTACAAGATGATAGAGGGGCTTATTAAAAAGCCTTAATTCAGAGACCAAAGAGAACATGGGCTGCTTATTAAGGCCTCAAATTAGCATTGGCCACTACCTAAATCAACTGTGTGCAAGTGTGAAAAGGTTAACTTGATGCTTAAAACAACTTCTGAATCCATTTCTGATCATTTGAGGCATTAATGTTAGTGCTCAAATAATCATAGACGTTTAAAAGTAGAAGATATCCCTGATAACAATTACCATTTTATTTTATTTTTCGCTTCAACTTCAGAATTTTGCTAGAGCACAGACCATTTGAAAAAGAGCAAGAATCTCTGAATACTAATTCCGTTCAGAAAGACTAGTTGTTATTGCAGGCTGGCCAAATGGAAAGCCAATTTTTTAAAACTAGAAAATACCGCTGATAACAATCTTATTCTAATGTCTCCAGCTCCATAACATTAATTGATGAGCTTCTGCAATAGCTTAATCTTTCTGGAAATGAGTAAGGATCTTTGAATAGAAATCCCAATCAGAGTGAGTAGTTGTTATTGCTGGCTGTCCAAATGGATGATCTTTAACATAAGAAGTAACATCATCGGCATCTGCAAGTCCCTCCAAGTAAAGCCTCAACTCACCATTAGGACCTAATAACACATTTGAAGTAAATTTTCAGCACATACGAAACCAGACGACTCTTTTCTAAAAAATACAAAACAACCTTGTTTAGTTTTGCTTACCTAAAGCCTTGTCATCAACTTGGTCAACCTTGTATTCAGGAGGAAAGATGGCTGTGTGAGCCTGAAGAGAAACAATAAACAAATATTAAATAAATAAACACATGTTTAAAAGAAATTTAACAACAATTTAATGGTTTCTAGAGAATGAAGTATAATATTACAGGATTTAGTAGAGCCTTGTAAGCCTTATCATCAATTAACAAGGTGTTCAATGAAGAGTATTTCCCCATGGAAGATGGAAGTGAGGCTTTGAAACCCTCGTTTTCCCATATTTTCTTCAACTCTTTCAGAAAGATGGGCTTCTTTTGGTTCTCCAAGGTTTTGAACCCTGAATCAGTACACTCCACTTGATCCTAAAGGTGTCAAGAACATTGTAATTGTATATTACATCAATGTCAAAACAATGAAGCAAAGCTTTACAAAATTTAAAGTGCATGACATGAGATATTGTGTGTGTACCCAAGCAAACAACAACTTCCTCCTCAACCCTTTCATCACACAATCCAAGGCATTGTCCAAGTACCATCTGTTAATTCAAACAGAGAACTCAGAATTGTACAACAAAGAAAATGATGGTGATGGTAATCTCAGTACTTACTCCCTTGCAGAAGACCATATTCCCACTTCAAATCTTTCCAGACAAAACTTCATAAATTCTTCACAGTAAGGCCTGTTGTAAACTGTTATCAAGATCAAACAGAAAAGAGCTCTTATTGAACAAAGTCAACAAACTACAAAATGAGACATGTAATGGAAAGAATTTATATTATAAAAGCAATTTATACCCTTGTAGTTTCCATATGCTGCATCCGGACGGCGATAATTTGGAATGTAGATTTTTTCAGTGCGGTATACTCTATGACAAAGCAAGCCTCCAAGACCAATAACGAGAAGCTTCTTCTTCTTCTTTTCTGGGCCAAGGTTGAGTTTCTCTAGAGGGAGAGTTAAGTCATCCAATGTGTTTTTGCTCTCTTCAGCATCACTGTGATCATCATCTGAGCACACAACTTTGCTCTTATTCTTTTCAGCCATCTCTTGTTATGCTAGATGAACATGCATAGGCGGCTGTTATATATATATATATATATGTTGTAGGAGAATGGAATTGTGTGTGTATTATTGATAATAGGAGCCCTTTAAATAGGGAGTTACAAGGTACCCAAAAAGGTAATAGAATCCGATTACAATTGAATACCTAGAACACATTCCTATTACAACTCTAAACCCTAGTTTGTAGAGGCACACATTATGTCGATATCCTTCAACACTCCCCCTTGTGCCGCTCAAACTTGGTGATGACGCTTTGATTGTTGCCTCGTTAAAAACCTTGTCAGGTAACAAAAACCCAGTGGGACAAAAATAACCCTGGTCGAAGGACAAAAAGAGCACAACACGTCCTTCACTCTTCGAGATCGAACATGTAGACATCATGCCTCCCCCTGATTGCTACAATCATGGGAGTTCGGATAACTTTCTTAATCCGATGCTTTTCACATGTTTCTCGAAGGTGAATTTTGGTAACGACTTAGTAAATAAGTCCACTACATTATCCTCAGATCGGATTTGGTTCACTTCAATATTTAGAAGTGTTTGTTGTTGCTGATTGTAAAAGAACTTAGGCGATATATGCTTGGTGTTGTTGCCCTTGATGAAACCTAATTTCATTTGTTCAATACAAGCTGCATTATCATTATAAATGCATGTAGGTTCATCTGTGGTAGACTTCAAACCACAAGTTCCTCGAATGTGTCTAACTATAGACCTTAGCCATATGCATTCTCGCACAGCTTCATGTAGAGCAATAATCTCTGCATGATTTGAGGAAGTAGCAACAAGGGTCTGTTTTGTAGACCTCCAAGATATCGCTGTGCTTCCCATGGTAAAGACATAACCCGTTTGGGAGCGACCTTTGTGAGGGTCAGAGAGATACCCTGCATCAGCAAAACCCATCAAGACATCGTTGTCATTTTGATGGAGGGGAGGAGGAGCACGGAAGGTGGCATTTTGCCTTGTGGGGTCCGATCCCACACTTCCGTTATCTCTTTTCTCTGTAGGGATAGAACAAGCCCATATCAATCGTACCTCTCAAATATCGAAAGATTGTCTTGATACCAATCTAATGGCGTTGCGTTGGCGCGGGGCTATATCTAGCCAACAAGTTCATAATAATTGAGGTGTCCTGTCTTGTATTGTGCTAAGTACAATAATGCGCCTATTGTACATAAGTAAGCACTTCTGTTATTAACACGTCTTCGTCATCATCCCTGGGACGAAACGGATCCCTTTTAGGGCCAAGACTACAGACGACCATGGGAGTGCATCTTTGACTTTATCAAAATGCCTAAGCATTTATTGACACGGTATACAAAACCGTGTTCTCCCAAGGTCCTTCCTCTCAAACTCGGATTTCAGGTGTTCAGCGGTTTTCCTTAAATTATGTTTATCAACATAAACCGCGACAATTGCAAATCCAGAACTTGTCATGGAAACACGTGGGCATAGTTCATCATATCCCTTCCCAATCAAGTAGTCATTTTAGTGAGCATTTCAACCTCGTTGTAAATACGCTCCGTGGTCTAGAGCCACTTGACTTGGGTAAATGAAGTTCACAAGAACCTTCATTATATTCCGTATCTAGATCCCCATAAAGATATGTAGTGACCACATTTGTAAGCTGCATGTTCAGTTATTTGGAAACTACCAAACTGACAAGGTAGTGGAGTGCAATGACATCCATTACGAGAGAATATGTTCCAGGGCGTTGTGAGAAACCTTGCGCCATAAGGTGAGATTACCATCTCTTTTTCTCGTCACGTTATCTAACGAAGACCTATTAATGTCAACAGGTTTTATGTTAGGAGGTGTTGGCATCTCAGGCCCGAAATCCTTCCTCTTCGTTAGTGAATCCAATTCAACCTGGATCGCATCTTTCCATTTAGGCCAATTTTCTCTACGTTGGCATTCTTCAACGGAGTAAGGTTCGATGTCATTGTTCTCAACAATTCCACGTCCTCATGTACACTAGTGTAGTTCGTAGAGATCTCTATATTCTCAGGAATTGGTTCTAACATTGAGGCGTCCCCCAACGATGTCTCTTGGACATAACCACAATCCAAAATATTCTCATGAGACGGATTTTGAGTATCAATGATCAATGGATCAAGTTGTGCCAAACTCGCTCTCTTCTTAGGGCGAGAATCCATCGAACCTATGGGTCTCCTACGCTCTCTAGCGGAACCCATGGCCTATGACGCCATTATGCCACCTTGTGGCGTCACCATACCACCATCCATGGTGGTGGTGCCGTACCCATCTTCTCTGGGTGGCACCATGTCCTCTTGTGAGGACATCAATCCTTGCAGACATGTTTGCAGCAGGTATATGTGATCTCGTCACTTTTAGGGGATCAAGATGAGACATAGTGGGGACAAACCACGACAATTCTTGTCGTTCCTGTTGAACATTGACGTTCTAATCTCCCCCTAACGACGGGAAGACTGTCTCATCAAAGTGACAATTCGCAAATCCAGCGAAATAGAGATCGCTTGTCAAGGGTTCTACATAGCGGACTTATATATATATATGCATTCGTTGCAATGACTCATGTTGATGCGCTGTGGCGGCGCAATTGGCACATAAACCACACACTCAAATATGCATAAGTAAGAGATATTAGACCCGAACCCAGTCACTAGCTGTAACGCAAATAAAAGTTGAGTGGCTGCTATGAGTCGTAGACGAATTAGCATAGCTGCATGCGATATTACATAACCCAAGCGGAAATATTGGTGCGCATTACCAAAGTCTGGGCTACCATCGTAGTCTTTTAATGGTGGCTTTTCCGCCAGACCAATTGGGTGTGTACATGGGAATATGATACTTGATATCAATACCCGATGATATGCAATAGTCATTGAAAATTTTCGATGTAAACTCTCTAGCATTTTCAAGTCGAATTGACTGAACGGGATGATCCGGGTAGTGAGCCCGTAGCCATATGATTTGGGCTAGGAGTTCATCTTAAGCAGCATTACGAGTGGACGATAGTGCGACATGTGACCAGCGTGTCCACATATCAACCAACAGCATAAAACATCTAAGCAGTCCACAAGTTGGTTGAGTCGATCCACAGAATCCCCTTGGATTCTTTGTAAGAATGAAATTATTCCTTTAGTGTCCTTTGCATAGGATGGTCTCAATCCTAAATAACAGGCTTTACAGAACGAAACATGGGCTTTATAATCAACCAATGAGGCTTTTGGTTAAGCCATAATGTCACAATAGACTTGAGAAGTAGAGAGAGGAGTTTATGGCGTCAATGCCATGTATTTGCCGCAGGGGGTAGGCGGCGCCGGCCATGTATGGTCTGTCTTTGCACAATCATGGCGCCATGAGGCGCATGTGCAGCTTCTCGAACAAATTCTTGGTTCTTACTTTTCTTCGTTCTGAAAATGGATGTCCGTGTAAAGTCTTTAATACACGGATCATCATGTCAAAGCCTATATGTGTCAAAATCCCATAAGTCGTCTCTCATGACATGGTTGGAATCAATAACTCAAATAGTGGTTGCATACAACCCACTAGAGTGACACATAAGTTTCTCTAATACTCGTTTATGTCCGTAGTCATTAGAGGTGATGCAAAGGAACTCTGTCCATTCTCATAATGTGTTTCCACATGAAAACCATTGGCTCTTATATAATAAAGTTCGACTTAAGGTATGTCCAAGACATTAAGTAAAAGAATTGACACTTTATTAATAGCCAATGATTACATCAAAGTTTCCAAAATCTAATCCAAAATAAAATCAAAGTAAGACACATTGTAGTCACTCTATCCGTTTGTTAACTCCAATCAAATATGACCAGGAAAGTAGAGAGAGATGTTGGTGGAGCGAGGCTCTCTTAAGTACCACTAATCTCAATGACTTTTCTAGACATCATATTTCATTGGGTGCGCCACATGAGAAAGAGTTAATACAATTGTCATTTATTGACTAAGGCATATTGCCATTACAAAATTCTTGGAAATAAAAGACTACTCTAAAAATCTGCGGCATTTTGTCTTCATCGCCAGATTTAAAGTCTTCTTGAACTCGATGTCTTGATCACTGTGAGGCAGCTACCTTCTTAGGTACATTGCAAACTCAGCCCCATTGATCAGACGTTCCATATCAGAAATAGATACCATGAAGAGGATTCTCCCTTGATTGAGGCGCATTGGCGCAATGTGCATGGCCCCTAGGACCTGAGGCGTTGGAAGATTATGACCATGGCCAACGTTGGCTCTATGGTTTCCAACCCTTAGTCCCTCAAAATCACTGCTCCTACGGTGGCGTGATTGTCGCCTTTGGCGACTACCTTCATGAGCATTTCGATCATATGAATCATGACGTCTATGGCGACTTTCTCTAGCCATGGGACTATGCTCTGGATAGCTATCTCGAAGCCTATCAATTTCTCTTCTCACAAGCTCGTTGTCTTGCCTTTCAGCAATTTCCATAGCTTCAATAAGCTTTTGAAAGCTTGTGATCCGTCTTGCATTTATATGAGTCCGAAATAAATCACAGGATCTCATAGCATAGACAGGGAAGGTATTGAGGGTTTTCTCAATCAATTGTTCTTCTGTGATTGTCTTGCCACAGAAGTGCATCATTGCTCTGATGCGGAGGGCTTCCGAATAAAATTGCATGACTGTGTCAAATTCAGAGAAGCGAAGATCTTTCCATTCTGCTTCTGTATTCGGAAGGATGGAGTCACGAACATTGCCATATCGTTCGCGAAGCGCTTGCCAAAGCTTTATAGCGCTATCCTCATTTATGAACTCAAACTAGAGGTCACTATCCATGTGACGTTTCATGAAGGCAAGTGCCCTGGAAATATCTTTCTCAGTTTGAGGGTCTGGGGCTGTTTCTATAGGACAAAGCTCTTGGATTGTATGCAATAAGTCACCGGCAATAAAGTGGAGCTCAACATCCTGAGCCCACGTTAGGTATCTTTTGCCTGCATAATCCAATGGAACAAAATCGAGTATGTTCGAGTTTGACATCCTGAAAAAGGGGTGAAACAAGAACGAATTAGTTTCGGAGCTAAACTTCCACGAAAACTAACAATAATAAGATTTCCGAGCTATGCTACCAAGAAATCGATTTCCAAGAATCTCTTTTGGATTAGACCAAACAATGATGTTTTTAATATGGTCACAATTTGATGCTTTATGGACGCTCTTAGTCCAAGCATTATGAACACTCTTAGTTCATACGAACGCTCTTAGTTCGTTTAATTATGAACACTCTTAGTTCATACGAACACTCTTAGTTCGTTAAGCGCGAATCCCCACAATTCCGCTTTGTTAAATACTCAAAACCACACATGTTCATATATTCTAAAATTCTGTAGGAAATAAAAGGAATTTAAAATACAAGAAAGCAGGAACTTTAATCGTAAAAACTTACTTGCCTTACTTGGTAATTTGAAGCTTTGCTTCACGATTTTTTATACACGCGCGTATTGATGCAGGCGTGTAGCCAAATTAGGGTTGCCGGAATCTGGTCGGAAATTGGCAGTTGGTAGGCTGCCCTTCTCCCTTTTTTTTTTTTTTTTTTAGGACGGCAGAAGAGAAAGAACAAGTTTTTTTTTCTTGTAGGGTTTGGTTTTTTTTTCTTTTCGAAGCTAGGGCTAGAGACTCGTGCTGATAACGTGTTGTAGGAGAATGGAATTGTGTGTGTATTATTGATAATAGGAGCCCTTTAAATAGGGAGTTACAAAGTACCCAAAAAGGTAATAGAATCCGATTACAATTGAATACCTAGAACACATTCCTATTACAACTCTAAACCCTAGTTTGTAGAGGCACATATTATGTCGATATCCTTCAACAATATATATATATATATATATATATATATATATATATATATATATATATATATATATATATATATATATATATATATACGGATCCGTTCGAGAGCGGACGTCCGCAACCCAGAAAAAGTGCGGACGTCGCTGCTCCGCCTCGATCAAGCGGCGACGGCGCCGCGCGGCTTGCCGGAGGGATGCTGGGGGTCGTGCGGAGGGGTCTGCGGTCCGATGGAGTCGCCGGCGACGGTTCTGCTGTGCTGCACAGAACCTGCAACTGCAGGTGAGGTGGCTGCCCAGAAACCGGCAAGCCCGACCTCCTCCGACCTCGAACTCCGCCCAGAAGAGGTCTGGGATGCCTCCAGCCTCCCTCCGGCCAGCCCGCGCCGCCGCCGCCGCCTGGAAGCCGCCTGCTGCATCGACGTCCGCACTTTAGCGACAGTGCGGACGTCCGCCCTTGATCGGGCCTCTATATATATATATATATATACACACCTGATTTATATGCGAGTTCATCTGAGAACTAATTGTTGTGTCTTTTGAACTCCTTGTTGTCCTTTATTCACTGTTAATCAACGCATGGTTTAATCCCAAGGTTCATTAATATATGGTAATATGACGCCTTGGTTTCTCAATGCACATGGAAAATAGCTCCTCATTTTGAGATTCACCTCATCTGTACACATCTTCAAATGCTTCATCTTCAATGAGGGAGCCTCCAGGTTTTGATTCATCTTCTCCAAGAATTCATTACATGTTGTGTGTGTTCGAACATACATAGGTAACTTGAGAACTGAAAAGTTAATCCTCAAATGTTTTCAAAGCGATACATTTATGTGGAAATGGTCATCCATAACACTTGGTACTCCATCCCGTCCATTTTTTCGACTAGGTATCACATTGTCCAAACTGTAATACGTCAGGTACCAGAAGAAAAATCAAAAAGATAATTCTGCTTTTAAGGCCATTACATTACATTAGGCAGTGTACAAAGACGTATACAGCGCCTAAATCGGCTACATATTGAAAATAACAGATATACAACTTAAATCTGTCTTTGATAAAGTATCTTCTATGATTTCGCTCTTCAATAGTTGTCTGTAGGTCTAGAAAAGAAGCTTATGAATTTTCTCCTTTTTATAATGATAACCGGCCAGGAAACGAAGAAAAGGAAATAATCAATTGCATAAACAACTAGAACAACCCCATTAACGAGTTCAACTAAAAATCTATGAAGTGTGATGTTTATATGAGACAACAGCAGAAGTTGAACTCCGCAAGCAAGTACAACCATAGGGTAAGAATTCGGTTCACATCAGTTCATTGAAGCCAAGTTTTAACAAATTAGATCCTTTCCAAGTTTTCGGAGAACATGAGAGTAAAAATTCCAATCAGGATGTTCAGATGAAATTGCAGGCTGGCCAAAGGGATTGTCCTTCACGTAAAGCTGAACATCATCTGCAAATGCAAGGCC
Organism: Rosa rugosa; assembly: GCF_958449725.1. NCBI lineage: Eukaryota > Viridiplantae > Streptophyta > Magnoliopsida > Rosales > Rosaceae > Rosa > Rosa rugosa. The sequence continues at coordinate 15,579,922 of NC_084826.1, read as the reverse complement.
AGCCAAAAACTTCCCCAACTCTTTCTTTGGATCTATTAATTCACATTCAATAAAGGCACCTATTAGGGAAAGCAACTACAGAAATTTTACATGTTGCATGCATTTTGTTTCTTACCTAAAGCATTGTCAGTACCATTGTCAGGAATGTAGGGATCCAGGAAAATCCCTGTGTAAGGCTGCAGAGGCATCAATAATAAGACAGATCAGAACAGAAATATAGGACAATTTGTGAAATATACCCCAAACCTGGACCCTTTAAGGACATTGCCAGCTTTTTTAAATTCTTAGAATTATAAGAACTTGAGGGGGCTCAAGTGTTTGTCAAGAGGATGCAAAAGTACTACTTGAAAAGTGTTTTGTTTCTATAAATCGATATCAAAAGTTGGCTAGATGTCTTTAGAGGGCCTAGAACTTGGATTTATGTATAAACTTTTCCTAATAGAGTAGAACAAACGTAGAAAGAGCAGAGTATTTGATTATATTACAGGATTGAGAAGGGCCTTGTAAGGCTGATCATCAATCAATAGAGTATCAGATGCAGAAAACTTTCCCTCAAAATGATCCCATACTCTCTTCAGTTCTTTGAAAAACAGAGGCTTCATTTTCGTTTCCAGGGACTTGAACCCAGAATCAGTACATTGATGCTGATCCTGTTGAACAAATGAACGTAAGTAATTGTTCCTAGTCAAGTAGTTCAAGGATTCCTATCTTTACCAAAGGATTAATCTGCTCCAACTTACCCACACAAATATAAGTCTGCTTCTCAGCTTTTCCATCACACAATCCAAGACACCATCAACATTTTTCCTGTTAATCAATCAGTAAAAAAAAATTAGAAACATATCATAGGTAACTGATATTTTTCTTGATGAAATAATCTCAATGAAATGCTGACTCAAGTGCAGAAGTCCATATTCCAACTTCAAATCTTTCAAGGCAGAATAGCATAAACTCCTCAGCAAAAGCTCTTTTAAAAACTACACAATCAAAAAATTGATTATTGTCAAACTAAACTAATTATATATATCCAAATAAATTGTGATCCGCAATTTCATAAATGATTAGATTGAACAAATAATAGTTTGCATTACTACCTAGATGGTTTCCACATTTCCCATCAGGAGTACGATCCCTTGGAATACCACTCTTGTTGAAACAAAAAACTCTGTAGACTAGTAAGCCATTGAGATCAAACACAAGAAGCTTTTTTTTTCTTGGTGCTAGATTCAGCCTACATATGCCTCGTGTTCTTTCATTATCATAGTCTTCATCACCATCATAGTTACTACTCGAAAGAAGATTCTTCTTATAGCTATCTCCTGCCATATTTGATAAAAACAAATCTGCTCTTAAGGAACAGCCGAACAGATGACTTGGTCCATTATTTATTATCAAAAGATAAAACATTGCTGGGTGCTGGCTTTTCTACTTGAACCCTTTGAGATTAGTGCAGTCTTTTGTCACACCAACATTTACCAAAAAAAAAAAGAAAAAAAAAAAGAGAGAGTAAGAAGAAAACAGATCGTTTCAAAATCAAGAAATGAAGACTCACCTCTGAATCTATTGGTTTCCATAGCAAGCTTTCCAGATAACTCAAATGAAGGATTTTGCTGCCAGTCGAGTCACAAATGATTTGCAATGAAGTTATGATACTTGAAAGGGGTAGGGATAAACAAGATTCATCACAGCTTGCATATGATTACTGAGAATAATTTGACATGAATAACCAAAAAGTAGAAGATGAGAGTTATGATGTCAAAGGTGCCACACCAAGCTATGTACTCACCTTTTTCTGTGCTTCCAAGACTTCCTCAGCAGCGCTCATCATAGCTACTGAATCATTCTTTTCAATCCTGCTCAAGCAAGCAACCAACAGCTTATCAAAACCACATCCAGGGTTAATGTAAGAATGCACAAGAAAGGTACAACATAACACAGTCCAAAACGCAGAAGCCTATATTATATTTGTGTGAAACTAGATTAGCAAAACTATCAGGCATTCAGTTCTTTAGGGGAGTGCACTTCTGCACTTGGATTCTTAGACATAAACACGACATTGTAAGCCGCAAAGTCATTTTCTTGAGGTCCCAGTTGCAACATTTTTTGGGAAATAAAAATTCATTGATACCCAAATATTTATGCATGTTTGGAGTTTCTTATACAAATTCAGTTTTTAGTTTATCATACTTATTTGTCCTCTGCCTACTATCAGTAGGACAAAATAATAAACAGACACAACCAATATAGTTGTCAAAACAATATTTGAATTTCAGAGGAAAAAGAGAAGGTACTATTGAGCCAAGAATTTCATAGTACAAACCTATATATTAGAAGGAACACTGAACACTGAACACTGGACACCATACTATGTTCAGAGCATTACCAAACTATTAAGTATTAAGGTTCTTGAGGAATTAAGAAAATCTGGTAAATAATTCTTCCATTGACCATATCTCTTATCAATCACCAACTTAAGAAAAATTGGCACATTGTATTACTTTTGACAGCATGAAGATTTACAATGTTAACGTGGCAAGAGCATACAACTTCCACTAACCTTTACCTCTTCCTTTTTCCAGAACTAATTAATAGAATCAGTAGATATATCAAAGTGCAACCCAAGAAGAATATATATGACAAGCAATAGATAAATCAACTGTTCAAAAATGTGTAAACATAATATTTGGAAAGATTAACTCACCCATCCTTAGCCTCCCTCGACTCAGGCCCCTGGAACATGGTTGCTTACAGTTAGACACTTCATATAAGAATTAATGCAATTAGATGCATACCACTACAAGCATCACAGACTAAATTGATCCAAAATGAATGCAAAATATATCATTTATGTCTTTGTTTTATGTTTTGCTTCATCCAAGAAAGTCCTGAACATGTCTAAAGAAAAAGGTCCTAAATTTAATACCACCCCCATATGGTAGGATGTTATTGAACTCCAGTAGTAGGAAGCAAAAGAGATGAACAAGAAACCACAAACAAATTACACTATGAGTGCCGCCTAAACAATAATTAAAAGTAATATATACAAGTTCTCAAAATTTAAAAGATGTTTGGATGGAAGTTGTGAATGGTAAGTAACTTTGCCAATCTGCATTCTTATGAAAAACCGCTTCCATGGAGTTGTCATTAAAATAAGCAATAAGTTTCAAAACAAAGTTGTTGCAATGGAAGGGGGAGTGGATATCACCAGACACCTCATCGCGAGCTCTGATATCTGCAACCTGTTGAGATGAATGAGTTCCGTGTCTGTTCTTGTGGTGTCCATTCAATGGAGAAGTAGATTGCCCATGTCTTGATCTTGAAGACCTATGACCAGAACTGTCCTTTGCTGTCCTTGTCTCCATTCTTTCAGTCTCATATTCCCTATCTGAATGCTTTTCCCTATGCATACTTCTATCATTCTCTCTCCTATAATTTCTTTGACAGCCTTCAATTACTTTCTCCTTATCTCTTGTATCACCAGCATGGTAAGGTGAGTGATATCTATGTCTACTGCTACGGTGTCGATCTGATGGAGAAGAACCATGCCTTGATCTTGAAGACCTATGACCAGTACTCTCTTTTGCTGTCATTCTCTCTATTCTTTCAGTGTCATTTTCCCAACGCATGCTTCTATAATTCCCTCGGCTATGATTTCTTTCACGGCCCTCAATTACTTTCCCCTTCTCTCTTGTATCACCAGTATGTTGAGGTGAGTGAGATCTGTGTCTACTGCGGTGTCGATCTGATGGAAAATTATTATGCCTTGATCTTGAAGACCAATGACTAGTACTCTCTTTTGCTGTCATTCTCTCCATTCTTTCAGTCTCATTTTCCATATGCATACTTCTATAATTCCCTCTGCTGTGATTTCTTTCACGGCTCTCGATTACTTTCTCCCCATATCTTGTATCACAAGCATGTTGAGGTGAGTAATATATATGTCTACTCCTGCGGTGTTGATCTGATGGAGAAGTATCATGCCTTGATCTTGAAGACATATGACCAGTACTGTCTTTTGCTGTCATTCTCTCCATTCTTTCAGTCTCATTTTCCCTACTTCTATCATTCCCTCTGCTATGATTTCTGTTACGGCCCTCATTTACTTTCTCCTCATCTCTTGTATCACCAGCATGTTGAGGTGAGTGTCTATGTCTACTCCTGCGGTCTCTATCTGATGGAGAAGTACCATGCCTTGATCTTGAAGTATTACCATCAGTATCATTCCTTCCTGAAAATTTCTCCGTTCTATCACTTCCAACATCTCCCTCAGAACCACCTTCCTGTAAACTCCGACCGATCCCCCTACCATTGATCCTTTCCTGTTCTCTCTCAGGCACTCCTCCAGCTTCAGCTCTTCTTAGCCTTTTTGTCTGGGGAAAAGGAGAGCGAGCTGAGGGTGACCTTGCATGCTTGGGAGACTTGGGGCGAATTGAATATTTCTCACTTGGTGGAGAACTGCCTCTGTGGGACTTTCTATGACGAGTAGGAGATCTTTCTGTTCGAGATTGACTCTTCCTAGAGGGATTCCTACTACGAGGAGACCCATGGTCCTGTACTGAAGGTTCGGAATAATGTGTTAGATTTCGCCCCATCATGGAATTTGCAAATGCACTAGTGGACTTCTCCTGATAACATAAGTCAAGAGGCAAACTAGAGGTTAGAACTTCAACGAATACCTGATGAAAAGTTGTCTAAAATCTAACATCTAAAGGAACATATATGTTATATAAATATCAGAGAAGACAACAAATAAAACATAGTGCTAATGCTCAAGGTGGTATGTTGATCTACTGTGTGTTATATTCCCACAACCAGATGTTTGTAATGAGACTGCTAATATGCTAAATAAATAAAATTCAACCACAAAGGATATTAAACATGCTGAGAATAAATAAAACAGGAGACAAAAAGCCATGAACAAGAATTACCAAGCCATAAAAGTAAACCAGTTCACTGAAGCATGAACTAAATTGATATCGAGACTCTACTTTCACTACTCCATACAAGACTAAAAGCTAAAAATGCAACATACTGAATATAGCACTATAAATCACTTAGAAGACCAATAAAGTAGTCCAAATTTTAGTTGCGACTTGCGAGTGCGCAGACACTCAAACGGAAAGAAAAGGATGTGAACTTAAAATGGATTTCCTAATTATTACAGATTCCCAGTACAACGGTGCTTCAACTCATGCCATATATATATAGGAAAAATGGGAGTATGCCTAGAAATGTATGCTCAACAAGTCAACATTACATTAAAACATATATTATCATGACAAGCACAGAATCAGAATAGGCACTAAAATTGAATTCTTTCCCATTTCTGGAAATACATACTTTCAAGTTCCAGTTTAGTTCAAAGAAAATAACCAAGAAATATACATGCATACATATACATGGCAGAACTGGATGGTGTCCTCATATTTCATGAAAATACAGAGAACCCAGAAACAGGAGGACAGACAAAACGCCTACAACTGCAAGGTGGCTTCATATTCCATGAATCCCAACTTGGAGATGGAAAGCTGTCATAAAATCCAAGAATACAGTTACAAAAGGAAAGCCCAGAGTGGAAATCGAACCTGGAGAACAGAGCAACAAGTTAAGTCAACCAGCGTCAGATTCCTTCTTAAACCAGCGTCAGTTATTGGGCTGATGTTCGTACCCGGCCCGATATGTCTATATCATCTGATTCCTCTCTAATCGGGCCACTTCTTAGCTCAAGTACTTGTAGTCCTACACTACTTACTATTGAGTGCCAACTTAGCAGATATAAATATTGAAGTGTGAAATCAGAATGCACCGACATGAATGAAGAAAGATAAATCTTCTCAAACTATATATATGGTCAGCTAAATGAAACACAAAATGTTTCTGTCCCACACCTCGGTAAGGAAAATAATATGGGAAGAAGATAAAAACTACAAAGACCTAAAGGAAACATGTCTGCAAAATTACCAAGTATAAGAAAGCACAACAGTTGTATTCGACAGTTTCATTAATCAAATGCTAGAGGGCAGCCGCACTAGCCCTTTATTTAAAAAAAAAACACAACATTTGTTAAAAATGTGAAAGTCAATTCACATTTCCTTTGCTCATTTACAGCTAGATTCAGGACAGCTTTCCCACAGCTACAAGTAGTAATCAATACTGTTGGACCTTAAGACAGACCCTGAGACGGGAATATATATATATATCAGATATGCATAGGCAATTTCGGGAGCTTCAACAATGAGCAAATAATAAGTTGATCAGTAAATGCATTATTGAACCAAAAGTATGCTACACTACAGAATGGAGCATACTTGTATATGTCTAATCACCTCGGACCTTGCCGTTTTATATCCCTTAATAGAAGTTGGATCGTTCCCAACAAGAAGCAGAACTTTCACACCTTCCTGTGACTTGGTCTTCAGCAGATCACCTAATGTGCTATCTGATGAACCATTATTATTCTGAAGCAATCTGTCTTTGGGGTACAGTGACCACGGAGCTATGTATATCAAATGGCGGGCCTCACTTATTGCATCAAATATGTCTTGCCAACAATTTCCATGCTCGTACTTAAGACCGTCATCAAGCTTGAAATTGGGAAGGCAACCATCAGGAACATGGGCATCTTGATAAAGAGCAACTTTACCGCCTGTCCTAACAGGAAAGTAAGTACCAGGAACCCCTTGATGATCAGGATCTGAACCTACCCCATGATCATAAAAGGTCAATTTTTCAATAGGAACATACTGAATCGCTAAACTCAAAACAGCTCCAGGCTTACAGGGTTTCCCATCCCAGAATATACTCGCTCAACTGGGATTGCTACAACTCCTATGAGTTGGGAACCCACAACATCACTATCTTTCCCAACAAAAAGCACCTCTGAAGCATAGTGTGCAACCGGAACATCAAAATGTTGCTCCAAACAGGGTTCTCACTATTACTGATCACAAAAGTCCTCCCAACTACAGCACCTGCAACTGACACCGTGACATACGGATCACTCGTTATCTTGTTGACACCGAAGAATGATATGCCTTCTTCAACGGAAACCGACGTCAAAAGTCCCCTATGAAAAATAAAACAACATACATTTGCCGAAAAACGGTTCGTCGCCAAAAGTCTCACCTAAAGATAAAGAGACACACGTGCCGGTGAATTGTTCGTCGGCAATGCCTCTTCACGGCAAACCGATGAATATTTCGTTGGCAACAAGCCTCCATCATTTAGCTATGTGATATACATACAGTCTGCATCAACAAACTCTTAACAAAATGCATCTGGAATTCACTTGAAAAGACTACGGTAATAAAAGTTACAGAATAAAGACTACATGTAATACTATCTCCCAATATCTCGAAGGCAATTACAGAAGTCACTGATATTTATTTTCTTTTTTCCAGAGTAAACAGGCTTCGCACATTGGCCTGCTGTCTCAATTAACGTATAGAGCTTCTGGATAGGCATATCATTCAGGGCATCAGCAGCTGCATTTATATCCTCATCAGCAAAAACTTTCAACTGTTCTAGCACCTTCTTTGCATCCTCACTAGTTAATGTAGGAACATTGTAAGTGTGAGAGAATGTCTTGCAAAAGCGAATTGAGTCCAAGAATTCAAATTCACTAGTTGTTCCAATCACCAGAAGCTTGTTCCCCTTTGGAGGAAAGCGCTTAAGAAGGCCCCATAGTGTTTGATATATCATGGTTGAAAATCTTGGACCAATAGGAATAAACTCCATCAACCTCTCAATGTCATCCAAAATAATGATGCTCAATTGTGACTTGTAAGCTTCCTCGAAGACGTTTTCAAGGTGAACACACTTTGCCCTCTCGTCATGAAGACCAATCATGGACTCAGCCGAAACAATCCTGACAAATGGAAATCGGCTGTGGATGCCAATGGTAGCTGCTAAGGCAGATTTGCCAGTGCCACTAGGGCCCTCTAGAAGGCATTTGACAAGAGGACTTCCTTCACTTGATTTAACTTGCTCCACAAGAAGCATAGCTCTGTCATAAGCGTGCCTATGTCGATCACCACAATTCACAATGCCATTTAACCTGCATCGTTCAAGCTCCTCTGCCAAGGCTCCATAAGTAGGTCTAATTTCTTGAAGTGCGCGACGAAAATCATCCATAGTAACTTTAATATTCTCCTCGTCCACTGGCTTCTTAAGATCGTCCAGACTCAGTTGTCTATTAAAAGCAAATGACACAGCACTTCTAACAACACCTTCAAGTTCTGCACCGCTATAGTTTTCTGCATGAGTAGCAAGCTCTCGAAGGTTCACATCAGGAGCAAGATAAGAGCTCTCCTTTATCTTGTTTGTATGAATTTGAAGAATCTGTAGGCGACCTTTTTTATCAGGAAGGCCTATCTGAATTTGAACTTCCAGACGTCCTGGTCTCAAAAGGGCTTCATCCAGCAACTCCTTTCTGTTAGTCAATCCAATAATCAGAATATTATTGAGAGGCTCCACCCCATCCATCTTGGTAAGTAATGTGTTCACAATATTATCATGAATGCGTGAACTATCACGGCTGGAACCTGATCTTTTCTTACAAATTGCATCAATTTCATCAAATATTATGACATGCAAATCACTTTCATCCCCATGAACTATTTGATCTTGTTCAGCATCAGCAAATAGCTCCCTAACATTCTTCTCACTTTCACCAACGTAACAGTCCAACACTTCAGGGCCATTGACGATCTTTGGATCTTTCCCATTCAAAATTTTCCCTATTTGCCGAGCCACCAGAGTTTTTCCAGTACCGGGCGGTCCATAAAGCAGCATGCCCTTCACATGCTTAATCCCTAATTTATTCACCACATGATGAGGGAGTACACGGGAGGCAAAAGCTCTTCGAAATATACTTTCAAACTCTGCATTTAATCCACCAATGCCAAGTTTTTGAAGATTAAGTTCCTTCTGCGTGAAGATTTTACGTTGATTTAGTATCTTTAGTCCATTTGAACCCTTTGGTGTCTCGAAGATGAAGTATGTCCCTGATGAAATCATCCCTCTTTCAAGATCAGCATCAGCCTTTTCTTGCCCCTCTACTGCAGCTTGATGGACTGTGAAAACGTATTCACGACCTCCATCAGACTTGAATGATACTTTTTGTCCAGCCATCATAACCTGCATATATCAAGGCTTAATGTTATTCCACAATCCGAACACAACAAATAAATACTTCAGCAAAAACATAGTCAACAGAGGAACAAGTGATGGCATCATTCACAGAATATTTTCACTGTCTTGATAATTATTATCCTTGACAACTCTTTGGCTAAAAGAGTGAAAAATTGTGCACTTTGGACTAAAATTGACTACAAGATCACAATTCACAGGAGTATTGTTAGACATCTACAAGAATATTGCACCATAACGAACAGAGAGCGATTACAATAGCTAATTGCTTCTAAATTTTGCAGGCAAATTGGACACTGGTGATGCACAAAAGCATTTATAATAATAAGCTTCATGCCATAGTCGACCACTTTATGAAGAGTTGGTTCTGCATTTAACATATCGGTACATACCTTTGGGAAACATGTTCCAGAATGCTTATAATCACATCAGAGTCTATTAAGTCAACCAAACAATTGATCAAAAAAGGATAATTTGGGTAGCAGTTTACATTTACATGATAAACATCTCACGAACTAACAAATCCAAACCAACCTTATTGGACAAACTCAATGATCTCCGGAAAAAAGAAAAAAAGAGAGAGAATCAAAGTGCACAAAATCCAAAGACAGGTTCTTGATTAGAAAACAAGAAATTAACTTTAATAGTTTTAACTTGTGCCTACTAACCAAGGTAAAATCTTCAAGAAAATAAGAAATATAAACTAAAGTGCAACTGTAAAAAACAAAACAACAATAAAAACTAGGTAGAAGCAAGCTACATACCTGGTACATGAACTTGTTTCTAAGTAACTCGTCGAGGAAAACAGCATCGACCTGTCGAGTTTTGGTTCTTTTCCCCAGCAACTCTATCTCTATCTTGAGCAGTGCCAAGTTAAAACACTCCTCGGGCGGAATAAATCTGGTGACAGAAACTTGGTCACCAACAGAAACACCAGCTTGCTTTTGTTGGGTCGCATTCAGAGCAATGTGGCCGCTCTCTATACCCTCTTGGGGGCTGATAGATAGAACGTAGTTGTCGCCGACGGTGGCATAACAGCGGTCGGATTGAGGGACGGCGAAGGTGGGAAGATCGGACGGTGAGCAGTAGGCGTGGTTGGTGAAGGCGGAGTCGCCGGCGGGTGTGGTTACGATCATATGCATGGTGGCTGGGACAAGGGACGAGAAGGGTGTCCGGAGATTTTAGTAAGTTCTTGAGAATTTCAGTGTCTAGGATTAAGGTTAGGTTTGGAGTAGTGTTGGGTTTATATAGGTTTTCATCCCCCATTGGTCTAGGAATCTAGGCTGGGCCTGTTTTCTTTTTTGGGCTCAGTCCGGGCTTTGCTTATATGATCGTTTTCATCCAAAAACTCAAGGTTGAGATAAAAGTCACATAAAACGGATTACAGCAAAAATTGTCTTTTCCAATGAAGTTAATTTCCTCCAAGTTTTTGGTAGAAGAGAGCACTTGTAGTCTGCATAAAATCACTACTTACCTCCTATATCACGTGTAGCTACCAAGTTTTTGGTAGAAGAGCATTTGTAGTATTCATAAAAATCACTACTTAATTACTAAAGAAGATGTTCAACAATCAATCCTTAAGAGTTCAGATGTTTCACTAGCTAGTGTTGTTTTCATGCTAAAGATGTAAGTTCATAGTCATCTTATTTTCAACCCTACATATGACCTTCCTATACATGTGATCGAACACCACATTACAAAAAGGATGTTCCGTGTGAAAAACAATAAACATCTTGTTTGTATGAGAAAAAATCTGAAATTTATGTCTATAGTTCCCAAAAAAAAAAAAATGTCTAAGAAAGAAATTAATTAGAAATATAAGATGGCAACTAGTCAAAACAGAAAAGGGGTTTAATTTACGCTTGATTTTTAGACAAACTCTCACCAATGACCTACGAGGCTCCAATGCATTTGTCGAGAATGTAAAGTTCATCCGCCTTGGTGAAATACAACCTTGCGCAAGAGTTGATAAAAGTTTAGACTCACATATTGTTAATTAAATTTGCATGTGATGCTCAGAATACTTTATCATAGTATTAGCGTATATTATCTAATCAAAGTTGTTCACGTATATAAAAAAATGTTTCGTTGTCTGGAATACACGCCCAATTATCATTTCCATCTTACTTTAGTTGCTTCCCCAACCTGCGATGTTTTCCTCATCTCCTTCCCCATTTGGTGTATATACATACTACAACCCCATGGTTTCATTTAGTGTACGTGTTTGTTCTTAAAAGCGATCAAGTCGATATTAGAGACGCTAGATCGACCCGGCCAGTTTCTCAATGGAAGAGAGAAGTTCAAGGAGGAAATTTGACCTTCTAAGGGTATTGGATCGAACTATATTGTAGCTGTTTATCAGCAAGCACTCAGAAGAAATCGACGACGGATCCATCCCATATTGTTTTTTGGGTTTTTTTCTGGGCCTATTGTTTTAATGTAATTTTTGTACTCTGTGGACTAGTCTATTGTTCCCGATTCCTTTGTTTAGTAGATTTGCTTAAGAAAAATAGAAGAAGGAATCTTTACACTATAATTATCACGTTGTGTGCGCCTAAACCAGTGCTTTAGCACATACTTATCACTCATTTTGACTGTGTCCACTAAAGAAGTTTTTGCCCTACAAGTCTACAACAAATCGGCCTAAATGTATTATTTTCCTTTGGTGTCCTGGACCACTATCACTTCACTCAAAAAAGTTGAGTTACTGATGGAAATGCATATATCTGCATCCGCCGAAACTCATACAGTCAAACCTCTTCGTGCAGCCGAGTGGCTCATACAGAAGGTAACCTAGACCACGGCGACGCGCATACAGATGGAGACTCGACACTTCGAACTAGCCAGGGTTTTGGTCTCCCGTCATAGTGATGTGACAAACAAGACGGCCTCTGCAAGCTAATTTCTTTTCTTATAAGAACCATTTGGCATCTATATATATGCACCTAGACATAGCTATAGGTAGCTGAGCTAGGACCGTTGCATGACCAACCGAAGGAAGGTAAAGGGTCACAATCCACCCTTGACAATCCCTGGTATATATCTTCTCCCACTATTGGAGTGCCACGTCTGATCATGGAGACTCAAGTAATTAGTCGAAAATGACTTGTCAACAAAGGATAAGCCGATAAGGTGGCCCTAATTTGCATTGAGCTCCATCTGAACAATCACAGTTTATAGAGCTAGACAGTAAACAACTAAACATGGTCGTTGAACAATACATTTACCCATATATACTGTTCTGTTACTCTATTAGAGGAGATTTGTCAATGAAGAATAATATTCACCAAGCTAAATTGCATCTACATATGATTGAAAGTCTGGTAATATAAATGGAAAAGACAACACCGATCTACATACTTTTTTTTTTTTTTTTGTATTTGAAAAGCTACATACTTCTTTTATAAACATGCAATTATATATATACGTGCAAAGATTTATACGTACGTCATATATACTTCGGATATATCAATGTCTTGATTACTAATTTCTCAACTTGTTTGGTTTTCTTCACCAAATTAACTAAAGCATGGATTCAATCTTTGCTTCTGGGACAATTCTGGAATCATCTCCCTTCTATCTAATGCTGTTGCTGAATCAATTCATGGAAGTTTTATGATCTGCTTCAAGCTCTATGACAGACATTTGGATTTATCAAGCTTGGTCACGAAAGAAATTAGAACGAAATAGGACTCTGCGAACAATTTTTTATATTATTTGAACTGTATGACAATTTTGCGAGTTCGCAAGGTTTGCAAAGTCCCTTCTAGAACCATATTGCATTTTGATATATAACACACACACAACAACACATATGAGGGCTTGCATTTTGAGGAGGCCGGAAGTCTCCAGAAGTGATTACTGCAGAACTTCATTTGTTCGATCACATTTGATATAATTCAATTATTCTAACCATCACTCTTTAGGTGAATATGCGCGCACCGATCCTTCATTCATAAAGTTAGCCAAATGGTCCTTCATTCAGTCAATTAAACTATATATAGATATAGAGAAGTAAATGAGTTGGAAAACTTAAAAGAGAATGATAGTAGTTTAAAAAATAGAAAATTACATAGTAGCACATGACCAAAGATGTAAACACAGAAAACTCACTTTCAAAAAGATTTATACAAATAAGGACATGAGCCCAGGCCCAAAAGTCAAATGATGCTTGTCTGATTCTCAATTTTAATGGAAAATGACCAAAATGCTTGAGTTTCATCCCAATTTACGGGCATTGCCACTGACCCAATATCCAATACCCAAAAACGGAAAACCCAAGGAACCAACGCCAAATCTAACCACCTCCGCTTCCATTCTCCTCCTCCCACCCTTCTTTCGTCTTCAAACCCAGCCACTACCGCTTCCACTTCCTCTCGCCATGTTCGTCTCTCAAGAACAAGACCAGCTGCCTCTAGAAGACCACCGCTGCTCTGCCGCAGAGCCTCAAGTGGCTCTTCAATAATCCCAAGAGCGACGACGACGGCAAGATTGAAAAAATCGGCGGCGGAGGTGATGATGATGATGAGGGCGAAAGTGGGTTGGCGCTTAAAGGTATTGTCTTGGCGGGGCCGTTCTTGGTTGGGATTATTGGTGGGTTTGGGGCGGCTGGGTATTTGTACAAGGATCAGGTATCCCTTCTTGAATCAGTTTTCCACTCTCATTGAAGGTAAAAGTTGACAAATTTGAGTGCCTTTTTTTGAGATTTTAGTGAGCTGCGTAGATTGAATGCTTGTGGTTTTTGATCGAGTTGATTTTCACCGTGGCGGTGTCAGTGTGTGAATTTTGCGAGGTGATAAGCTTTGTCTGCACTATGAATATTTTGACTCTCTTCATGTTCTTCCTCTGCGTTCACAAACCCACCACGGAAAGAACTTGGCTTTCAATCAATGTTTGAGCACTTTGTTAATTAAGCTTTTTGTCTTATTCACAGCTTAATTAATTTAATCCCTGGGTCTGCAACACCACCATTACGTTCATTCTTCTTTTTTCCTTTTTATATATATATATATATATATATATATATATATATATATATATATATATTGCTTTATGCTTTTGGTGTCAGTATTGGTATAGTTATATGAACTGCTACTTTTGTCTGAAATAGTCTTTGATGGTTCCTAATTAATGTATCTTTTAATCTTCCTTTCTTCTCGAGTTGCAGGGTTTTGGTGGCTGTTTTGACGGTATGTGAGCAAGTTGGTGATACAAAAAGAAATTTTAGTAACCCGAGATTCAACCGGAGGCTTCAATTTCATTCATAGATTGATAGATCTAATTGTCCCTGCTACTGCTATTGCTATTGCCCCTGCTACTGCCACTGCTATTGCTAGTGCAAATGAAGTTGCTACTAAACCAAGGACATATTTAGCAACAAAGAAGAAAAAGAATTTTGACGAAGAGATCTGAGATTCTCTCTCTTAGCAACGTGTAAAAGGAAGAGTATGAGTGCAGTAGCAGAACTTGACGAGTAAGAGTGCAGTAGCAGAACTTGATGAGTATGAGTGCAGTAGTAGGATTATGCGATGACAAGTGCAGTAGCAGAACACGAGTAGCAGAAATGGAAGAGTATGAGTGCAGTAGCAGGATTGGATGAATGCAGTAGCAGGATTAGGCGATGACGAGTGCAGTAGCAGAACACGAGTAGCAGAACTGGACGAGTATGAGTGCAGTAGCAGGATTGGACGAGTGCAGTAGCAGGATTATGCGATGACGAGTGCAGTAGCAGAACACGAGTAGCAGAAATGGAAGAGTATGAGTGCAGTAGCAGGATTAGGCGATGACGAGTGCAGTAGCAGAACACGAGTAGCAGAACTGGACGAGTATGAGTGCAGTAGCAGGATTAGGCGATGACGAGTGCAGTAGCAGAACACGAATAGCAGAACTGGACGAGTATGAGTGCAGTAGCAGGATTGAACGAGTGCAGTAGCAGAATTAGGTAATGACGAGTGCAGTAGCAGAACTGGACGAGTATGAGTGCAGTAGCAGGATTGGACGAGTACTGCAGTAGCAGGATTAGGCGATGACGAGTGCAGTAGCAGGATTGGACGAGTATGAGTGCAGTAGCAGGATTGGACGAGTGCAGTAGCAGGATTAGATGATGAGATTAGAGTAGTAGGAGAGTGAGGTTTTGTGATGTAATATAAAAGGTCAAGAGTTCGAGCCCCATCAAGGGTGGGAATGGGGTGGAGTTTTTTTTTTTAAATAAAATAAATAAATAAAATAAAAGGATTATTCTCAAGAAAAAAAAAAAAAAAAGGTAACATCAACGGATTATTCTCAGGAAAAAAAAAGTAACATAAACGGATTATTCTGAAAAAAAAATTAACATAAAGAATTATTCTCAGAAAAAAAAAAAGTAACATAAGAGAATTAGAAGTCAAAAGCAGTAGTTAAGGGTAAAAAAGTAAATTAACTCATAACATGTGGCAAGTGGAGAGCAGATTGTCCTTATTTGTAAGATTTGATCCTTATAAAGGGAGTAGAAGTCAAAAGAAGTAGTAAAGGGTAAAAAGGTAAATTAACTTATGACATGTGGCAAGTGGAGAGCACATCGTCCTTATTTGTAAAATTTAGTCCTTATGTGTTTAATTCAATCTTTAGATGATGTATTTGTTAAGTCATCTTTTGTCAATAACTTATATGTAATTTGTTATTTAAAAAATGGAATAAATTGTTTTTGATTGAATATGTTGCTAGGAATGATTTTTAAAAAAGGGAACTATGATGAATGGTCCCTTTAGTATCAGAAACATTATAGATTAAACTGCAATATATTCATAGTTGCAAAGAAAAAAAAAAAAAAAAACCATATCAAACTTCGGTTTGTCATTTAAAAAGATAATTACAATGTATTGGATAAACTGCAGTTGGGATACTGAAATGGCTAATTCCTTTTCTGATTGCCTAATTCCTTTCTTTCTTTTTTCCCATTGCCTAATTCTTTCTTCTTCTTCTTTTTTCCTTCAGAAATGATTTGATGTAGAGAAAACTAGAATATGAACTGTTTTAATCATTGAATTCCATGCAGAACAAGATGTCAGCAATTAAGT
The DNA here is from genome assembly GCF_958449725.1 of Rosa rugosa. Classification (NCBI taxonomy): domain Eukaryota; kingdom Viridiplantae; phylum Streptophyta; class Magnoliopsida; order Rosales; family Rosaceae; genus Rosa; species Rosa rugosa. The sequence continues at coordinate 15,563,717 of NC_084826.1, read as the reverse complement.
TTCGTCTGCACAGATCTATCTAGATTTGAGCAATATATAGTCTCCTTCAAGAAGCATGATGGAGATGGCTAGAAGTTTACAAGCAATAACAACTATTCACAATAAAATTCCTGTACATTCAATCTATTAAATACAAATACCCACCATATATACGTAGTCCAGCATATATAGTGGCACTTATTAATATGATGCATGTCATCCCTTTATTCAAAGTCCCGATGAAGACCCCCTTCATAAACATCAAGGGTTATGTCATTTTTATTCGGATTTTCTCGAGGGTTATTAACTTTTCCCTAACCTTGAACACTGGATATGTTATTATATATAGCAAGATGGACTAATTAAATTTCCAAAGGTTGCCATGTTCTTCAGCGGCAAATGCATCATGATCACCAGCTATGTCCAAGCGAGGAGGACTAAGAAGCATTCCCTCTGCCATATTCCTTAGAACATTAGGCATATCGAAGATCAGATCCTCATCGATAAACTCATGATCATTTAGCACATGGCCATGACCACTCTCAGTACTCGGCCTGGTAGAAGTAGCACCATTCCCTACTCCCATGGCCGCGGCAGCTGCCCCTATAGCAGCGGCAGCAGAGGTTGCCGCGGCCTGGATATCTCTTGATGAATTGGAGGCAGGCACAGGCAATGAAGATGCCGAGTTCGGGAAGTTGAGCTCAGCGTCTTGACCCTTGAGAGCCAGAGCAGCGACATCATAAGCAACCGCAGCCATTTCTGGTGTGGAAAATGTGCCTAGCCAGATTCTATTAGGCTTCTTTGGCTCACGAATTTCTGACACCCATTTTCCACTGCTCCGGCGCCTTACACCCCGATAGGTCGGGTGACGCCCCGGACCCGTACTGGAGCTGCTGCTTGATTCAGAACTGTTTGTGGTGTATTGCATGGTGTGTGTTGTCGATCGATGAAAACAAAGTACGATAAGGCATGCCATTTATGGTGGATGGAATCTCACTGATTCTCCAGTTGAAGAAGGACTGTGATGAAGCAGAAAGTGCAAACCAGTTGTTGATGAACTGCGCTGTGAAGATATTTGGGGTGTAAGCCAGCCTTTTGGTCTTAATGGACATCCGTTGGACTGGTTTTTCATTTTTGCATTTAGCAATGAAAACTGTCTCAAACGTCAAGAAGGAACAGGCAATGTTATATGGGCCGGGCATGATGTATCCATCACCTTTCCAATATCTCTAACAAAGATTTGATTATTATAATGAGGGGTTCAACTTTTCAAGACTAATAATCCCATCCAACTAGGAATAATAACAGTGGAAATGTGGGAGGATGGGGATATATGTTTAGTGTGGAGATATTCCACTCTGAGGGTTGCTAAGAAATCTATCACCTATTACCTATAGGCTATAGTATATATAATGCAAGTTGGGTGCATAAGACAAAAAAAAACCACATATACTGTTCCAGCAAATTATTACATAACATTGGAACCACAAAAAATATTATTTTCTATTCTCTTTTTTTCTTTTTGGAAAGAATATATTTTTGAAATTTTTTCATTTGACAAAAAATATCAAAAAACATAATTTTTTTTACTTAAATATCAATTATTAAAATAAATATTTTGGTGGTTTTAGTTAAATCTCTCAATTTGCTATTTAGACCTCTCATAATTTTTGTAGAAATTTATTTCCGGTTTTACCCTCTGTTAAGAAAAAGAAACAAATTCAACTATTAGAAGCATATCGGAGGTTGACTCCACTCTTTCTGAACCTTTAGTTTTGCTTCACCCTGAAGATGATGCCATGTATCGAAGTGCCCATGCCCAAACCTTTCTCTCTTCTGCAGCAAACCAACCAACGAAGCTTACGCAATTAAAAATGACGAGACACAATCGATATATAGCACAACAAGGAATTAAACTAGGATCCAATTGTTGTGCCAAGCGAGCCTAGCTTCCATCCATCCGCTCATTTCAAGCGAGGGAACTAAGCTTGCCTAAATGAATGAAAAAAAAAAAAAAAACCAATTTGGTTTTTTTCTCCTTCTTTTGTAATTATACTTTTGCATAAGGAACTACCACAAAATGACGTTGGTTTGGTCTGGAAGTATAGGTTTTTCTTTTATTTTGTGCCTTTCATTTTTGGCAAGCTTTCAATCTCAGCTCAACCATCTTTCCGTGTTTTCCTTCCATAAAAATCAACCCAGCTAATTACTTGAGCTGCGTGTGCTTAGATTTGAGATCAAGCTTCAATGTTTATCGAAGCCATTGCTGGTTATGTAGAGATTGAACAAGAATGAAGTTTGTTGATGAATCTCTTTGGCTTGTAGGTATATGAAAAGAGATTGATTGATGATGTCTCTTCAATTTGGGAAAATTGACATGGTTGGGAGGTTTTGTTGTTCATTGAAAGCGAAGACGAGAAAGGGTATAAAAGGGGTTAAATAGGATTTAAAATTTTATAAAAATTAGGGGAGGTCTATATAGCAAATCGGGAGGTCTAACTAGAACCACCCTAAATATTGTGCAACAAAGATTTTTTAGGGTTTCGGCATTCTTATTTCAGAGTCTAGAGTTTTTTTTTTTTTTTTTATCAAAGGAGGTCAGCCCATTATATAGATTCAGCAAGCAGTACAAAAACGAAACACCCCTATGAGATCGACAGAATGAATCGTTCTTCAGAGTACCTTGAGACTCTTATTCTAAACAATAACAAGAACCCAATATACCCCCAGTACACCCATCTTTTAGAAATTTCACTCACCATTATTCGAAACAAAAACCTAGGAACTCCGAAGCAGAAGTAAAAAAAAAAACACCCTCAAAATTACTGGTCTTTGCATCCAAGATCAAAAATCAAGCAACATTTGGAGTAGATAATGATGTGCCACCATTTACTCCATCTTCATTCATTAGAACCGCCGAAAGTAAGAGGCCCCAATCAACTTTGTTCCAGCAAGAGATCCAAGCAGCCCAATACCCAGTCCACAAGGAGTCCACCATCCCAAAAGTCCAACCGAGGGAAGCAGTAACAACCCTCAAGGCCCAAGCTCCACAGAGCCCAGACCCCCCAAGAGCCACTAGAGCAAACCCTAGAGGCCCAGTGACCATCTTACACTCCACCGCAATCGGCCTACCACAGCCTCTGTCGTCAGATATAAAAGAAACGGACCGGCACATACCACCACCTCCCACACCGCCGTTGTCACCACCAGAGGCGATACAAGCCACAACCCACTTAAAGAAACGCCACGGCGAAACCGGTCTTATAGACAACAACTTCGTTGTTGACGCAAGCAGACCAAACCTCCCAATCTTTGTCATCGACAACCAAAGAGGCTTGCCAACAACGCCGACCTCGAAGTTCTTGCCCGTGGACGACGAAAAATGCAAGAAGATTCGCACTCGAACCGGCGGCGTCACCGCCACAAACTCTGGTACTCTAATCTTCATGACTAGAAAATCAATCAGTCTCATATCAGACCCCCTATCTCTATCACAGACTTCCCAGACCCAAATCGTCGGATCGAGAGCCGCTCCACCACCACTGCCATATGGATCTCCTCCAAACCATATCTGATCAACCAGCACCCTATCCCTACCAAAATCAGCAGAAACGCCTCCTCCACCCACAAAGGGAGACAGACAAATAATTTTGTCGCCACCGCAATATGAAAAGCAGAGCAGGCGAGAAGATTTGTTCCCACCGCTCACCAAAAAGAGGAACTGACGATAGTCCTCTCTACAGAGTCAAACTCATTTTTTTGTAATACGCGAGAGCACGTGAGAACTAATTAGAAAACTTGAGAACAGTTTTCCTCATAGTCTAGAGTTATTTTAAAGGAAAAGAATAATAACATGTAGTAACATTATTGTCAAAATTATTTAGTTATCTAATTTTTTTTTTTTTTTTTTTAATAAAGGGCTGGTGCGGCTGCCCTCAAGCCTTGATTAATGAAACCGTCGAATACAAGGGGGGGACATTGAGCCTAAACCCCTGATTACAATAGGCACCTAGAGTACATCCTGAAATAATATCCTGAGTCTCTACTAAACAATTGTATTCAAATACGCACCAGCTAGCAAAGAACGCGCTCCAGACGGTTCTATTTGCTTCCCAGCGGTGGCACAACGGAAAGATAACTCGGTCTACAACTCGAAGACAACATAGCATAATATCCATTCTCACAGCTTTCCCACCATGTTGCCACTGGAAAATACATCCAGTGACACCAAGTTTCACCCTGCCACTAGGAGGTAGCGACCATTTGACAAAGCAAGAAATTCGCCGCCTACCTAGAGCAGACACGTTACTGCCACTAGGAGGTTGCGACCATTTGCAAATGCAAGGAACTCACCCCCTACCTAGAGCAGACAAGGCACACAAAGTGCATAAACCGGCACAAAGCCCATCTCGTCCTACCAACCTAAGGTAGAGACTTATTATAAACAGACAACAAACTATAAAAGAACAACAATTATTTATAAAACTAAAGTCAGCAGCCCACCAGAAAGGGCCCAACTCGCTAAGCCCAGCCCAACCTCCAATCTCCCCATGGAACGCCGAATCTGCAGAAATCCAGTCCCTCCTCCACCAACTCCGCCACCAACGAGCAGCAACCATGCAATCCCACCACCAAACCGGCGCCATCGACCCTGCAGCAACCCGCTGCCGACCATAGATCGCGGCTGATATCGGAGGCCAACTCAAGGTATTACAGATCCATTCCGAATCACCATTGCCAGGAGATCGACGCCCCATCCACGGCTCTGATCCGATCCGCTTCGGTGACCTCAGAACCTGATGCCGGCCAGCAAAACCCCCACGCCACTCTGCACCCGTGCTCGCCCACGACCAGAGAAGGTCAGATCGGAACAGATCTGCCCAAACCGCCATCCATTGCACATCCGCCCTTCCTAGACCATGCCCAAGCCAGAGAGCCCCTCTAGTATTCACAGCAACCTCGCAGACCCGTCCGACGACAACGCCCCAAGGACGTGCCGCCGGACGGAACATCAAGCTCTCACAGTATTACACCAGCGCGTCCTAGACCATGTCTTTCTGTTGACAGCCAAAATTGGAAGATTGATGTTTTTAGTTATCTAATTAACATAATCAAATAATCAAAAATCAACATGATCAAAATTATTTAGTTATTTGAATACTGTTAAGTTGCGGCTATTACCACCCTACTAACTACTTTGTTCACCCTACACATATTTTTTTAATTTCATGTTTACTTTGTTCACACATTTGCAGTACCTAAAATACCCTTTTTCAATATAGGGTTTAACTCGAATTCTTTTTCTATTTGGCTCCCTCCGCATCTCTCTCAAGTTGTTTTTGGCTTCCTCTTGTTTCTCTCAATCAATCTCATGAAGTCTTAGTCAATTAGTCCCACTGAGTTTAACGATGAATAAAAAGATTAAGAATGAAGTTTAAGTACGTATTCTGTAAGGGTAATAAGAAATACTAATTGTAATTTTTAATAAGATATTGTCCTTTATTGTAATTTCATATTAGGATATTTTAGTATTTTAATAAAGGGCTAAATACAAATGACTACCTTGTGGTTTAGGTCCAAAATCAATTCAGTCCCTGAACTTCTAATTTCATCAAAAACACCCCTGCACTTTCAATTTTGATCTAATAGGTCCAATTTGTTAGTTTTCCGACAATTGAGTTATTTAACTTGTTAATGTGGATCATATATGGCCTATGTTTTATGATGTGGTGTCAAGGTGGTCTGCATTGTCAATTTAGGAGTGAGTCCTACTATTAAAAATAAATAGTTTTTCAACAATTAATCCAACTATTTGAAAGAATATTAACGAATTGGACCTATTAGATCAAAATTGAAAGTGCAGGGGTGTTTTTGATGAAATTAGAAATCCAGGGACTGAATTGATTTTGGACCTAAACCATAGGGTACTAACTAGTATTTAGCCCTTTAATAAATCATAAACTTGTAGGATAAACAAAGTAGTAAGAAATACTATTGTAATTTTTATTAAGATATTGTCCTTTATTGTAATTTTATATTATGATATTTTAGTATTTTAATAAATCATAAACTTGTAGGATGAACAAAGTGTTTTTTTTTTTTAATCGAAAGAGGTCAGTCAATTTTATAATTCAGCAAGCAGTACCAGAAACGACACACCCCAGAGGGGCCGTCAGAAAGAGCCGTCCTTTAGGACATACAAATAACCTATTCTAAACAAATAGAAACCCCGCATTCCTGGGTACACCCACCTTTTAGGAAGTCTACGCACCTTTATTCTAACAAAAACCTAGATGCTCAGAAGCAGGTAAATAAAAGTTTCAATCGAGCTTCTGGTTTTTGCGATCTCTCCCCACTCAAAGAAGGAAAAAAGTAGTCATAACTTCTTTCAAAACAGAAGGAAGAATGACTAGAATTAAAACACAAAATAAAATAATAAAAGCCCAAAATAGCCCAGTCCAGCCCAAAGTCCACAATGGAGCCCAACAGTTCAACCTTCCAGAAACCCTAGCAGTCAACTGGAACCCCTCGCAGCCGCCGCCGAAGTTTCTATTGCCCAAAACGAGCCCGGCATCGTCGTCCTCCCTGCCATGCCGATCGCTGTCAAAACCACCACCAGGGACGCCGCCCTCACAAATGAAACCACCAGCCACCAAGGTGTCGACTTCAGAGAAGCCAAAACCACTGGTATCTGCCAACAAGCATCCACCACCGTCAGGGATCCACCCCTCGCCGGAAGTCCATTTTGGTAGCACCTCAGTAATCCTTGTAATTCCAGGCCGCCAGTCCTCAGCCCTAATAAAACCACTGCCGTGCGCATCATTCCCCACACCGCCAACCAAAAAGGACGACAATGCCGCATCACTCTGACGATCAAGAACCCAAAATTGGCCATCACAACCACCAGAAGCGACCAGCACAGGACCAGAGACCATAGCCATAACAGATCTGCACATCAGCATGACCACGGGAAGATATCGGAACCAGATTCCGAAAGGTTCAGAAGCATGATAACGGAGAGGACCTCCGTCTCCATCCTTCCCACGCTGACCGGAGAGAGAGAGAAAGCAAACTACCCCGGCCAGAATTTTCACGCCGCCGCAGAGAAACCCTAGCGGAGCCATTCCACGAATAATAATATGGCTTCTTTAATCAGGATGAATGGATGAACAAAGTGTTAAGTGTATGTGATTGGAAACTAAGCACAATCCTAATTCAAGATTGAAAGCTAATATCAGCATACTAGTAATCCTAGCAAACATACAAGTAATGCAGTGGACCATTAGACAAGATACTCTACCATATCTGAAGCACCAGAACAGACTGAAGCTTGAAGCAATTCTGCACTCTGCTCAAAAGCATGTCAATGCCCATCCTTATGCTACGAGCCAAGACAAATCTGGAGCAAATACATCAAGACAAAAATCTTGTCTCCCACTCCTTGTTTGGCATCTCTATGCTTGTAGTGGTTTAAATATGTGTTCTCCTTTGTTCAATCAACAACTTCAATCAAGCAATTTCATTTCTCTTCACAAAGTAGTTAGTAGGGTGGCAATAGTTGCACCCATACTGTTATTGTTATTATGTATCTATGGCATACTGGATACAAAATCAGCAAAATAGATGTTTATCTAATTTTAGTTCAAAATCAACAAAATCCACATACATCTGTTTAATTTTTTTTTTTTTTATCATCATCGTTATTATGTTTAGGGAAAATTTCACAAACAGTACATCAAGTAAAGACCACTAATAAAACTTATACATAATTTTTCAAACCAATCATTTTGGTACACGGACTCTCGAGCCCGACCCACTTTGTAGACACACCGTCACTAACGCCGTGAAGACCTCTGCCACCTGGCATAATTTAAGGGGTAAATTGGTCTCTCTCTATCTCTTGCTCTGGCCACCCATCTATTTCTCTCTTACTCTGGCCACCTCTCTCTCTCTCACCCATATCTTACCGTGTCCTCCTTCTCCTCCACCTACCACGACTACGTCTCCACCATCTGCTCTGTCGCCGGCGTTATCGCGGTCTCCGTCGAGTACGGCCTCTTCCCGACCCGGCCCATACCCGCTTGCTACGAGGACTCCAGGGCCTCTCTCCAATGGGTCGCCACCCACGCGAACGGAACCAGGCCGGATCAATGGCTAAACGAGTACGCCGACTTGAACCGCATCTTCGTCGGCGGCGACAGCACGGAAGGGACCGATGATGAGATGTGGCTTTACATAAACAAGGAGAATGAAGGGGTGCAGGATAGGAGGTTGAAGCTGACCGCGAATGATCTTAGGACTGTGCTTTAGTGCTCAACTAAATAAAAGTGAGGCATGCGTACCAGTTCATCTTCGGCAGTGGAGCTAGGGAATTGGGTTTGGATTATCAAGCTTGTTCTGGGAACTAAGAGTGGATTGATCAAAGTCTATTTCTGAATTTGAAGGTATAATCTCGAACTTGAGTCCTATTTTGTTCTTGTGTTAGTGATCGAAAACTGGGGAATTGAGTTTGGTCGGTATGGTGAAGTTAAAGACTTGTTATCGAGATTTTTGATGGAAATGTTTATGTTTGTTTGGCTTGGGAGATTGATTAAATTGTTGAAATGGATGACCGGTGATGTTTGGGTTAATTGCATTGAGCTGTTAGGGTGGAGTTGTGGCTATGGTGAATTAAGAAATGAAAGTGCAGAAATCATAAATTGGTTGTGGTGTTGACTGTGTGAGAGTAAATTGGAAATGTACTGCGAGGTGGTCAAAGTTAGAATTAGGGTTGTGGTGGAATTAGAAGTGGGATTGAGTTTGATGAGTGTGGATTTGGATGGTGGTCGCCGGAGTCGTAGAGTTTTCTGGGTTTCGGTGTGTGGAAAGAGAGAGAGAGAGAGAGAGACAGAGAGAGTAAGAGAGAGAATAACCTTTTTTTTGTTTTTTTTTTTACCAAAAAGAAGAGTCAGGGTGAGAGAGTACTAAACTACCCCTTGACAAATGAAAAATGACATAAAGTTAACGACGTCATGTATGGATAGTGGGTCGAGATTCAGATTTCGGGTACCAAAATGATCGGTTTAGAAAATTATGTATAAGTTTTATTAGTGACCTTTACTTGGTGTACTGTTTGTGAAATTTTCCCTTATGTTTATATACACATTTGACTTACCCATTTCAAGTCGACTTTTCTGAATTTGGCAAAGTGGTTGTGTAGAATGAGTCGTTCTAAACTTCTAATTACACAATAGTAGTGCAGGGGCTATAGTGAATGAATGTATCCTATTTTCCGAATTTGTTTATATATATAGGCTCATTCCATAGTGCACGGCCACATGAGGAGAATTTTGCAGACCTCTACCCTCATGTATGTAATTCAATAGTTTATGGTTGGAACTTGCAAACCATTCATTCTACATGCTTACCAAAATATAAATAAATAAATAAATAAAACTTTTTCTCATCTAAACTATGTAGTCACACTAGATCAAATAAAACTAAAGTGTTTATGAGAAAATATTTAATTCCATGTTCAATTTAATTGATTTTCATTTCGTTAGAATTTAGCGATCCAATGTGACCTAGGTCAATAAGGTGTACAGCAAATTGGATTGGATATGAACAGTTTAATTAGACAAATTGGATTGAATTTAAACCACCTCTATGTTATGATTATGGGAGTTTGAAATTTGGGATGGAAAATGGCCCCAACAGTGTCCCACCTTTCGACCATTCTAAACTTTCATACCTCAATTTCAAAAAATATCAGATTGGTATCTGAGGTTCTCACCCTGACCCAATTTTGGTATCTGGAGCCATTAGCTCCGTCACAGTGCGTGCCACGTGGCATATAATGAGGGGAATTTTTGTCCCTCCAGGTATTCCCACCATTTCAATGACCTATTCATTCCCTTCTTTCTTCCTTTGACCCATTTGCCGTCAAATTTGAAGAGAATGGTTTCCGTTGACCTATTTGCCGCCAATTTTGAAGAGAATGGTTGTTACCTCCATCAGAGGACCAAACTTTATATCACTTTAATACACTATGTCAATAAACCCATCAGACGACAGAGCTCAGACGACAGAATGAGTGTTTTCTGTTGTCTGAATAATTTTAACGACAGAATGAAAAAATTCTGTTGTTTGAATATAGTGTATAACATGGTAAATTAGGTTTCTGAAAAAGGTTTTGTTTTAGACAACAGATTTCTGTTGTGCATTACATTGAGGTTGATTTAGTTTTGATTGTTTGGGTTTTTTTTTTTCTTGAAAAGAACTGTTTGGAAAGGGTTATGTTTCAGACAACAGAATTCTGTTGTGCATTGAACTGACTTTGGTTTTTTATTTCCCCCTCCTTTCAGTTTGGTTTTTTGGCACAACGTAAAGGTATATCCCCTTCTCAAAAAAAAAAAAAAAAAAAAAAAACGTAAAGATATATCCGCCTAACACTTAATGAAATTTTGGCCCGACAAATTTGTCAAACTGAAAGAAACCTAAAAACCTTCTCTCAGCTCGCCCTCACTCTCAAACCCACCTCCTCTCTTGCTCTCGCTTTCGTTCTTCAAACTGAAAACCCAATCCTCCCCTCCGCGCATCAGCCCGCACAGCCGCGCCAGCAGCCCACCCGCCTACGCCCCAGCGCCCTCCCCACCTGTGCAGATCCCAGAAGCCCCGCGCGGCCCCGCCTGCGCAGATCCCAGCAGCCACAGCTCACCTCAGTAACTCGCGCACAGCCTCCCACCAGACTGGCCTCAGCCCTGCCGCCAGCCCGGTCTCATCCAACATGGAAACTGAAAACCCAGAATCATCTCAAGCATCTCACCTCGCAAAATAGAAAACCCCATTCGAGCCAAACGATCTCGGTCTCAATCTCAATCCGTATCTTGGTCTCAGTCTGAGTTCGCATCTATCACGGGTAATCCCCTTGGCTAAGTGTTAATAGATTTAAGGTTTTTGTTGGATTGGGTATTTAGGGTTTTCTCGATTAAGTGTTCATCTCACTTTGCCTAGCTAGGCGATTGCATTGGGTAGCAGCACAAGCGATTCAGGCTGAGTCTGTTATCTCTTTAATCCAAAATAGGAAGAGGAAAGTTCAAGGGCAAGCCCACGGGTCACTGCAACTTCTCCACTCACGAAGAGATGGGTATTCAATCTCTCTCTCATTCTTTCACTTTTTCCTCTATTTCTATATCTATTTGCAAGGTCTCAATTGCTTGGTGTTTTCTCCACTCACGAAGAGATGGGTATTCAATAGATGAATTTGTAAATGTTTTGCGTATTCTAATTTTGAATTTGGGGTCTTCATCTAAAAGCTCGTACTTCTTTCACTGAAATTTTGTTCCTTTAATGAACTTTGGTCCAGTAAAGCTTTGAAGATAAGTTATAGGTTTCTGGTAGTGATTTGGCTTGAAATCTGGTAGTGATTTCAATTCGCAGCAGTCAATTTGAAGGTATTGGAGTTTGATTCGCTGTAGGCCATTTGAAGGTATGATTCCAATTGATTTCATTATAAATCTGGGTTTGAGTTGTTCCGTTTGGATAATCATATAGAGTAAGTGTCTATGCTTTTGTGGAGAATCTTTGTGGGGTATTCCAGCTGCTATCCTTTCACTGGTGAATGGGAAACCTCCGATCTATATGAAGTTCCCTTCTGCTTCTGCCAATGAAAAAGTCGAAAAAGTTTTATCTGGTGATTAGAGTATATCATTATAAATTTAGTTGCTGGGTTGATTTTTAGGTGATTGTGTTTATAGTGCAGGTGATTGTGTTTAGTTGCTGTGTTGGATTTCATTTAGAATTTGTCAACAGTATGATTGTTGGTAATGTATGAACTGTTTTGATTGTTAGGGAAACTTGATTAAGTTTTGATAATTGAGTTGTGGAGAGCATGCACTGTTAGTGTGCTTGGGCGAATCCCCAAGCACAGGGAGATCAGCCTAAAGTGAGTGTTATGGTCCTTCTCGGTGTTTACATGACCCTTGCATTTGGGAGCTCGAGGTCTATATTTATTAGGGCTGTGTTGGTAGCTACCTTTGGTCTAGAAGCTGCACAGAAATTCTTTCTGAAGATGCTTAGGAGTGTTTTCAGCGCACCAATGTCTTTCTTTGATTCTACTCCTGCTGGACGGATTTTGAATCCAAGAGATGCAAGGTGGTGAATGACTTACTTATATCTTATTTCATTCATGTAGAAATTGATAGAAAGTTTTGATAGGGTAAATCAGTTATTGTTTTTCTGATGTGGTACTTCACTTTGCTGGAAGTGACTGGGTTATTTTTACAAACCATTACTCTCATGTGAGTCAAATGATATAATCCATTAGATGAACATGTAGTGGATAATGGATATTGACGTGACAAACCATGTAGTGGTCTCAATTCTGGAGCTGATTGTTATTGTTCTGGGTTCTGGGTTGTGGTTGTGGGTGCAGTTGGTTCTGAACTGAGGAAGAGGAAGCTGCTGTTCTGTGTGTTACCAGATTAAAGGTACTGTGTTTTCGAGATTTTATTTTTGTTATGGTATGATTTAATATCTTCTGGCATTTGATTTAGATTTTTCTTATTCCTCCACTTTGGTTTTTTTTTACTTTCTAGTACGATAATGAATGCTAAAGAAGAGTAGCAGTAGTATTGCTGGGTTAAGTTGGCTTGGCAGATTGTGTGAAAACAGTATGTGAAGAGTAGTCATTAAAATTGGAATGAGCAGTCAGACACCCATTTTGTTTGTATTCCTTGATCTCGATGATATCAGTTGCTCTTAATTATTAAAACCAAACCTCACAAATCAATATAGATGGGTACTGTGGTATCTTTTTATGTATGTGGAGTGCAGCTTTCTTCTGAAGCTTAAATTCTTTGTCTGACATTTGCATTTGCTTTATTGTGCAGGCCAAATAAAGGAGGTCTTTGTGGTGCTGCACTGCCAAATTAGTCCAGGTAACAATTGACCAAAATGACCAAAACTGCATATGGTGGAGAAACTTCTCAGCTATAGTGATTTGTTGTCCATATTGGGACAAAGTAGGTGAATTGAAATGAATGTAAACAAACTTAAATTCAATATTAACAGCAACCAAATAACTCAAAAGAGTGAAAGAATAACCACGGCCCTAAATCTTCACTGTAATTAATTATAGAGTTCTTGACCGAAATTTCTCGACTTGGATCTAATGTTATAGGTTCATATTATCACTGATACATTGGTGACAAGTTTGACATTTTGCACATCTATGGTCAACAAGCTCTTACTTTTGCAGCTCATTTATATCAATTTTCCTTTGATCTGCACTCATATATATATGAACGTGTGTAGGTTTACATTATTTCTATTTGCTTTGCTTGGTTTTGTTTTCAGCTTCAGTTTTACATGTACTGTTGGTAATTTACATTTTGTAGTTTCAAAGAAGTATCTCATAAGATGATCTCCCTTCCAAGAAAAGAATAAAACTAATTTATATTATTAGTGTGTGAAATCTATGTAGTAAACATAAATACTTTGTTTGCATTTGTACCACTGCCTACATCATAGAGGTCAATCATTATAGCAGTAATTTTTCTTTTTTCCTTTTTTTTTTTTTGGCTTACAGAAACTTTGCGTTGAAATTAGTGTTTGTAGTTTTACAATTAATTTCAGCATTTCATTGCTGTTTTATTTGGTTTCCACAGATTTTATGTGAAAGAATATTGGCACCATTTTGCTGCTGCTGTTCCTCTGTCTATTCGTTAGTGTTTCCTTTCTAACATTCAATCATTTTCAAAGACAAGTTTTTCTTTTCTTTGTTTCTCCTTACTATTTCTTTTTTCTTTATCTAACTTTAGCCACTGAAAATCTGATGCAACTATAAATATTAGCACTGAATTGATTCAGTAGCATGTGTTTTTGATTAATGTTGACACTATTTTGCAAGTTTGTTGACTACTCAGCATTTGATGACCATGGTTTCTACTGTCTTTGGCAGGGTCAACAAATGCCTTGGTTATATCTAAGCAGACCATTCTACTTCGTGTAGAGGTAGTGAGTAGCTGCTCATGTCTTTCTATAACAACAAGGCAAACCGCTAATTTTCAAGCCAACATCCATCAAACGGTTCTCATTATTGTTTTTCATCTATTGCTTTATTAGACGATACATACCAAGTTTGATTTGAAGTTATTGATTCCACTGAGAAATTCGTGTAACATGTTTTAATCATCCTTTTGCAGCTCAAGACTACATAATGAAGGTTTGATGTTGGACAAGGAGTTCAGAAGTTCAAAGCGGGCGATAATGTTGTAGCATTTCACCATGTGAGAAGAGCCTCTGCTTCAGAATTGGAATGAACAGTAGTAGTAAGAGAAAATGCTAACAACTGAAGCTGCTTTGTGTTAACTACTTGTTTCTATGTACTTATTATGTCAAGATAATGTACTGATGACTTGTACTGTACTTATTATGTCAAGATAATGTACTGATGACTTGTACATATGGAGTTGTTAATATAGATATATAACTGATTCTTTGCCTATAGTACTTGTGTCTGCAGGCATGAGAACAAAAACAAGCTGAAATCCGAATCAACATCAAACAACAAAATTCAAGCAAATGTCTGTTGTCTGAAAGCACCATAAACCACAGATGATGTAGGCTAACTATAGTCCTTAGGCTAATCAGACAACAGAAAGACCTAAGAAGGTTCACGCTGCTACATATTCAAACGACATATTTCTGTCATTTTAGTCAAAAAGAAACAATAGAACTTTATGAGTATATGTTGTTCATGATTGAGTCACACAACAGAAAGACCCAAGAAAGTTCACGCTTTTACATATTCAAACGACATATTTATGTCATTTTAGTAAAAAAGAAACAACAGAACTTTATAAATATATGTTGTTCATAATTGAGTCACACAACAGAAAGACCCAAGAAAGTTCACACCTCTACATATTCAAACGACATATTTCTGTCATTTTAGTCAAAAAGAAACAACAGAACTTTATAAATATATGTGGTTTCTAATTGAATCACACAACAGAAAAACACAAGAAAGTACAAGCTTCTATATATTCGGACGACATATTTCTGTCATTTTAATAAAAAAGAAACAACAGAACATGAAAAATATATGTTGTCTACAATTGATTCACACAACAGAAAAAATCCAAGATAGTTCAAATCTCTATATATTCACACAACAGATTTCTGTCGTCTTAATGAAATACAAACGATAGAAATATATGAAAATATGTTATGTAGAATCCTTTATAACAACATATAACTGTCGTTTCATTACATCTTCAACTACAGAAAGTTATAATTTGACATATCTCGACATAATCAGACAACAGATTATTGGCCGGCCTCTGTTGTTTGAGTGAAATATAGATCACGGGTAATATCTGTCGTCTGAAGGCCTAAGAGATATCAGGCTACTAGACAACAGAAATTTTCTGAATCAGACAACAGCCCTCGGCTGTTGTCTGATGGGGTTATTGACATAGTGATACCTCATGTTTTGACCTCGACTGAAAATAAGTGCCTAGAATTTTTGAAGCTCTAATTAACATACTATGGCACAAACTATGCAACCATAAATGACCAAAACAAAATAAGATGACCTGAAATTAAGCTTGCATTGGCATGAAGTTTCAAACACAATTCTTGTTTTAAAAGGCACAAATAACATCAAATTTGGATTAGCAACATACAAAAACAGAGTGTGCTCTGTGTCAACTTGTCTAGAAACAAAAGAAAGCAAAAGAAATCCATTCTAATCCCACAATAGTGCTCTACTCATCTGTAGTTGGTGGTGGAGGGGCATTCTTTGGCTTGGGTTTTCGGTTTGCAAGTACTTTGAACCTCCTATGTCTAAATTGGGGTATGGATGAGGTTTCTTGAGCAAAACTGGTCTGGGACTGCTGAGTAGGCACAAAATCAGGCTGGGACTCTTGCTGCTGTTGGAAATGCTCTGCATTGTGCTACACACACTGAGCTTCTAATTGCTACATAGTCTGAGCTTCTGATTCTTGCATATGCATAGGTTCCTCATGCTGCATACTCTGAGCTTCTGATTGCTGCACAGGTTCCTCATGCTGCACATTCTCTGCACCCTATTCTTGAACATTCACCTGTTCCTCCTGCTGGACATTACTTCCTTCCTGAGATCCCAATATACAACATCACTATCAACATAATCACAACAACAATCCAAATGCACATCAATTCTATTCAAGTCTGACCATATCCTCAAACCATACCTGATTCCTTGCTTGACAGGTCTTTCTATATATTGTGCCCTTTTTCTTACAGATTGAGCAAGTAACCTGGGAGTAATACACCTTAGGTAACTTGGTTGCACCAGGAGGTGGGGCTACCTCACCTACAATTATTTACAGGCAATGTGACAGAGTTAGTTACATGGACAGAATCACTAAAAATTAACCTGAAATGAAACTGGACAAGTGATTGGCTAACCTGCTTCTTTGTTCCTAGACATTTTAGGCCTCCCAGGCTGCCTCCTATACAGAGGTGCAATTGGCCTATGTATCTTCTCCCACTCAATCACTCAAAAAATGTGAAACTGAATTTACTCATATGCTTTCAGATAAACATCCTTGGTAAAATAATCATGAACCTGGTCATAGAGACCTTATCTGGGTCTACTCCATCCACAAACAAGAACCCCCCCCCCCCCCTCCCCCCTATATTGCCTATTACACCCCCTCTCACTGTAACCTACCTCTATGACAAATTTTCATTGTGAACACATTTGGATCTGCATCAACAAAATCAGCAACTAATTTAATCAACATTGTCCACATTAAACACATGTTTTGCACAATAGTTAATCCACATGTTTTACCCCAATTTTGCAGACCCATTAAACACTATTTTGAAGCCCTAAAATATTGTACTCTAGTTATGACTCTCACCAACCCAGCAATAAAAACCCTAAACCGGAACACTTCCAAATCTGCTGGGATGTTTAATTCTTCACCAACCCAGTCCCAGTCCTTAAACCCAATTCATTTATTCATCCCACCCACTGAATTCCGACAGCAAACAGACACATAAATAGAAAATTGCAGATGATGACAAAAATAAAAAAGGCATAAAACCCTAACTCCAGACAAAACCCTTGAAAGCCAACAAAAACGAAACTTTCTACCCCAAATTTCACACTATTATATTCCCCCCGAGTAAAGGAACCGGGTTAATGGCACAAAACAAAAAGGGATAAGGGACCATTTTACCTGAATAATGTGGTGTCTCTCCTGCCAAGCGAAAGTATCTCCACTTTTGGGCCATTGCTTGGAATCTTATGGATCAGTATCAGAGAATCTCAGAAAAGCTCAGAGAATCTCAGTCAATTTAGGATCTGGTTTAGAGAGAGAGAGAGGGAAACACCGTCTAATTTCAATTTCAATTTGGGGAAGGGGGAATCACGGGATAGGGTTAGATGTTTATAGACATTAGGCTGAATAGACAAGATTACCCTTGCACATTTGAATTTTGGATGGCACCATAACGGAGCTAACGGCTCCAGATATCAAAATTGGGTCGGGGTGACAACCTCAGATACCAATATGATATTTTTTAAAATTGAGATACGAAAGTTTAGAATAACCAAAAGGTGGGACGCTGTTGGAGCCATTTTCCCTTGAAATTTTATCAAATTTTGAATTGAAAGTCTAATTTCTATGAGGAATATATATAACTAGATCATGACTAATGTCAGATTGCACGGACGAGGTCAGACAACATGAATTGTTGACATGATGTATGGATATTGATGGTTAAGCGCGCAACATACTGATCGAACAACCAGGGGCGTAGGGACGCTAGGGCAAGAAGGGTCAATTGACCCTTCTCACTAAGCTGCCATTGGTTGAAACATTTGATATTTATATATATACTTATATTTAATATATTAGTTTGACATGTCTCATTCACCCATAACTCCACATTTTGGACGTACTCCACCATCTTTTAATTTTTTTTATTATATTTTATTCATATGCTCTTCATTGATCAATTAATTAATGACAGTTTCGTTACATATATATTTAGGTTTATACACTTATCTTCTTCTCTCCTGCTCATTCTCTGTTCTGTCTTCTCTCATCCTTCCACTTCTTCTCCTACGAAACGCAAGTCGAAGTCTGCTACTCTTTCTTTGATTTTTAGTAGATTTATGAATCAAGTCAACATTAATCAATATATAAGGTAATTCATCAAATCTTAATTGTAATTGTTTTATAAAAAATTGTTATTTTTGAGTATTTTATGACTTAAGATTTTTTTTTTCTATCAAAATGATGACATATAGACGAATATATGTAATTTTTTTTAACAATTAATATATACAATTTTATGTTATTTGATGAAGTTCATTTTTGTATAATCATTACTATTTAATTCCGACCCTCCTACCTAACATTTCTGGCTACGCCACTGCGAACAACGGCCATATTTGTTTGATGGCACGAATATATAGTATCATAGAACATCGATAATCCCCAATCTTCAAAGATTGCAACTGATTTGAAAGATGTTCCACAAGCAACCTGGTATTATTCCTCCTCCCTCTCTCTTAAGCAAAAAATATGGGCATTGGTATCACTTTTTATTCTCCCTGCTAACTTTTACCCTCTTTTTTCATCTCAGTTCACATGCATCGCAACCTATATGCATTGCATGTGTCATATATGTTCCTAGTTATCGCTATAACAAGCTAGCTAGTTGATAACATAGTAGAATCCTTTTTTTCGTTAATTTTTACAATGACATTAGCATTTAAGGTCATCTCCAACCCAAAGGGTTAAAAAGAGCAAAATGGCTAAAATTTAACAATTTTCATCTCCAACCCAAATAGTTAAGGGTTAGTTTTTTAGGGCTACATATAGGGAGAGGATCCTCTCCTAATCTCTTATCTTCCTAACCTACCTAACCTTTTAACAACAAAATGACATGTGTCAATACTTACATCCAATGGCTCATATGATTTAGCACTATATCTATCTATTTTTTATTCAATCATGCGACTAAACCAGTCTCTCTCTCTCTCTCTCTCTCTCCATCTGCTTCTCTCTCTCTCTCTCCATCTGCTTCGATCTCTCTCTCTCTCCATCTGCTTCGATTCGCTTCACAGGCCCTCCAAGCGAAGGTGGTACTGAATTGATGATGATTACATCGAGTTTGAGGATGAAGATATTGATAACATTTAAAGTTTGCAGCTAGTACTTTATGGTTTTGTATTTCCAGATGGGCAACTGGTCATGTTCTCTGTAACATCTGTTATTATTAATATATGTATGCTTGTCTTCTCTTATTCTACTTATGTTTCGTTTTTCATGTTCTGTTTCGTTTTTGAAAGAAAGGGTTTAGTAATAGGTAGTAATATTGTTTGTTGATGCTTCGATGGAGGGAGGGCTATTCAGTTTTAAGATTAATCAGACCCATTTCATATGTACTAATCATGAAGGCAATATGTTCAAGTGTGCTTGCATTGAATTCTGCATTATACAGACTTGTTTCCCAAAATGCACGACACCACTATACAAATTGCTTTCCCAAAAGAATTTTGCATTATACAAATTTGTTTCTCAAAAGAATTCTGCATTATACACAAACTAACACAAATTGGTATCCCAAAAGAACTCTGCATTATACAAATTGGTTTCCCAAAGAATTCTGCATTATACACAAACTAACACAAATTGGTATCCCAAAAGAACTCTCCATTATACAAATTGGTTTCCCAAAAAAATTCTGCAAAAGGAGAAGGCAATTGTACAGACACTCTATTATAACAATTGCAGTCTCCTCGATTCATTAAGAATGCTAGCTAGTAACCGTCTTCATTCTGGTTTCTTCAAGTTCAATCAACGATATGCTACTTGGCCAAACAACTCTCTGACCTCTTCCAGTTCTCTCTCTGCCACCATCAAGTCCAAAATCAGCGAAACAGTTAGCTCCAGGAATAGCATTTGGCTGAAATATTAGATACAATGATCATACCATCTGAACAAAACTAGTTCGAAGATATGCAGTTTCTGTAAAAATATTGTCTTTACATTTGCTTGGCAATAGATTTCATTTAACATAGCTTCATGAATATGCAGGCTCTTGGAGGTTTATGCATTTTCATTCCATTTTAGATAGTTTTATACTGATATGTTTTCTGTATTCTCATAGCAAGAACAACCAACAATTTTATCAAGTTCAGGAACCACTCTTGGTTTGTTAAATCTTGGGAGATCCTGTCAACTACATATAATAATCAAATCTTGACATGATATATGCCTACGACAAACTACATACCATAAGATCAAGGCAAATAAGACCTGGCAACTACATATAATAATCCCAAGAGCAATTCTCTACAATCAGAGTAAACAATAATAACGGAACGAAAACAGAACACAAATTCTGCATGACAACACCTCATGACGAACTGTTGATAAAATTGTAAAATAAAAAGTGCTTCCAGATCAGAAGGGGGCTAATTTTGCAATGTAAAATAAAAAAGTGCTTCCAATTCAAAATGCAGATCCCCAAATTCGAGGGATGAAGAACAAGCCCAAACAAAGAGAATAAAATCAACCAAAAGTAATCAAACAAACTGGAGATCCCAAACCAAACCAATCGAAGCGTCGAAGGTGAACTTAAAGCATCGATCGTGATGGAGGATGAAATACCTTCGATCGTTGCTCAAAGCCTCCTTTCTATTTGACAGCGAATTTCTTGTCGGCGGCACACAACGATTTGGAGGGCCTGTGAAGCGAATCGAAGCAGATGGAGAGAGAGAGAGAGCGATCCAAGCAAATGGAGAGAGAGCGATCGAAGCAGATGGAGAGAGAGAGAGAGAGAGAGAGAGAGAGAGAGAGAGAGAGAGAGAGAGAGAGAGAGAGAGAGAGAGAGAGAGAGACTGGTTTAGTCGCATGATTGAATAAAAAATAGATAGATATAGTGCTAAATCATATGAGCCATTGGATGTAAGTATTGACACGTGTCATTTTGTTGTTAAAATGTTAGGTAGGTTAGGAAGATAAGAGATTAGGAGAGGATCCTCTGCCCTAAATATAACCCTTGATTTAGCCCTATAGCCCTTTAAAGTTAAAGTGCAAGTTGCCCAAATAAATTGTTATAATCTAATTATGCTTCATGATTGTTTTTATATAATTTTAGTTATTCAATTTTCCTTGTAACTTCAAGTTAGTATGAAATAAATGTTTGATAAAAGTCGTAAACCATGTGTCATATTTTCAATATTTGTTTTATTCATTACAAAAGCATTTAAAAATGAACAAAAGAATGTGGTGAAAAATTGCTTTATATCCATTTCGAAATTTCACAAACGAATCACGACGAAACACGTGGCCTTGAAGTCATATCCGAGAATTTAAAAATATTCCATCAAGATAACATGTGCCACATATATAAAATCGTATAAGAAACTTACAACATTGTTTGTGAAGCAACACATGGAATTTGAAAAGTACAACAGGAAAAATATTTTTTATCAAAAAAATGATTTCAGTTACTATAAATAAGAATATGGTAAAAAAGAAGAATATATATATATAGATAGAGAGAGAGAGAGAGAGAGGATCAGAAGCGGACGTCAGCAATTGATGCAAAAGTGTGGACGTCGCTCGTGGAGGCTCGGGGTGGCTCTGGTTCTGTCCCCGGAGACCAGGGACACCCCGGACGTGATCGAAGTCAAAATTACTTTGCCGGTGGACTCCTCAATGACGAGTTCGAAGTCGAAATTGGTTTGCTCAGAGTTTCTGTTGAACTTCCGGCGCAGACCTCCGACTTCGATCACGTTGGCCCTCAACTTGATGGCGCTCACGTCCGGGGTGTCCCTGGTCTCCTAGGACAGAACCAGAGCTGTCATCGGTGCCGCCCCAAGCCTCCGTGAGCGGCGTCCGCACTTTTGCATCAGCTGCGGACGCCCGCCTGTGATTTAGCCTTAGGAGGTCCTTAACTTAGCTTATGGTACGGATTTCTATATTTGGACCACTTTTTGATCACATATTCACATCTTAACCGTTCAGTTTTTAGGTCCTAATGTATAGATCATCTTTGTAAATTTTCAGCCAAATTGATGATCGTTAAGGCATCCAAAACTACAATTTACACGAACGAACCGAATCTGTCCAACCTGAACCGTTCGTGTAAATTGCAGTTTTGGATGCCTTAACGATCATCAATTTGGCTGAAAATTTGCATAAGTGATCTACTTATATATACCTAAAAACTAAATGGTTAAGATGTGAATATGTGATCGAAAAGTTGTCAAAATATGAAAATCCGTACCGTAAGCTAAGTTAAGGATATCCTTAGCAGAGAAGGTCTGTATATATATATATTCAAAATTTTAAAATTTATTTTAGAGCTGTAATTTAACATTGACAGGTTAGAGACGGTTGATGTCACATTGATAAATACTAAAAAAATCATGGCTATTTTTAGCCTTGTGGGTTGGAGATTGCCTAATTAGGCATTAATTGTTATCTCCAAACAGCCAAAGAAGAACAAATAATAAATAAATAAATGGTGGTGCTATTCGCACACCCATTTTCTCTATTCACACACCCCTCCTATTTTTTCATTACTTTAATACAATTTTTTTTACAAATTACCCAAACTACCCTCTCTTGAAATTATGTTTTTTTTTTTTTTTTTTCTATTTGGAAAGTCAATCATGAATTAAACATCATTATACAATAAATCAATTTTTCTCGTGAATGTCATTGCTGATTAGAAAATATATATATATATATATATATATATAATGGGCAGGACGAAGTGCAATCTGTCAAAAGTTCTGCAATTAGTGTGGTAAAGTTTAGGGCTCAAATGAAAAATCATGATGTAACTGAGTTTGGGGATTTAGGTATGTCATTATGACTGCTATACAAAACTGAAGAGATATATAAGCATATCACCTAAACTAAAGGAGATCCAAAACCTCTCACATCTGATTAAGCAACGTTGAATCAAGATACTATTCTCAGTGACATAAAACATTTTGTAGAGTGATGATATGACTAAAGTCAAAATGAAATCAAAGCGTCAATAATTTCAAAATTATCAATCAACTCAAGTAAAAACCATGATTAGCAAGCAAGCCATACCAAAATCAAACTAAGATGAACAGAGCGCACAAATTTAAAGCTCTTAGTCCACCAAATCTCTGAGATAAAATGACTATACTAGAGAAGTTTTTTAAAGAAAAGAAAAGAGAAAATGGTAAAGAGTTTTGAAGTTCTCTGTGTCTGCAGGAAAATAAGGGTTAGGATTTGGGGATGATTGACTTGCCAAATAGAAAAAAACAAAAAAAGAAAAAAAGAAAAAGAAACAGAATTGCAAGGGAGGGTAATTTGTAAAAAAAAAAAAAATTAAAGTAATAGATAAATAGATGTGGTGTGTGAGTAGAGAAAATAAGTGTGCGAATAGCACCACCCTAAATAAATAAAGACATTAGTTACTGATGAGAGCTAATTAGTCACCACCAGATTTAAGTGCATGTATATGCATTTGGTACAATTAATCAATAATTTTCTTGACCAACCAGTTACTGGTCGCCTTTTTCACCAACTAGCAGCTGCGGGCCGCCATCAACCTAATATGACTTTTATTGACACTACTTTCTTGTTTACTACTAATTCTAGAAAGTGGACGCAGAAAGCATAATTTTATTTAGCATTATTAGTAATTTGCATGAGATGCTATAGTACGTGAAAAAGTTTAATCCTTATAATGTCTATATATAGAAAGAAATTGCTTGAAGATTCATGTCTTAAATGTAGTTTCGTTCTTCTCAGATTTTTCATGAGGGTAACTGAATTGTTAATACTTTAGCAAATCATGGCTTAACTTCATTAGATTTGATATGGTGGGATTTGCAACATGATTCGTCACGTTTTCCCAACTTCCGCTTATGTTATCTCTTTGTTAGTTGAGAGTTATAATTTTATATTGTTTGTTTTGCGAGGTACAGTTTATGTTCTCTTTAATTGACGGATTGAGTGCACTAGATTTTTTTTAAATATTTTTATTTTAAATAAATTTTCCTCACATTATCAAAGTTAAAATAAAAAGAATCTATATCCCTTTAAATTAAGCAGTAAGAAGTATGAAATTAAATAGAATTAATGAAAAATAAATATATAATAAGGTTTACCACGCGCGGTTCGTACAAACTACAAACTTCATAAACATATAATAAGATATTTTTTTTAATTCCCAGTGGGATATATGTAATGGTGCCTCGAAATTCAATATATATAACAGTACTAGTAATGAAGAAAAGGCAGTGGTATGTGATGGTGATGAACCAGAGATTGTGTGATGTAAGAGTAATTTGTGGGTTCTGCCCCCCACCACTAGACCATGAACGTCAGTCCTCTCTCCTCTCTGAAAGAGACATTGCCGCGCGCGCAGAGAGAGAGAGAGAGATCAGATAATGTTAATCTGGGCTTCTTCAAGGATTTGATCTGTAAAGTGTTATAAGCGATGATACATAATCTGAAAAAGACTGATAAAGGAGGTTGTTGGTTTGCTTTGGAAGTTTGCACTACCATGCAATAACCAACTGTCTGATAAGTTTAAGTTAGTGTCCAGCTTTCATAGATTTCATTTATATATATATATATATATATATATATATATATATATATCAGATCCTATCCAGAGCGGAGCTCCGCTTTGAAAATTAACGTGTGAAGTTCGAGTTTTGGGTCACTTTTCGGTCGCACATCCACATCTCGACCGTTCAGTTTTTAGGTACTAGTGTATAGATCGTCTCTGCAAATTTTCAGCAAAAATGATGATCGTTAAGGCATTGATAACTGCCTTAAAGCTAGTACGGTTCAGGTTGACAGATTCAGTCCGTCCATTGGTTAACTAAAATTAAAATTAAATTAAAGCTGGATAGGATCTGTATAACTTAAAATTAGTTAACTAAATCGAAGCTTTTGAGTTAAAACTCAACACATAATAAGTGATCAAGTTAAGAATATTAGTATAGTAGTGGACTATCGATCACATTTATTACTGCGCTCGAATTAAACAAGTAACTGGGCATATGAATTGACTTATTGACCCAAGTATAGCCGAACTCTTGAAAAATGCGTTAGCTCTAGTTTACAAATTGTCGGAGTGCGAATTGGATAAGTTTCAAATTGGTTGCAAATACAGACCAAATAGTTAGTATGCACCTAGAGTGGGTTGGGGTGGGGGGTGTTGTTGGTCGAGGATGGGAATATCCCATATCAAAGTAGCGCAAAAAAAAAATTAAGTAGATGGTCTACTACTAATTGCGCTGAGCTCTTTCAAGTTAAAATACAAAACCTAATGGTTAAGTTAGAACAATATCAGTGTAGTACTAAGCTGTGGGTTTTCAATTCTTGGTATGTAGCTAGATTATACGGAAAAATATACAAAAAAAAAAAAAAAAAAAAACTATAATCAAGAATAACGCTCTAGAGCTAACCAGTTTGTTTCGTATTATGAACCTAACTGGTCTTAAAACCGTTTGATTCATCTAATGGTTTAAACGTGATGTGAAGAGTGATAATGAAAAAAAAATGCGTAAAATAGCTCAACCTTTGAGAAGTGCATAGAAAATAATTTTATTCAAATATTTTTAATAGAAGTTAATAGGCTTACTTCTTTAATAAGTGAACATTAGTTGTATAATGGATGGTTGAATCCTATGTACCAATGTGGTTGTTCCCACAACCTCTTATAAGCCTACAATAACAGCTAAGGGATATGTATTGGTCATTCTAGCTTTTGATCAACATATTGACTATGCCTTCGTTCAAAAAAAAAAAAATTGTGATCTTTTTTTATGTATTTCATCAATTATTACTTTATATATTCGCTGGGTTCTAAAAGATATTTAAAAAAGTTATTATCTTATGCATTTAGTAAAATTATTATTAAAATACACTGGTCCTTAATCGGAATCGGAGAAATTTATTATTTAATCGATATTACTAATTTATCGAACGTTCATTTATCGAGATTTTACTTAATTCTAGATCCTATGTGCAAAGACTATCACATATTGGGCATCACAAACCTTATTCTGGTATTGGCCGGGTTGCTTACATTTGACAACCCATGCGAGGACCATAGTCACCATGGATAGATCTGTTTGTCCAAATCTATTAACACTAGAGATTGTCGAGGACCCTCTCCTTATGAGCTTCTCTGAGCTACTCTCGCCATTGCTCGTAGCAATGCTCATGACTAAGAGTTGTTAAACCGTGCTGGCACATTGATCTCATGGAAAAACCCTAACCAACATCATAAACCTTATGAAGCGGCTTTTGTTCTCGCCAAAGCCTTAGCACTGGGCGTGTTTACATTAACGTCACCGGACAAACTCCGTCCAACGGCGTAGCATCTAGGCATCTTCACCGATGTGTCTCTTTTGTTAGTGAAGAAATTTGAGAAATGATACTGAGCGACAATGGATGGGACTTTACTTGCGCAACAACATTTACCTCATGGCGCCCAACACTCCACCCTTCACTTGCAGAATCCAAGACGTAGGCTATTGAGGGAATGAATTTTCAACACGTTAGTCGTTGCTTCTTGTGAATCTTGTTACAGAATTATGACTTGGATCGAGATTTGAAACAGGCATGAGTCAAGCTCTGATAGTAATGATGGATTGGATCAGAAACAGTACCTTAGGATGATTTTAGACTGATGAACAGAGCAAAGCCCAGATAAGCTAGTAGCCAACTCCATATAGATGGGCTAATCTGAAGTCTATGGCAGCCCTTTGAACAGATATTTGTATATAAAAATCACAAGCCTTGCGACTATTCAAATTAGGGCTGTCACTCGGTCGGTTCGAATCGGTTATAGGTATTACCAACTTCAAAACCAAAGCTTTCGGTTTCAAAATTGAGCTACCAATTACCAACCAAAATTTTCGGTTTTTAATCATATCTACCAAATTCGGTATTTCGGTTTTCGGTATTACCAACTTTAGAACAACTAATTCTTTGTAATATAAATTAGAATGAACAAAATTAAGTTTTTCAATTTTATAGCCGTAAACTTCATATTCATCTACTAATCATAGCTTTCTTTTGTATATATGACATCAAATTTTAGCCATCTTCAATAAAACTAGGTTATTTAACCTTTTTCGACTAGGTTACTCAAAATACATGTACTATTAATGTAGTATATTGAGTAATGTTCATACTATTATGAAATTTTTATGTTTACTTCTTAATATACATGTATGTGTATTGAAAACAACAGTATATAAAACTAATATTTAGATAATCGGTAGATTCGGTATTTACCAAAACTAAACCAACTTTTTCGGTAATTTTCGATTTCGGTTTTATCGGTCTCGGTTACCAAAAAGTTGGTTTACCAAACCTAAAGTATCGGTTGATATTCGGTCGGTTTGGTAATTACCAAACCAAGTGTCAGCCCTAATTCAAACACATGAACTGCAAAACCTGCTGTCTCTCAAACACTCAAAGCCACTAATTGTCTCTATTTGATTGAACTTTATGATTCAAAAACAAAGATACTTTTGCTAATATAAAGATAGTCTTTTAATCAATACTTAAATCAAAGCCCTCAGCTTTCTTTGTTCTTCATCATGATTAAGCTCTCTTTAGGGTGACAACTCACTCCCACATACCAATTAGACAACTTTTAGCCACCATCACCCAAAAAGCAAGGCCTAATTGGTTGGCAATCTTTGCCCACTTACCCTCTTAGGCTCTTCTTTATGTTTTCCGGCCAGCAATCAAACCCATCTTTGACTAATTATCCAATGCTCCTTCTCTTATAAGCCCTAGCTTGTTCATACATGTCACATTATCGATCCCTTTTTTTCTTACTGTAATTATTGAATAATTCTTATATATCAAGATCTTTCATTATCATGCATTTGGGGTCCCATAGCTATCATCAAGCTCGTCCCCACATTTGATTTTGTTGAATCAGATCTCGTCTCGCACAGTAAATAACTTGAGTTTTAGTCATGGTTGGATGAACTAGCTAGCTTTACAGTCTGCTAATATCTGTGGTGGATTCTTCGTACAATGGCTACTCCAATGTGAGGTTGACACCTGCCTTTGTATGCAAGATAGTTGGCATTCCATTCTAATTAGGTAGGTTTGGTTGATCTTAATTGATCATAGAGATGTAAAATGCATGCACACTATCATTACGATGATAATGATCGTGACATGAACATAATCGAATATAGAAGTGAACAACCTAGTTAGCTAAGTGAAGTTCCTCCCCATTTGGTTTATAAGTCCCTCTCATTCATAACTATGCATTTTTCAACATAATGTACGGCTATGGATGAGATCTCACCTAATATATACGATTTCATCCGGAAATTTTTTTAATGAGGGGCTCATTATTTGGTCTCTTCCTGATCTTCTTTTTTTATGCTCAATGTTGATGTCACAGTACAACTTTCAAATCATATAGTCGAAATTAATTTTGATCGGGTCAACGCGGGAGCCATCACTTAATTAGACAGGGAGGTTAGAAAATAAAATTTGAATTTGCTTGAGATAGATTTTCTTTGTTCGGTGTTGTCAGTGCATCTTTAGCAATATTAATCATTTTTTCGTCAATTTTTAGCCAAAAGACTTAAAAAGTCATTTTGACTAGCTACTTTTAAATAGAACTAAATTCAATTTACTTCCTTAAACTTTGGAGCAAACATTAGTTTGGTTCGTAATTTTTTTTTTTAAATCACGATCGTCCTTGTACTTTCAATCCATTACCCGCGTCTAAATTTCAAAATAGACTCCAATTGTGACGTCACTTGCTAAGTTAGAGCCAACATGGGGCCCTACTTTTCAGCTTTTCAACTCAAAATAAACTTTGGGGCTAAATTAAAAAAAAAAATAATAATAATTGAAGAACGCTAGATGAATAAATCAGAAACTTGCCCCAGCACCACCAATCAAAAAATTGAAGAACACTAAATTCCCAATTTCAATGATCAGCTCCGGCATCACTTCTCCCCGATCAACACTTTCTTCACCGAAACCCTAAAATTTTCAGTCTCTCATCTCCACTACCAAATTGAAAATCACAACACAAAAAATTCACAGATAAGTAGATAACTGAAGCCATCTAGAAGAAAATCCAGCAATTGACTCCAGATTGTAACAATTGAATCCAGCAATTCTTCATATTTATGTTATTGAACCCAGCAACAAAGCAGAAAAAGAAATCCCAACCAACGAAATTCAAATATTGGCGATCCAAGCCGTCCATGAACATATTGCTACCATAACGCCGCTCGAGCACTTCCGCCACCGAGGTTCTGATGCTAGCTTCACAAGCAGCCGCCTTTCCTCAATCGAAATCGGTGGTTTGTCTTGATTTGATACAGAGGTAAAATGCATCGCTTAGAGGAGATAGATCTTCTCCGACCCAGTTTTCTCCAAGTACAGCCTCATCACCGCCTTATGGATCCTCGGCCCCCCCCCCATCAGGTCCACCTCGACTTAGAGCAAATTTGGAACCTTGTGCTTCAAGTCCTTGCAAATGACTCTGTATCATTGACCCTTTTGATCTTTAATTGGTTCTTAAGCTTGAGAAAGTCCTCTGGGTTCATAAGGAGGTGGAGATCCTTGATTTCTGCGAGAAGCTTCCAGATGCGCGCGCTTGATTAGAAAATGCAACTCCAACGGCTTGCAAACGGCATCGTATTCCAGGTTCGGTTTTCCGGCCAGGTTCAGCTCGCCTAGACCTAGAGTGTACGGACTAGATCGAATTGGAATTGAAACTCGGTCTCTCTTCTCAGCTCCACAATCTGCGAGTTTTATTTTATTTTTTATTTTTTTAATTAATTTATTATGAAAATGTCTGTTTTGCCCTTCTTGTGGGCTATGCTGTCGATGCTAAGTCAGTTTGTGACATCATGATTGAAGCTAATTTTGAAATTTGGACCTGGGTGATGAAAATTAAAAGTGCAGGGACAATTGTGATTAAAAAAAATATCATGGACTAAATTGATGTTTGCCCCAAAGTTTGAGTGAGTTAACTAAATTAGTCATTTTAAATATGTCTGCATCAATTTTCTCTATTTTAGCTAGTTTTGAATTTATATTATTTATTTATAGAATAAATAGTTTAAACATTTTAAATTACATGGAATAACTTAAAATTATTGTTCTAAATAACCAAAAATTATATAGAGCTTCATCTCACTCTTTATTTTTAAGAGCGAGATAGCTAAAAGTCAATATAAGGAGCCACTTAAGAGTCTGGTGCAGCTACTAAAATTGATAAAAGGCTAAACATGCTCTCTAAATAGTTAAAGAGCTCAGACAAAAAGTCTGTTAAAGATGATCTTAGGAGGTGATATCTCTAGTTAATTGAAGAAATCCTAATTTGGCTACCGAGGGGCCATTATTGATGGGAAAATGCATACAGTACCTAACCTTTGGCCCATTAGTAACTTTTGTACCTCAACTTCAAAAAATATCACCTTGGTACCCAAAGTTCAGATCCCGACCCAACATTAGTACCTGGAACACTGCTGGCTGTTACGACATTAGTCAACTGACATATAATAAAGGTAAATGGATATTTTGAGTCTCTAATGTTATTTGTTTTTTTTTCCTCCACTGTCTGGTCCAAATTTGCTCTGGGCACCTAGAAATTTGGTATGGGCACCCATCTCACCATTCTTCGCCTCAATGACATCAAACGCTTCCCATTTAGAAGCTAGCCTTGACTAGCCCGACCTGAAGCCGAAGTTGTTATGTTGGCTGAGTCTGAAGGCCGTTGCCGGCGTCGACCCAAACTCGAAGTCTCTGTCAGCGCCGCGGGTTAAAGGGCCGAGTTCGTTCACGGTGGCTTCTGTTTGCAGTATGAGCCTTGTCCGGCCTTGCAGTAGGAGCGCAGCCGCCGGCCTCCTGCGTCTACTCTCTTTGACACACGTCGAGGTGCGAGCCTTGTCCGACGGCACCGCCGAGCCATCCTTCTCATCGCCTCCAAGCAAGGACATCTTTCTTTATCTTCTTTCTATATATCTACCGTGAAGCCTTCGCCAATCTCCAACCCCATTTTCTCAAAAGCATAAATTGTAACAAACCCACGCTCTTTTGCAATCCAAATTAGGGTTTCGATTTTCCAATATGGCCTCAGATATGATCCTAATGTCAATTCTGGTTTGATTGATTCGACATGCAAGATCTTGGTTTCATTAGTGCTTTGATCCCACACGTTCTTGAAGGTTTAATCGCAACTATGAGAAATTGATTGATTTTCTGCATTGTTAGATATATAATTGCATATTTTGATTATCGGTTTGATTAAAATTGCAGATTTTGGGTTCATGAATCCCATTTCGGTTAGAATTTCTTTCATGTTCTTCTTTCATCTTCATCGCCAGAGCTGCTCCGTCAGTAATATGTGCTTGTAAGACCTGAATTATGGGTTCGAGTGGAAGCACTGTTTGTATTATGCTAGAAGGTACTGCAAGAATGGAACTAGCTGTAGATTCTTGCGTGGTAGAATTGGGGACTCGGGTTCAGATGGTGCTCCACTTGTTGGGTCACCAAGCAAGCTTGAGATGATGGACCAATCATGCCATGAATTACTTCTCAGATCCAAGTCTTACTTTCAAACTGATATCTTCATTGTTCCCAGTGTTATATTTGTGGCACACTTCCACAGATCTGCTACCTTCAAACGAAAGGCCATAATCCCCTGGATTCCAATTCAGTACTTCTGCACTAGAGCCTTCTCCACGAGCGGCAGTAGGAGTACATACGTATATACATTTTGAAACCTTATATGCACGAGTAGAGGTATACATACATGAAAATGAAGCAAAGCGAGAGTAACGAAGCACAACGACGTTAAGATTAGCACACTTGTGATGGAATTTTTGATAGAGAAACTGGTTGATTTGAGCTTGGAGATTAGTGAAGTGCGACGAGAGAGAGAGAGAGAGTGTGTGTGTGTGTGTGTGTGTTGAGGAGGAAGAAGAAGAGATTGAGTGAAGGGACAGAAATACCCCTAAAAAGTTTCCATGTTGCAAACAGCGTAACGGCGAAATGGGATCCAGGTACTTATGTTGGATCGGGGAGTGAACGTTAGGTACCAATCTGATATTTTTTTAAGTTGAGGTACTAAAGTTTCTAATGGAAAGAAGGTCGGGTACGGTTCGCATTTTTTTCCCTTATTGATGAGATTAGAGGCTTTCAAATTATGACTGAAATGTAAGCCTCTAAAACTAAACACGGATAAAATTCTCATATGTACCTGAACTATCACGAAATACACTTTTTAGTACCTACAAATTTTTAGGGAGTCTAGGTAAAGTAGTCTTTTCATTCATATTTGAATTTCTAGTATTTAATATATTTTACATCTATAATTTAAAAAATATATTGACACATAAAAATATAAAAATAAGAACTAAATTCAGTTTACTCCCTCAAACTTTGGGGCAAAACATCAGTTTGGTCCCTGATTTTTTTAATCACGATCATCCATGTACTTCCAAATTGCATCAACCACGTCCAAATTTCAGAATTGCCTCTCTTGTGACATCACAAGCTGACGTAACACCAACATAAGGGCCTATTTTTCAGACTTTGACCCTTAGTTTAAATGAAATAACCAAACTACCACCCTTCTTATCCCATATTCTTCTTCTTCTTCCTTTGCACAATTCTTCTTCTTCCTCATCTTGTTCATCCTTTAAGCAACAAAAGCAGAAGAAAAATTCACAATTCATTTATCAAATTGTGATAGACAAATCCATCTTCTTCCTCATCATTTTCTTTTTTGACCCATCTATCTTCATCTTCTCTCTTACCTCTTCTATTAGCATCGAGAGCTTTTCTCACTCCCATTCAAACCCTCGATCCGAACCACAGCCATTATTTCCACCCACTGCATAAAAATGAAAATCAGGCTAAATTAATCGAATAGGCTATTATGATATGCAGCTGTCAATCAAGAACAGATCAAGTTTGCGAATGTCAATGGTCTCTAACATTTCAGACTTGAGAATGACAGTGCTCGACTGCTTTAGTGACGGCAGCCGCCGGATCGCCGCTCACATTAGCTTTTCCTCATCCTCCGCCACCGACTCAACGTTCGATGGCTAAGCGAATTTCTCGTTTATCCCCACGGTTCCCAACTTGAAGTACTCGCTGCCGTTCAATGCCACCTTTGATACAAAGCTAAAATACATTGCCTAAAGGAGATGGATCTTCTCCCGACCCAGTTTTCTCCAAGTAGAGCCTCATCACTACCTCCAGGATCCTCGGCCCGCCCATCTGGTCCACCTCGACTCCGAGCACATTCGAAACATTATGCTTCAAGTCCTTGCAAAGCTCGGTCATCTCTACAAGTCCCTTCAATCTGAACAAAAATGACTCCTTATCGTCGACCATTTTCATCTTTAACTGGTTCTTGAGCCTGAAAAGTCTTCTAGGTCCATCAAGAGGTAGAGATCCTCTATTTTCGCGAGAAGCTTCTAGATGTGATCGATTAGCAAATGCAGCTTCGACGGCTTGCAAATGGCATTGTATTTCAGGTTCATTTTTCCGGCCAAGTTCAGCTTGCCCAGACCTAGGGTGTATGGACTGAATTGAATTGGAAATTGAAACGCGCTCTCTCTCTTCTCACTTGCACAATCTGCGGGTTTTATTTTAAAATCTTTTTATTCTGAAATATCCGTTTTTCTCTTCTTGTGGACCATGCTGTCGGTGCCAAGTTAACTTGTGATGTCATGATTGTAGCTAATTTTGAAATTTGGACACGGGTGATGGAAACTAAAAGTACAGGGACGATCATGATTAAAAAAAAAGATCAGGGACCAAACTGATGTTTGCCCTAAAGTTTGAGGGAGTAAACTGACTTCAGTCCTAAAAATAATACCAAATTTTATTCGTCATATTCTCGGGGCAATTCATTTCAGTACCTCTATTTGTGTTTGGTTCTTTTTCGTGAAAATATTTTTTTATTTTTCATGAAAATAGTAATATATATATATATATATATATATATATATATATATATATATATATATGAATTTGGGTCCATTAATGAGATTTTTTTTAAATGAATGATTAATCAATAGAGGCGGTTGGTAAAATAGATATCCATCAAACCTTTTGTTTTTACAACTTAGATTACTTTAATTTAATTTATTTAATAAAAATTTTGTAAAAAAATAATAAGTATTTTACTATTTTACCTCTGCTGTAACGGTATAATTGATGGAAATACTAAAGAGGCTAACAGAGGGGTAGTACATGTACTACCAGACTCCCTACAAATTTGTAAGTATCAAAAAGTACATTTCGTGATAAGTCAGGTACCATATGAGGATTTTACTCAACTAAACACATTACAAATAAAAGGCGATAATTAAAGATTTTAATGGTGATGTAATGTGATGATGATGTGTATTGATCAAGTAGTTTCTTCTTATCCCTTCACTTCTACGGTTCTATCTCTATGTTCTTCTTGTTGTATGTTTTATTTGCAACTACTAATTTTCGCGCGTGATTAATTATGTGATCAGGTGGAGGCTCCCAAACTTATCTTGGTTCAGGTCAATTTGACCCGATCGGTTATTCAATTTTATCTCCTCTGTTAGATCCATTGACATGTTAGTCTATTTTTTTTTATAAGAGCAGTACCTCTCTGTTTAGAAAAAAAAAATGCTCTCTTCTCTGACTCCCGCAAGGGAGGTTTCTCGACGACGGCTATCTTTGGGTGGTGGTGGTCTTGTGTTATTGACTACGACGGGTGTCCTTTTGCCTTTCTCTAGTCTAATTCTTGGTGGTGCCGGCGGGACTATTCGACGGGGCTCCTTGCTACTAGGTTGCTGCCTCATTTTTCTCGTCACCGGCGCTTGCTATGGTGATAGTGTTTCTAGGACCGATCTGAGGAGGGATCAGTATGATAGTGATGCGGGCTCTCTGTTGAGGATGGATACGAGTGATGGACTCGATATTCAACCTATGGATGGTGGTAGTGATTGCATCGGGTTGATGTTCCGATAGGCTTTCGACGCTGAGGGCTGGGATCAGGTTCTGCATGGGGTTTTGATGGTGTCGAGTACTGGTGGGAGAGGTGCTGCTGTGGAAGATGACCAAGGTAGGGTCTGGTTTTGCGGTGGCATTACTATTGCCGGTTATATAGACAAAAGTGCTGCTGGTATTGGCGACGGAGGCGAGACTGGTGGTGATGGCGTTGCAGGGGCTGAGCTTGGCTGCATGGCAGGGGCTACATTCGTCTTGTTTGCTAGGGTTCTCCTAGGTTGTGGTTCTTGGGCCCCAGATTGGGGTTTGGGCCTTTCTAGGGGGTGGTTTTGGGCCTTTTTGGTTCCTCATTGTTTAATTTTTGGTTTAGTTTTGGGCTTGCATTCTTTTTTACAAAAGGATGTTAAGTTTTTTTTCTTTTATTGAGTGGAAGAGATAGACAAGGGATATGTTGCTTCTTGGTTATTTTTATTTGTTCTTGGGGCAACTGTGTTCTCTTGATTTTGCGCTTAATCAAAAAAGGTGGGTGTGCTAGGGGTGTGCTGAGTAGTATGCTTGTGTGAGGGGTGTGCTAGTGTAGTATGCTCTATGTAATGGCTTCTTCATCGGCCCTATGAGCAAGCCGTTATTGTACTACTTGCTGAAATTTATAAAAGTGTGACATTTTCAACTCAAAAAAAAAATGTTAGTCTTTTTTATTTCAAGTGAGAATGTTTAATTTTAGTTTGTCAATGCCGAAGTCGATTATAATCCCTTAGTGGATATTGTGATAGCAGTAAATTTATAATTACAATTTATTATAATTGAAATTTCTTTGGACATATACAAAAAAAATGTCAAAAAGAGAATTGAAATTTCTTTATGCTCCAAAGTTCCGATTCTCCATTTGTATTTTTCTTTGAATTGCAAGACACTACTTGTGCTCTTCAACTTCATTACTAGGGAACTTTTATTTTTATTTTTGCTCCGATACATTACCCGGGGCTAATTAAGTAGCTTTAGGGTTGATTCGTTGATCGAGAAGAGAATGTATAATATTCCATTTTAGAGTCGTCTACGGTACCTTGATATATGTCATATATTTTTTTTTTTAATAAGTTTTTTATTTTTTTAGGGAAATGTCAACTCATTGTATTGATCAGTGAAATAACATATAACGACCCACCCCGGTGGGGCTGTAAAAAGAGTCACTATCTAAGTAGTTCAGCATTTTTAAAGATCATGAAGCTCAGCCATAATCTACCCTAAAACATCCTAAAAAATCAAGGGGCCAAGACATCTCGGATATTTTTGGCGACAAATCACAGAGAGAAGCTACAAATGCCTTCCCCATAAGAGAGGGAATTCTTACATAAAAATAAAAAAATAATAATAAAATGATCCAACCAAGCAACCCAACTGCCTTATGTGCCAATCAGAGGCCCAAAAGAATGGGAAACCCTTGTACTGGGCCCATAAGGGTTCCAAGCCCAACTGGACCTACTAAGGACACCCAACAATTTGGACAGCTAGCCCATCCAACAGTCGCTGGCCAAGAGGATCCGCCCCTGTCGCCTACTGAAACCTTTGCCG
The DNA here is from genome assembly GCF_958449725.1 of Rosa rugosa. Taxonomy (NCBI): domain Eukaryota; kingdom Viridiplantae; phylum Streptophyta; class Magnoliopsida; order Rosales; family Rosaceae; genus Rosa; species Rosa rugosa. The sequence continues at coordinate 15,527,160 of NC_084826.1, read as the reverse complement.
CAGCAATCTCGCTTTGGAAAATCCGACGTTTGCTGTCAACATCTAAACGCCTGGCAGAGAGCAAAAATCCAACACCAACCACCACCCAGCATTCCACGCCGCAACGTTCCAAACACCTACAGGCCCCATCCCAAGGAAAGTCGCCGCTTCTCTATCTTTCAAAAATCGCTGGCCTAGAACAGACCTTCGTCCTCCACTCTGCCATGTAACCCAACGCACTAACATGAAGCTATTTACGAGTAAGAAGACCCAAAAAAACTATTCGAAACCAATGACGGAAAGGAGCCCCTCCACCATCTACCCCCTATTGCCAAAGAGATGGAAAAATCCACCATCACTGGCCAAGATTCTGACACCACCTCTAGGAAACCATAGTGGCAGCCTACTCCTCTCTCTAGAGCTGAGAGAGTATTTCATTTTTTAGTTCTAATAAGTTAATAAAGTGGAAACATGTTGAATTGGTTAACATGTTACCCACTTAAATGTTGATATTATCATTTAAAAAATGATATTTACCATACTAACAACACATTATTTCTTGATATGTAACAGTGTTCAGAAACATGTAACAAATATTGTCAAAATATTTAATTACACTTATTAGAACTAAAATTGCAATCTATGACCACACTTCTTGTTGTTGTGGTAATTTAGTGGTTAAACATGTAAATATTATAGTTTGACAATATTTATCAAATGGGGAACCTCCTTAGAATACCGAGTACTTACAAATATTTTGGTCAAATGTTAATTTTACCATGTTCACAACACCATGTTGTCGCAGTTGTAAAATGGTTGATAATCTTGTAAATGATGTCGTATATGAAGTACCACAAATGTAATAAAACTTATCATTTGATACATAAATTATCGTGGGTTGTGGTAAAATGGTAGTCATTAAAGTAATAGTTTCATTAATGATACAAACATAAAGATTTACCACTCTTACAACAAATTTGTTTTCACACTTGTTAAATTGTCCATAAACTAGTAGATCAGTTTATGTGGAGTAATTACTACAAATAGAACAAAAATTATAGCTTTTACATCAATTGTTGTGGGTTGTGGTAAAATGCGCAGTTAATGAAGTAATCATTTCATTAATGATAAAAACATAAAGATTTGCCACTATGACAACAAATTTGTTGTCATGCTTGTTAAATTGTTCATAAACTATTAATTTGGTTGTAGGTGGAGTAATTACTACAAATAGAACAAAAATTATCGCTTTTACATCAATCATTGTCACATCTTGAAATTGGTTTTGAAGCTTGTAAATGCGGCTGTAGGTAGAGTAATGACCACAAGTAAAACATTAATACAACTTTTTACATCATTTGTCATCATTTATAGTAAAATATATCGTCATAAATGTAATTTTTTTATCAATGAAATGCATTACACAAGAAAATAACCCAGTTATACAATCGAGAACTATATCACATCAGTGAGGATACATGCTCTATTTGTTCTACGAATGAAGTATTACCACTAGAACAACATTTTTTTTTCGAAGAGAAAAGGAAATTACAACACGAAGCCCCTTGGACAACCAAGGTTAACAGTATCTAGAAGAAGGGTGGACGAAGCCGCAACCAGAAAAGAATTGAGCCAAATTTTGGGATTGGAGAGAGCATGACCCGTCGAGGTGATAGCATCCGCAACAACGTTGGCCTCACGAAAGACATGAGAGAAAGAAATGGCATCGAACTTCGCAGCAAGACATAGTATGTCAGAGATCAAGAATCTGATCGTCCAAGGAGGGGAGCAAGCTCTATTAATGCAGTTGATAATGGGGAGCGAGTCACCCTCAACTTGAATTCTTGAGACGTTATGACGAAGCGCTTGAATAAGACCATCTTTGAGAGAACAACCCTCAACAACAGGAATCAAAGTGACACCAAGCTTACGGGCACCAGCAAGGATTGGACTACCATTGGAATCCCTGATAATAAAGCCCGCTGCAGCTTTGTTACTATCTTGGACTAAGCCATCAAAGTTGAGCTTAAAGAAGCCAACTGGAGGGGATCTCCACAGAATAGGCCTAGTTGAGGAAGAGCTTGTCTTTGCAGTAGGCTGATTGTTTCTTCTGTAGTTGGAACCAATTGAGGCGGTAGAGAGAGTAATGCTATTTGGGGGAGCAAGAGAATTGTTGAAAATTAAGTTGTTTCTTGCCGTCCAAATTTGTCAGCATAACAAAATACAATCTTCGATAGTTGCAGCCGGCTCCTTATCAAAAAGATGGAAGATCCAATCAGAAAAACACTAGAACAACAGATTCGTTGTAACGTTTGTAAACTGATTTATAAACTTGTAAATATAGTCGTAGATGGAATAAGAACTCGAATAAAATTAAATTTCCACATCTACAAGGTAACATAATACCATCATATAAGTACTTATTTTCTTTCACAATAAATTACTCAAAATATACCTCAATTATAATTGGTTAAGAAAAATATTAATGATGTAGTTAATTAGTTTTAAAAAGATTCATATTTAATTATTAATGATTTGGTTAAGGAATAAATTGGTTACCTCATTTTAAATATTTTGATCAATTAGATATAGAGGAGTTTTAAATACACACCCCTATTTTCTTAATACACACCCCACACTCAATACACCACCTATTTAATTTTTCATTCTAATATTAGACTAGATACACCACCCAAATGACCTAAAATACCCTTAATCTCTAAAACCATGAAATATCATATTATTTGACTTTATTAAGATTATTATTTAATATGATTATTATATATTAGTATATTGAGATTTCATAATTTTCTTTTACATATTTTCTTCTATTTTTTGCTGGAAATTTTGGCCTATCCCAACTCCATTACGACATCAATCAATTGGAATTTGAAAATATAAAATTTTGAACATTTGCAAGTCCTTCAAAATTTAAACTTTCAATATAGTCTGCAAAATTTACACTTTCATGCACTACATGTTCAATATGTTACGCAAGATGAAAACTAAAAACTGATAGGAAAAAAAAAACCCAAATGCTTTGCTTTCTTACTCTACTCACTCTCACAACTTATTGGCTACCACCTCCAAAACGACGGTGGATCTCAATGAAATAGCTCTCGAGATTACGTTGAATTATATTCAATACAAGATGAAGAATACATATCTCAACTGAAGATTGTTGAACGAGGTCTTCAAATTCATGTCCATAGTCGAAATTCAGGTGATGAAGTGCATAGAAGAAAGATGTATTGCAACGTATAAGGTTTAGAAAAAGAGACATAGAAATGCGCGATTCAATTTTTTTTTTCTTCTAATACATAGATGTCTATTTTGGTCATTTAACCTACTTATAAAATCTAATTTGAAATATAAAATAAAAGAGATGTGTATTAAGTAGTTAGGGGTGTGTATTTAAAATTTCTCTTAGATATATTACTAATTCAATAGTCTAAAAAAATTCACTAAAATAGGTGCATGCCAAACATTAAGGTATCCAAGAATTTTCCCAATATTTCAATTATTGTATGGTATTTTACTGAAACCAATGCTGCACGGTGATGTCAGTTTTATTGACCACAAGAAGGGCCGACATCTTTCTGAAAATAATTTAATTTTCTGAATTAGTAAGCAGTTTAAGGCCTACAGAGCCTGATGATTGATGTGACGTAGGTACATTTATAAATCTAGGACTCCCCTACAACCAAAGGGCTACAATTCTCCATTCAAATTTGAAGCTAGCTAGCTATCTAGCTCGAGATTTTGAATTACAGGGCCAAGGAAAATATGTATCGTGATGTAGTTGACATGCATGAATGGTTTTATAGATTGAAATTTGAGTAATCAAATCTGCAGAAAAGAAAGATTAAGGAGGGTGGTGGTATGAAAAAGAAGGAAGAGAAAAGTTGGAGGACTTTCGTGCTTTGGGGCTCATCTGCTTTCTGAGACCTGCACTCACAAGTCGGATAATCCCATGCTATGGCTTTTTCTTTGCTTTGCTCTCCCCAAAGTCGGTCCAGTCAGTCCTGCATGCCCTTTATGTTTGTCTCTCTCTCTCTCTGAAATGTCATCATCCCCGTCCATCAATCCCGTCCGTCCATCAAGACGACGTGATTGCCAGCTAAACCGGGGTTGGGCCCGCAGCTTCTTTGTCTAGACACACCCAATCATTCAGTTCTCGAAGGCTATGGAGAGGTTAAGAGAGACTGAGAGAGAGAGAGGGTCGGCTAGGGTAGGGGCTCGGTTACTGCAGAGCACCTGATCGGCGTGGTTCATGGGCCATGCATGCTCCAGAGCTCACACGTGCGGTGCAGTACGTGAAGTGTAATCCCATAAATATACATACATTTATAAATGTGTGTGTGTATTACTATATATTACTATACAGGCATGCATGGATGGAACGTTCTGCTGGTCCTCTCCTTGAAAAGCAAGCTATCAGAGAGATCTGAGTCTTCTGAGCAGTAAGTTTTCACTTTTCAGGCTCAGAATCACTGTGAAAACTCAGACACACGAAAACAGTACTGAGATTCGTCTGTAGACTACGTGCCCATACCCTTCCTTCAATTATTTCCTTCATTAACGTAATCTCGATCGATCTGGACGTACTGAGTCATGCATATCACCACCACCCTACACGAGTTTTCCAAAAACACTCAGAAATCTTAGTTAGGTCGAGATGGAGTATACCACAGCTTCTTTTGTTTGTTCTAATTTCACGCACCTTAGCTTCTCTTTAAGACAATTCATCAATGATGTTTAGTTCTCGATAAAAGCATCAATAATTTGATAGATAAATTATCGAGTAATTAAACATTTTATTCGTTAAATCTTTAAATCTTTATGTAGAATATGAGAATATTAAATACTCTTTGTTTGGTTACAATATGGTATAAACTAGATGATGTTATTTGAATACGAAAGTTTCGAAAAAATAGAATTACAACACAATTTTTTTTAACTTACTAGAGTTTAAATCGCATAATTAATAGTCGAAGTTGAAGACTAAAACAACAACGAAGGGAAAAAAAAAAAAAAAAGTAGTAACAATTTTGACCGTGAACCTCCTACTGTCGAGCACCGTCCAATAATCCATATTTATGAAACTATATGATGAATTGAATCTCACATGCCAACAAGTAGTTCCCTTGCCCAATTGCGACTTCCTAGCGTAGATGAAGTTTGCATATATGCCAACTTATTTTGCTTGCCCAATTCCACATTTTTAAATTTTTGATACAGTTCTTAGAACATTTGGCACCTATACTTGTATGAGATATTAAAAGAACTATGAATCGTGAAGCAGTTTCTCTCAAATGGGATGTTTGCCTTTTGTCGCCCTACCATAGATTCATCCCTAGTGGCAAATTTAATCACTCTTCAAGATTCAAGAATACATCAATTGCAGGACCGAGTAATCTTATATCAAAGTGATAGACAATTGCCTTCACTTGCCTTGCAATGGATCCGTATAATGCTATTGAATCAATCCTCTAGGAAAACATCAACATAGCTCACCAACATCAACCATGGTTCAAACATCTGATATTATCAACTTAGAATTCTCACAATTCCACACATCTCATAACCCCGATATTGCTAATACTGGCCTTAATTACCTAGACTTAATGATTGTTCATCTCTTAGAAATGCGATTACTTGGGACCAAATAGTTGGTTGCGAAACTGAACAATGAAAGCGACGAGAAGAAGAACAAAGACTGTAGGCGTATTTAATGATAAAGGAGGTATGTAGTACACAAAATATTGTCAGTAATACTGCATGCATCGCTATCTACTGCGGTAATCACATGGCCTCTCCATATACAATTACACCCTATAATGGTCCAATGGACTCAGATTAAGGGGGCTCCACTTACGACTTAATTAACAGAGATGATGATCGGGAGGTGGAATACTTAGAAGCACAATTCTTCAATTATTAATTTCAAATCAATACTCGTATTTATATCCCTTCCTAGTGAGTCATGATTTATTATAAACTAGCTTAACTAATACCGTAAAAGTTATATATTTAAATTTTATTATCATCAGAAATGGATAGGATGGGGGTAGGGTGAGCGGCCCTGGAAGAAAAAAAATAAATAAAAGAAAAGGATAGTGCCCTTAGAAATCTTGCTATATGAAATTGTATGACTCTTTATTTGAATTTGATTTGTGGATGCAACGGTTGCTATATTTGAAACATCAAATACTCCAAGTCATGATAGAAACTTTTTAAATTATTAAAAATTTCTTAAATTTAGATCCAAAAGTCTTAGTTTAGACAACGTAGGGTACTTGGATTGAAAATAAATCCCAACTTGATAACTCTCATTGCATTTTATATAAATGTCTTTTCCATAGCTATTGCATATATGGTAGTAATCTTGCTTGTGTTTTAGTTGCTTTTTTGGTTTTATTGTTTCTTCTAAGAAGTCTTGGTTGCATGTCCTCCTATGTACTATCTTTTTTATTTAATAAATTTCTTCAAATACCAAAAATGTTCCCTCAGCAATATTGAATTGGCATTCAAGTTTGAAATATTATCTTTAAATTATAAAACTTACAGTACATATACTTATAGTCTGCAGCTGGTTCTAATTCTATTCTGATTGCAAATACCAGTAAAATTATGTGATTTAGTTTGGGAATATGAAAGCATAATGTTAGTAACTTCTTATTAAGGTTCTAGAAAGAAATTTCAAATCTAATTATATTCAAATGCATGGACAAGAGTATCTATGATCGAGATTACCCTTAATATGTCTAAAGTTTCATCTGTATTGACTTTTCAACACATTCTACTTTTTGTTTCCTGCCATGTTGAACACATTGTACATTGAATCAATACTACATACTGTATACACTTGATGATGGACTAAAAATAGATGTAAAAAGTTAATTATGGATGGAAAAAAAAATTATACATTCATTCGAAAATTAATTGATAATAGGTGAAGAGGTTGCCCAGTACCATTTGGTCTAGTGGCATAAGTCTCTTCTTTGTAAGTGGGAGGTTGTGAGTTCGACTCACAAAAGACTAGTTGTTGATATGATCAAAAAAAAAAAAAAAAGGTGAAGAGGTTGAAATCCTTCTAATTTCTCAAATTTACGACAGCACCACATCTATTAATTCATGATTACGCATCATTAAACTAATGGGAATATGATTGATGTGAACATATAAGAACAATTCTTAAGTTCACCCCTAGGGTGAACGAGCATATTCACCCCTATTGTCGATTAACATACTTTTACTTAATAAATTTATAATCCAACTGTCCATATCTTTTTTTTTCTTTTTTTTTGACTTTGTCAAAAGGAACCCAAAGGCTTCCTAGGCCCAACACTTACTACTATTATGATGAACCTTCCATGTATTTCATAGAAATGAATAATTAAAAGGTCTTCAATTTAATTGATTTTTTACAGAGCTAATTTTTGTATTATGTTATACAACATTAATGGTCGGATTAGAAAATTATAAAACTATTATGCCTTAATTGCAAGAGAGGGTGAATATGTTCATTCATACAAGAAGTGAACCTAAGAATTGTCCAACATATAATCCACGCCTCTCCATACATAATTTTTTCAATAACTAAAATTTTATGGAAAATTAGGCCATCACACCTCTAATTTGATGTCTCCTCAAGTAAACTATCAAGTTTACATGTCAAAAGCCAGTGAAGAAATTCGAAACCAAAAGACACAATCTATCTGAAAATTATGTGTAGCCAAAGAAAGATTATGAGAATGATAGGTTGGGTCTTATTCAGTTTTGTTTTCGTTAACTAGCTAGAATTTCATTATGCTTGTTTTTTGAATTGGGAGGTTTTGGTTTTTTATCCCCCTCCTTTGTATTCTTTTTTCCTTTAATCTCATGGAGTGATGGAGAGGATTCCTCCTCTTCAAAAAAAAAAATGTTTTTAAACAAGTCTTAATTATCCAAATAAGAACTCTTGCAATAGATATAAACTATGAAGTGCATGCAAATTCAATAATATAGTACAATATTATTTTTACATCATTCTTCTTGAGCATGCACTTGGGACATGAACCTTGGTGCGTCAAAAAAAACAATTGAAATCAACAAAGGCATAAAAGGTGGACGCACATTTTTAGTGCAAGTAATTTAGGACAAGAATTGATAAAAAAAGGTTTATCTGGTATTCAATTTTAAACAATTATCTATCATTATTGGTAAATTTTCATTGCTTGGGACGTGACATTTGGTGGTACAACAAAGATGATATTTAAACCATATGATAAAAATGGAGAGGAACAAATTATGTTCTTTTTTTTTGTATACGTGTTAGAAAAGCACGCGTTTGATTAAAGTGAAGTAAGATGTTTTCAACGCTATGTAAATGATCACTTTTTGATTATAAATCATAATTTAACACGTGTTGAGTAGAGAGAAACTGATTTTTTTTTCTTTGAAATGGGTTGGTGCGGAAGTCTTGATTAATGAAATTGCAGAATACATGGGGGGGGGGGGGGGGGGGGACGTTGAGCCTGAACCCCAAATTACAATAAGCATAAAGAGAACATCCTGAAATAATACCAGGACTCTTCACAAAATTTATATATTCTAACAAGCACCAATTAGCAAAGAGTGCACCAATTAAATATAGATAAATGTTTATTCTAAGTCATAACATGTGGAATGTTCAATCCACAATCAAAACACTATATTGTCCTTCTTGTCTCCATCACCATAATGGTTGCATAATGTTGAAATGCCAAATTTTAAAAATTCTATGGTATTTTGAAGTAGTTGAAACTCCAGATTCAGAAACTGTTATGTTATAAATTTTTTACAATCTGCTCAACTGAATAAGCTAATCTAACAATTCTAGCTTTAAAACTTCAATACTCTGAAACATTATAGACAACTTCTGTCAGAATTTACCTCAACATTCACCAAATCGATAGAGCTCCTCCTTAATTAGTTGGGAAATTGGTCCAAATGATACCTGAACTATCTCGCCTTATAAACTTCGGTACATCAAGTTTCAGAAATGTCAGAACGGTACCTGAGATTCGTATCCCGACCGAATATATGTACCTGGGGCCGTTAGCTCCGTTACGGAGCTTGCCAGCTGGCAATTTTTGAATGGCACTTTCGTCCTTTCGTATTTTAATTAATTTTTTTTCCTAAGCATTTTTTCCTCGTCTCTCTCTGTTCTTTCTTATCTTCTTCTTCACTCTTCTTCTTGCTCACTTGGTTTCCCAGCCTTTGCTCTCTTCTCGTCTTCTCTCTGATTTTGGATTTTCTTGCCGGGTCACTATCTTCTTCCTTCCAAGTCCAATTCCTTCCGACCAAGACAATCCCTCATCCTCTTCTTTTCCAAGCCCCTCTCGTTGTTTTTATGCCAACCATTCATCAAATCTCATTCCCAATCTGCAATCTGCTATACCTTTTTCTCTTCCTCTTATCCGGATTTCTAATAGTGCCCGTGACGCCTCCACCCTCATCCCCCAACTCGAGAAACTGCCAACCAATTCCCAATTGGGACTCCATTGCCAAACAATCCATGGCCTCTTTCAATTACCCATTTTACGCGGTGTCTGCTCCTCCAGCTAGTCCAACTCGTCACCAACAGTAACTCCATACTCCTCCCACCATTTTTGAATGTGATGAGTCTGATACTTCGACTGTTGAATCTGGCCAATGGATGAACTTTCAGAAATTTGCAACAGCCTTGTCCGGAAGGTTGACCTCCCCGACCTTCAATCTTATGAAACTCGTCACTACTCAACAAAACTTGCCGGCTAATGGAATGGCGGAGATGGGGAGAGGATCAGAGTTTGAATTTCTCGGGGGACAAGTGAAGCCTTGGGTTGGGTAGAGGATTCACGAGGTGGGATTGGATGATTTAGAGCTCACACTTGGCAATGGTAAGGCTCGAAGTTAAGCCTCAGATAGTAAGCTCAGTATCAAATCTTCATCAGCAATATGAAATCCCCAATCCAAGTCTTCGAATTTCAAATCCCTAATTCTATGAATTTGAAGAAGATGTGTGTGTGTGAGAGAGAGAGAGAGAGAGAGAGATGTTGCTGCTTCTTGACATGGGTGGCGAAACAGAATTAGGGGTGGTGGGTGCTGTGGCGCTAGTGGTTTGGCAGCGGAGGCTTGGACTCAAAACTGGTTGGAATTGACCGCGAGCCGTGGGCTTGAGGAGGAAGAAGATGAGAAGATGGGTTAATCGGTGGAGTGAGGACATGGCTGGGATTAGTGAGGATTGAGACATAAAATGACAAAAATACCCTTCAAAAATTGCCAGTTGGCAAGCTTCGTAACGGAGCTAACGGCCCCAGGTACATATATTTGGTCGGGATACGAATCTCAGGTACCGTTCTAACATTTCTGAAATTTGATGTACCGAAGTTTATAAGGTGAGATAATTCAGGTACCATTTGGACAAATTTCCCTAATTAGTTGGTGCATGAAGGTTAGGCAATGGTAACCAAAATAAGCCTCAATTATATGAATGATGAGGTAGGGCGAAAAAAATAAAAATAAAAATAAAACAGATGTGGAAGCCTAGAATGGGGGCTTTAATTAGTGAGGCACAAAAGCTGAGACCCCCGAAGCCCCTTTTTAGCCAAGTAAAAGAGGCACCACCTGAAAAACTACAAAAAGAAGCAGAGATCGAGATGAAATATTCAGACACAACTCACACAAGTGGTAGTGGCCACTGTTCATTCATGCCCTTCCCTCACTTTTCCACTGCTCCAAGTTTCTTCCACCTTAAAACCTCTCCCAAATCGATCTCCACAAACGACAACCGTTTCCAGTTTCTCTCTACGGCACCCCGTTTCAGTGGTCAAGTCGACTCCCATCCTAGGAACAGTAGCGGGTCACAGCTCCTCTGTAGTCCCGTCTCTGTACACGTGTCGAGGTTTGATCGGGTCTGTCAACTATTACTACTGGACTCACGGAGTCGGTGATATATAAACCCAAAGAAGACCTACGTAGACCTCATTCCGGTCCCGTCTCTGCTAATATCTCTCTGTCCAAACACTCCAAATTACACGCTAGCTCTCTGTGACATACAAAACAAAGGCACACAGGGAGAGCCATTTTTAAAGAGCAAGAGAAACAGAGCTCTCTCACTCAGTCTGAGTCACCAAGACTCCAAGAGATAGAGAGAGAGAGGGGCATATGGGACCATTGTCCTGTGCTTAAATTCGATATTTTTTTTCGTGAACGACACGATCCGACTCTGCCGCTCTATCTCTCTCTCTCTCTCACTCTCTCTTTCTCTCTTATAACAACAACACCCTTTTCAATTTCAGTCTCCTTTCTCTCACTACCTCAGTACTCTCAAACTTTCTCTCTTTCGATCTCCATGGAAATGGAAGACCAGTATGGTTTAGGAGATCTCAGGCAGCTCATGAACGGAACTGGTAGGTCTCACTTCCCGGCCATACAGACTCCGACGGAGCTCTTCCCCAGTAGCCACCACCATAGGCCTCAGCTCCTCGCTCCGGCCCATCATCATCATCATCATCAGCAGCAGCAGCAGCAGCAGCATCCCTACGAAATCATGATGATGGGCCGGCTTCAGACCGCCCACGACATCATGCCACGTGGGATTCATGAGTTTCGGTCTGCTGACTCGGCCGGTGGTTGTGGTGGTGGTGGTGGTGCTTGTACTAATAATACTGTTGCGGCTACTTCTTCTCTCAGTGGCGGCGGTGGTCTGGAGGCTGAGGGCGGAGGCTGTCTCGGCGGTGATGGCGGGTCCGGGAGGTGGCCGAGGCAAGAGACTCTCACGCTTCTGGAGATCCGGTCACGACTCGATTACAAGTTCAAAGAGGCTAATCAAAAAGGGCCGCTCTGGGATGAAGTCTCTAGGTAAACGTACATCCCTAATTATCAGTATAGCTAACTTTTTTTCTACTACTACTACTTCTTCTTCTTCTTCTCATTTTCGTTTGGAGTTGGAAAATGACTAGACTATGAAGTGCAGTTGAAAATCCAGGTGTTGCGTCTGTTGATGAGTACTGGTTTATGCAAAAGGAGTTGTATCACTGAGTCACTGACTCGTTTTCGGTGTTTGAAAATGTGTAGCCATCATTTAAAGTATTGGTGGTTTCTTCGATGCAATTCGGTACCAATTATCGACTGGTTTTTTTCTGATGAGAAAAGACATGATCTATGCAAGACATTAAATGTCCTTTTGAGACCCATTGATTACATGTTCTTCTTTTGAAATTTGAATGGTCATAATAGATCATACACTTACCAAACATATTTTAAGCACATGGGACTCATCATAGCATCATCATTACCAAAATTAAGCATCATCATCAAATCACATGCCCTCTTCTCACTTCACAATTCAATTAGGGTTGCCTACAAATACTGTCAAATCTATCATTTCTGTGTTCCCTTAATTTGTTGAGATGATCGGACACTTAATTGATTTAAAATTTTTTGCAGGATCATGTGTGAGGAACATGGGTATCAAAGAAGCGGAAAAAAATGCAGGGAAAAATTCGAAAACTTATACAAGTATTACAAGAAGACAAAGGAAGGGAAGGCCGGAAGACAAGATGGCAAGCACTATAGATTCTTTCGGCAGCTTGAAGCTCTCTATGGCGAAACTAGCAACAACATTGCCGTCTCATCACTCCCACCAGATCAATCCCATTTCGTCGGTAATAATAATATCAATAACAATAATAATACTTTTCGTTATCAAGCTCAACCGAGTCATCAAGATACTACTACCGCTACTACCTATCAGTCCACTCAAAGCGTCTCGAACTCTTCCGATTTCGAGGACTCGTCTTCCTCGGAGGACAACGACGGCAGTGCCATTGCTCCGATGGACGATGAAGTGCTTGAGATGAAGAGGACGAGGAAGAGGAGGGGATGGAAGGTAAAGATAAAGGAGTTTATCGACGTGCAAATGAGGAAGATGATGGAGAAGCAAGAGGAGTGGTTGGAGAAGCTGATGGGCACGCTTGAGCAGAAAGAAAGGGAGAGGGTGTTGAGAGAGGAAGAGTGGCGAAAACAAGAGGCGGGCCGGGTGGAGCGAGAGCAGCAGTTTTGGGCTAAAGAGAGAGCTTGGATTGAAGCAAGGGATAAAGCTCTCATGGATGCATTGCAGAAATTAACAGGAAGTAGTACTAGTCATGAAGTAAAGACTTCTTCTTCAACCCCTGATCATGATCATGAGGATATTGTGAGTGAGCAAGAGACATGGCCGGAATGCGAGATTAACAAATTGATTCAGTTGAGAGGAAGCATGGAGTCGAGGTTTAGTACTAATCAGAGAGGTGGGTGTGTGGAGGAAAGACTTTGGGAGGAGATAGCGGCGAAGATGAGTTGTTTGGGATATGAAAGGAGTGGAATGGTCTGCAAGGAGAAATGGGAGAGCATAAACTATGTGAGGAAGTGTTCCAAAGAGTTGTTCAGTAAGAAGAGGAAGGAGAACAATTCAAGGTCAAGCTCTTGTTACTTTGGGAACAATGAGTCAAATTCCTCATTGTATAGTAGTCAAGGAGGAGTCTATGCTACTTGTGAAATGAATAATCATGAACAAGGTAATGATGGTTCTCCCTCTAATAATCCAAATGTAGGCAATGCTGCAGTGGTGAACGACACTTGTTTTCCATTTTTGATGAGCGAAGGAGACAACTTGTGGGAGAACTACGGGTTGAAGCTCAGCAAGGGTAGCCAAAACCAGTGAATTAGAGATGAGGAAGATGACAACAACTTGTAAAGGGTAATTGGAAGGTGGTTTTGCTGACTTGTTATATAAGCAAGGAGCTAACTGAGGATTTATATATGTATAGGAGAGGTTTGATGTTTAAATTTTAGAGGGAGGAAAATAAATTAAGCATTTTATTTTCTTTCTGGAGTACTACGTACTATTTAATGAGGAAGGGAGATCGAGGTTGAAGTGTTGCTAAGTGTTGGGATTGTCATCCTCCAACCCAACCTTAATTTTCAAAGTTTTATATATCGACCTTTAATTATTATGCAAACATTTTAGTTTCTTGATGCATGAAAATGGTATCATTTTGTGCTTTTAAACTCTCTATTTTTTTAATAGATATTAATGTATACATTCTCCTTTTTTGCAATTAATATAGGAGTATGCTTTTGATGTGGATGATACACAATAATAATTGTTGCCCCTTCTGGAATTGGCGATTAGGAGGACGATATAAGTGTTTTGTTCTTCGTTTCAAAAAAAAAAAAAAAGTGTTTTGTTCTTGTGAAGATGGATCGTATTAATTATGGGACATAAAACCAGTTTTCTCCTAATGCATAAACAGCATCTTGTTAAACAGTACTTAACTATGATTATATGGTTGAATGTAAACATGCAAGAGCTTTATAATCATAGTTGAGCACTTTCTGTTACTTTAATAATCTACCTACTTAACCTTTCTAGCTTCTTTGAGTACTTATTAGCCAAGTAGGAAATAGTGATATACCATATGTCAAACAATTTAGCATAAACTACACACACAGATAATGATCGATCCCCAATCATCCATAGGAAAGAACAAATTAATAGATAACTTGTTTTGTCGACCACCCCAATTAAGGGTACAGATCCTGGCAGGCGAGGGGGAAAGAAATTATATCTTAAAACGATCAATGAAGCGAATTTGAATAATCAAATTAATATGTAGATATTTTGCCTGATAAGTTTTGGTTCTTGAGATTTACCCATATGAAACCAAGAAATGTTGGAATTGCTATTAGGGAGTTTGTAATCTATATATATGGTCATACAATAATGGTTGCCAAAAGCTTGAGAAACCTTGCTAAAGATTAAAGAGTAAAGCAAGAGGCAACATTTCTTCAAAAAGTTCAGCCGAAGCCTTCATGTATTGACTTCATCCAAGAGAACAAATTAAGGAAAAAGAAAAGGAACCAAAGAAAAGGCAGGTTCCCTTTGAGGCTTGACTCCATTGGAAGCTGCCTAGCTTCCAAGCAGGGCATGGTTCTGGAGCTATGAAACTGACAACAAGGGAAGCAACCATGTGCAGTATAGCAAAATAAATGCAAGTACCAGGTTTCACTACACATCAGGAACATGTCATTATCTTTAAACCAGTGAAGGAGTCACCACATTGAATGTATGTATGTATGTATGTATGTATGTATGTATGTATTATATATATTATATATTATATAATATACATACACGTGTATACACATATTTGTTTTTTTTATGAAAGGTAATTGTTAGCATATAGTATGAGAGAAATTATAAGCATATATACCAAGAATAATCACACCCTACTCGGATTAGAACACCCACGTTAAACGTCTTCTATGACGACCGTAATTTGATAGGTTTGTCACGTTATCATTTTCAATAGTTTCTTTTCTCATTTTGCTTTAAACAATAATTATTTGGTTTTATTCTTGTTATGTTTTGGATTTACTAAACAATTTTAGTTTCTAGTTTCATGATAAATGTCAGGTTATTTTTGTTCCTGCTCCAATAGACCTAGCTAGTATAATACAGAATATCCACTAAGGATGTTAATAGTCTGAGCTCATCCCATAATTAACCAACTCACTAATTACACTAAGAATGTAACGCCTGGAGGTTCGAGTTTTCTCACCCAGACAAGGAAGCTCTGCATCGATCTTTCGCCATCAGTTGCATTCAAATGAAAACCAGTTGCATCGATTAGAGGTATGCATGTCATTGATTATGGTGAGAGAGAAGAGAAGAGAAAAAGATAGAAAGGGACTTTTGAAATTGCTTTTCTTTAGCCTTTTGGTGTGGGGACAAATCATAGATGATTATCTTCTTCTTTTTGGGTAAATGACAATCATATTGAAGCTTACTCTCTCTTAAAACGTCAGGGTGCGTTCATGTATATCATAAATTCAGAATACAAGTAGTACTGGACTGCTCGTACTGCTACACTAATATATATATATTGACAGAGAGAAGTAGTACTCCTGGGGTCCTGGGCTCCTGGCAGTGTGCATAGGAAAGCGTAAAGAAGCTTCCCACCAGAGGGAACCAAACAATAAGGGGACATTTCAGTCATTGTCACTGTTTTGCCAGAACCAACATTTTTTCTTTCTCTTTTACCATTTTCATGAATCTTCAAAGCTTCAACAACCCATGCACGCAGCTTTGCTTTGCTTTGCTTCGCTTCGCTTAGCTTTGCTTTACTTGTCTTAAGGCTCATCTCTCATCTGGTCTCGTCCAGCAGTCAAATGGAGAAACGAAGCTACATACACATTGACAATTATGGAACTTCCAAGTTCAAGGAAGCCATTATGGAACTTCCAAGTTCAAGCAAGCCAGCTTCTCTGGGGAGGCCTTTCTAAACCTGCCTTTTCTTGTGATCGATGTGACCACTTACTGAGCTGATGAAGAACCAAAACATATAAAAAATGCAACTGTTCTGCTCTACTTTCTTAGCACACGGCTTGCCCCAGTTTGGGAAATCATATTATCAATCTAATCTTCCCCTTTGAAATTTTGCATCAGAGGTTTTAACGCTTCTTTACACTACAGCAATTAATTAACCCCATTTCACACCTACACAAAATCAGAAAATATTAGCCACACGGCCCACACTCTTTTGGAAAATAGATTAAAAGTCATTGTTTAGATGATTGAACAAGTGATCAACATATAATTGTTTGCAAGTGGAGCCATGAGAATCGAGAAAGTTTAGAGGTTAGGAAGGTAACGAGTAAAATAACAGTATGATTCTTGACATTTCTTATGTTATATGTTATGAGAGTTATAGGCTCGAGTGTAAATGATTCTAATAGTTGTCATAATAGTGGCAATGTCATATGGAACCCTATATAAAATCCTACATCAATTGTAAATTTTACTAAGAGCTGTGTAAGAGTTTGGTAACTGGAAAGCGTATATATATTAGAGTACTAGATCTTTGAGTTCTATATTGTATTGTTTCTCTTGTGTATCTGACGTTGAGTGCCAAGAGTATTCTTCTTAGCTCCCAATATACACAAAGGGAAGCCCCTTATTCTATAGAGCCCCTTAATCCCTCATCCTATATCAGGCATACATAGGTGAACTTGATTTCGATGCCTGAGGCAAACCTTGAAATAAGTCTTTATCAATGAATCTACGATATCCCATTAATTATCATGCAATTTTGTATGTCTTATGCACTTACTGTATTTAAGGCGATTATCATGTCGAAAACGAAGGTCAAGATATAAAGTTTACAACCCATGTCTCTTGGTTTTTACTAAAGATATTATGGTGAATGTGTAGATAGTTATCTTAATTATGGTGTTTCCATAAAAAGGAGATTACATAAAGAAGGTTTAAGAATGTGTGTTAAGAAAGTTTTTTAATACTTTTAGCAGACGTTATTAGAGCCAGACAAAAGGTATGGCTTAAAATGATGTCGTCTCAGACTCATTATATGTATATAGGCCCAAACAATGTAAGAATGATGTATCTGCAGTTCAGTACAGTGGGCTTAATAATGGCTATGGTCCGGGATTTGATTCTCATCAGGTTTTTTAACCTTCTGTAATTCTATTTTGTTTTTCACTTTCATAAAAACCTTCTGTTCTTCTTCCATTTTGTTCATTTACTTTCATGGTAAGAGCAAGGGTGTGGCACTGCATGTTGAGAGTGAGAGTATAAGACAGCAAAAATAGTCGGTGCTCTATTTACCTAATTATTATTATTTTTTGAAAAGCTATTACCTAATTATATTTGTAGTTTGTTTTTCTGGTGTATCGCATTTTAATCCCAACGGATTATAGAGTAACGATGATCGTCTTTACTCATCTTTTACCCAAAACTTTCTATGGTATATCAAAAAGGTAATCACCATTACCAAAATCTTTAGCTAAACACAGTTAGTTTATGAATGTTGAAACATGAACTATGGGACGAGTGGAAACTCCAAATGGATCTTTGGCACCTCCTCAAGCAAAACTCTTGGATTTATATTGTCTTTTTGGTCTCAAGGAGGCTTTATGGACTCTAAGCTTATTCGTTTGTCTTCAAAGCTAGGGGTGATTTGCTCAGTTTGGGCTTTATTGGTGGGTGCTTACAGGGCCACAATCCCCAATGCTCAGGGCACAGGTCAATCCAAGCTTACAACTCAGTGCCTCTATGGTGAAGATGAGCAATTGGCAAAGTAGCTATAACTCATAACAAGCAGTGAGAAATATAAGTAATGAATGATGGGGGCAGATCACAACTTGACCAAGACGTAAATACAGAGAATATTGGAACAAGATAGTGGCTGGTTGATCCAATATGAGCCGGAACAAGATCCGACTGACCATAATCGAGCCAATATGACCATTTTGTATCCATCAGACAAATAATTTAGACTCTGTAAGGGTTTTGATAGAATGTGGAGAGGAATTAGATGTGAAATTGATATGCTTTCTCTTCTCTTCAACCATAGGAAAGCTTGAGGATGGTAAGCATGGTTCATATAAAAGAACAAAATGGATAATCAAAATCAAGTTGATCTATTATGACCAATAAAATCAAACCTTTCGGGAGCAAAAATTTTGGAATAGCAGACATTGGTTATTCAGCATCATCTTCATTCAGGCAAAATAGATCATGATCCGTTCTTTTTTAACATACTCAACATGTCAATGCTCTTCAAGCTTGTTTATTCTACCAAATCCTACAAACCAAGATCAAGATTGAGAAACATAACTTTGAAAAATCCCTAAAACTATATGCCTGAAAATGCCATTGTGATACACGACGCAAAAGATAGTTTTCCAAAAACAAAACACAAGGAGAAGAAAGAAGTCTAAACTTCTTCAGTACTTGTAGTCCTTGACGTGAAGGCTCTCTGCAGCGCCCTCTCCGAGCTTGGCATCACCCTTGTAGGTTCCCAAGGTTGCCTCTGAGTTGGCCTTGGCCCTTGTGAGGAGAGCCTCCTGTGCAGCCTTAACATTTTCTTTCTTTCCTGACCAAGCCTTGAGAGTGCTGGCTTGAAGAGCACGGCCGAAGGAGAAGGAAAGAGTCCATGGCTTCTTTCCCTTGAGCTTGTTCATGGCGTTAAGGTTGAGAGTAGCCTCCTCCTCACTCTGTCCACCAGACAAGAACACCACAGCAGGGACAGCTGCAGGGGTAGTGCGCTGCAAGGCACGGACGGTGTACTCAGCAATCACTTCTGGTGCAACCTTCTTGGCATCAGATCCGGGAGTCACCATGTTGGGCTTCAAGAGAGTTCCTTCAAGAAGGACGTGGTGGTCATTGACAGCCTTGTAACATGCAGCAAGGACGCGCTCAGTCACATCAGCACACTTGTCAATGGAGTGGGGTCCGTCAACAAGGATCTCAGGCTCAACAATGGGTACCAAACCATTCTCCTGGCAGATGATAGCATAACGAGCCAAGCCATTGGCATTCTCGTTGATTGAAAGCTGAGATGGCTCATTGGGACCAATCTTGAGCACAGCACGCCATTTGGCAAACCGGGCACCGGCTTCATAGTACTTAGCGCAGCGGGCACCAAGGCCATCCAAACCCTGGGTTGTGGTCTCACCGTCGGTGCCTTTAAGCTCAACAACACCCTTGTCAACCTTGATACCAGGGAGAACACCACCTTCCTTCATGACATCAACGAAAGGCTTGCCTGCACAATACAACAAGCATAAATACTATTAAGATCCATCCATCAAGAACAAGTAACCAAAAAGGGGTAACACTCAAACTAACCAGAAGATTGCTCAAATTAGAATGAAATGAAAGGATTTACGAAAGGGCACAATATCAAAATGTACCTTATTAATTTCTTATCACAGAGCAATAATTGATTGATCACAAAGTAAACAACTAACCACTCACAAGGCTGGCAAGACAGTATCAAACAACAGAAATTATGTTCAATATACCTGCAGCTGTTTTCTGGTAGAGGGTTTCCTCAAAGAGGATCACTCCACTAAGGTACTGGAGGACATTGGGGGCGGTGAAGAGGAGCTCACGAAGAGCACGCCTGTTCTCTTCAACATTCTCAACGTTGATGCTGGAAAAACGTTTTCCAATGGTGCCAGTGGACTCATCAGCAGCCAGAATACCCTTTCCAGGGGTGCCAATGTAGGCAGCATTGGCAATGAGCTCATCTGCAAGGTATCCAAAATTCAGGCAACGGAGACCACAAAATCATAAACACAAATGTTCATACACAAATCTACCGTAAATAAACAGAAAGAGTAATCTAACAAACATCCAAGCTATTCAATCACAAGATAACTGGTTCAAACAACTAGGTAGGTAACTAAGAAGGCTACAAGACTATAACAAGTGGATCGTCACTGCACACAGCAATCTACTTGTGCTGAAAAATACATCAAAGAACAGGATTCCAATAGTACACAAGAGAGATCACAAATCCAACAAGATCGAGCCTAACTGAGCTATTAGTAACCGTCCCATGCCACCACGAGTTGATTCCAACTATGAAAAGTAACACAAACCCATGCATAATAGTCAGATCCAAAACTCCACAGTAACATAAACAGATCGCTTTACTCAAAAAACCCAATCGAACAAAACCACAACAGATCGCTAACATAAGTAACTGAACGAATCAGGAACTAACTACACATTACTACAACAAAGACTATCTCATAAATCAAATCCTTACAGATCTACGCAATACATCGAGACAGATACACAAACAGAGCAAAAAATAATATACCGAACAGATCAAATAAGGATCGAAGAACAAGAAGAAGATTCAAATTACCAGCGTATTTGCCTCTGTAAGCAGTCATGGTGGTTGATACTAGGCTTGGAGA
This sequence comes from Rosa rugosa, assembly GCF_958449725.1. Taxonomy (NCBI): domain Eukaryota; kingdom Viridiplantae; phylum Streptophyta; class Magnoliopsida; order Rosales; family Rosaceae; genus Rosa; species Rosa rugosa. The sequence goes on along the minus strand of NC_084826.1, from coordinate 15,506,400 downwards.
GAGAGAGAGAGAGAGAGAGAGAGAGAGAGAAGGGGAGAGGGTTTTTCTGAGAGATCGAAAGGAGAAGAAGATGGAAAAAGTGAAGGGTGGGTGGGGCTTTTTAAGGAGAGAAAATGGGCAGGCAAATACTTAGGTGGGGGTTTCCCCACCACGTGTCCCTACGGCAGCCCAATCAGGAGGAATAATTTTTTTTGTCTTTTCCGAAAACACCCCTGCTCCTTAAATATAAAATACCCAAAACACCCCCCTTCTGGGAGGTGATTGGTCTGCCGTAGAGACACGTGGTGCGGGTGCCCCACGCAAGTTTCTCTCGAGAAAATGAAGCGAAAAAGGGCAAACCCGAGTGAGTCAGCCACTATTTGCTTGGCGTCTTTCCCACGTATTTTTTTTTTCTTTCTTTTTTATTCCCCACGTAATTCTCTTATGATTTTTCCTTTTTACCCCCACCACCCACCTTGCCATCAAATCTTTAATTGTGTAATCCGGATTAATTAATGAAAATATCTCTTACGTACGTAGATTTTTTGGTTTAACTTTTCTTATTGCCAAAGTAAAAATATGTCATCAACCATGGACCAAATGAACTAGTGAATCCATCAGAATAGCAATTTGACAGCGAAGAATCTTGATTCTGTCAATTCATTATTACGGGAAAATCTAAACATAATTTTTTTTTTTTTAAATAAGGGCCGTTTTTTTTTTAAATAAGGGCCGGTGCAATTGCCCTCAAGCTTTTATTAATGAAACTGTTGAATACAATTGGGGGGGGGGACATAAAGCCTAAACCCCGATTAATTAGCAACGAGAGAACATTCCGAATAATAACAGGAGCCTCCACTAAACTTATGTATTTAAACATGCACCAACTAGCAAGGGTTGACAAACCAGACATTTGGGCAACTCCATTTGCTGCACAATAGTGACACAACGGAAAGAGAAAGCTCATACAAAGCCATAAAGCAATTAAACCTGCTCTCCCATTATGTTGTCAACTAGAAACACCTCCAGCGACACTTCATTTCATCCTGCCACTAGGGGGCAACTTATTTTCACATAATTTAAAACGTAACCATATCAAATTTCAGTCTAACTACAATTTAAATTATTAGTGTAATATAATGATTTACACATTTTAAATTTCTTCGAAACTATATTTACGTGATATTCAACATATCTCTATAATTTGTTTTTATATATCTACCAATATTTGTCGATATTTTCCAATATTTCAGTTAGAAGAGTTTTTATCACCAACGGTGTCTAAATTTTTTTGCACCGGACAGAATGATACCCAACTTTCAAAAGTGATCTAAATAATACCTAAACTTTTAAAAACAAATCAACTTGATACTTTGGCTCATTTTCCGTCACTTCTCTGTTAAAATTGATCACGTGCGGTGCATGTGAGGTGTTTTTTGGAGTTATAATAGTATTTTCCCACGAAAACTAATTTTAAATTATTTTTTATTTTATTTTGTTGATTCTCTTGTTCTTCTTCTATCGTCTACCTCTCTCTCTCTATCTCCCCCTTTTTCTTTATTTTTTTAGAAGAAGGGAAACATCCCAACCTTATTTGTTTCTAAGATGGTGGAATTGAAATTGAATGAAAGATTTTAATTCTATAGAAGAAGAAAATGGGGTTATAGATGTTTGATGACCCTTCTGACCACAAATCACTTCAATTTATGGGTTTGATTTTGCATCTGTGCATTTCTGTATTCAGTTTCAGATTCCAATTTTGCAAAAATTTTGAATTCAAATTACAATTTTGTAGTGTCATCGGCGGCGGCGAGACCATTGTATTTTCACACAGTCCTATTGTTTAATAACCATTGATCCAGCTACTTTTACATAAACAAGAAAAAAGTTTGGGTTATAGATGCAATATGCAGAAGGAAGATGATGATTGAATTAAAATTGCGCAATCACAAATAAAGAAGAATTACGCTTGGATAGTTTGGTTGTAGATGACTAGATGCAATATGCAAATTACAAAAGAATGAGAAAGAACGATAACAGAAAAAGAGAAAGAGAAAAAATTAGAGGATAATATGACATTCCAACTAAATATTTAGTGAAAGGTTGTATTATACCCTTAGTTTTAACGGAGATATGACCGAAAATAGACAGATGTATGAAATTGACCAATTTTTTTAAGTCTAGGTACATTTTTGATCACTTTTGAAATTAGAGTATGAAATTGATCAATTTTTGTAGGTCTAGATACCTCTTTGATCACTTTTAAAAGTTTGATATCATTCTGTCCGGTGCAAGAAAGTTTTGAAGTGGTGATAAAAACACCTTCAATTAATATCTAAAAATTGTGTCGAAATCATTTTTTATCTTTTTTTTTTTTCTTTCTAAATTGGATATTATAGATTGGAATAGAAGAAGCCTAAAATAGTAATTAGGCACGGTGGTTGAGGGGCCCTAAAAAGTTTCTCAAAACAAGCAGCTGTCCCGTGATTAGGTAGGCGGCCAAGACTCGAGACTTTTGAATGCAAAGAAAACAAAGGTAAGAAGCAGCCAACCAAATCCTGTGGGGTTTGAGAGTGACTCTAATCGCGGTTTGGTTTGATACTTTCATGACCAATATTTGCAACCGCCTTAAAAAGCTTTCTGGGTTTTAAGACAACTAGCCTGTGTTTCTAGGTGCGCCATTATTTTTGGCACACCAAATGGTTCCAACTGTATTTCTCCCCAACTTGCTCTCTATATCTCCAACATTATAGATCAGATACAGACTCATATCAATAGTGTAAAATAGGTAACGATTTAGGGGTTAAATTGAACGGCATTGTGTCTACAGCTTGTGTAGAGTTGGTAGTTATCGATCCTGATCACATGGTCAGCAACTGACCATGGATTTTCTGGTCACTGACCGTTCGATTGAGATCGGACGGTTGACAGCTAAGTAATGAGATTTAAGATGAGAGCTGTCAAACGTCCGATCTCAATCGGACGGTCAGTGACCAGAAAATCCATGGTCAGTTGTTGACCATGTGATCAGGACTGTGGTAGTTATATATGACTTGTAGGCTGGTTAGTCATCCACCATGAATGAATGTCATTTCCAATGATCTTTGTTTGTTTTGTTGTTACAGACACCCAACAGATCGCTTTGGAATAGCCACTGAATGCCTTGTATAGATGCTTACTGTTAGAAATGTTTGCAATTTTGCTCCTTATTCTTTCCATCAACATTTCCTTTAATTTTCATCTAGCATGTATGGCTGGAACCAGTAATTTCATATTAGAATGTAAATGCATTTATACCAAAAAAAAAAAAAAAAAACATCAACATTGAAAATCGTTTACTCAATCAACTGATGTAAAAAAAAAATAGATACTTTTGTTAACAGTAGAATATGATAAATCATAATAAAGGGTTTATTTGATACTAGGTAGATAATTACACTACTTTCAATATTGTTGATTTTTGCAAAGATGATAACAAACTATCATTGTAAAGATGATTTTCATTCCACGAAGCCATTCATGGTGCTAGAGTCAATTTCGAAAAAAAAAAATGTAAAATTGCATTGCTTGACAAGAAGAAATAATGAAAAAAAGTTTTGTGTGCGAGATTTTAGGATACGGTAGTGAAAGAATGTAAAATGGTTCGTCTTAATGTTTGTTGTCATATTGTGATACTTGGGATTGGTTAACTATTAGTAACAAAAGATAAATGATGATCATTGTGGTTAGAGTTTTAGCCTTATGATGATAATGGTGTCTGTAATTGCCGGGGTTATGTAAAGGAAATAAGTAAAATATTTCTTCTCCCTATGGAGTAGTTGAGATAAATTCACGAATGTAAACTTTTATTCAGTAAAATAAGGGTGTGTCCTATAACGTTTTATGAAATTATTTTTGTAATACTGGATTGTAGAATGAAAATGGGGAATTAAACTACAAGTTTTTAAGATGTAAATACATGTTCGGTACAAGTATTTCAAAACTTGACATATCAAAAACATATCTATCATTTAAAAAAAATAGCACTCTGTTTAGTTTTTCCTCAGTAATCATGAAAAATTGACTATTTTGTTTGTATTGATTATGAATCATTTATTGGTTGTTATGAGAAAAGAAACAGAGTATTGTGAAGGAGATTGAACAAGAAGAATCAAATCCCTCAAATTTGTTTATAAAATATATCATATGAAGTTGCAAGCTCTTGAATCTTTAGTTCAAAAAGATATATAATTCAATCAAATGTCTCAACCTTAGTTGTTAATTCCTCTTGCCCATGAGATAATCCAATTATATTGAAGCATAAAATACCGAAGCTTTCACTCTAAATCATCCGTATAAATTAGATCTGACACGTGAAAGAGGGATTTTCTAAATCCTTCATTCTTCTCTATTGCATAATTCTGCAAGTTTCAATTGATTGAAAAAAACGGGGAAGAAGAAAGTTCAAACAGCATATAAAGTAGATGAGATCATGAGAAGAGATGATAAGTCTCAATGGAAATTGTGGGAAAGAAAGAGAGAAAGATCAAAAGTGAGGAGAAGAGTTTGTGGATCTATGTGCTTAAAAATAAAAAAAATTAATCACTTTCTCTAATTGTAGGGCAAGTTGTTCTCAGGAAACAATGAAAACTTCAAAAAGTCATTTCCCATATTTATTCATAGTTCCTGAATTGTTTCCTAAAATTTATTTTCATTGTTTTTCAAGTTTAATGCACCGAACGCAAATTCATAAATTTTTGAATTCATAAAACAAAAAACAGTATCGCAAAATGATACCGAACGGGCCCTAAGCTTTTCTTTTCTCTAAATAAAACTACAAAGTGATATAGAATTGAATCAAAAGTGATACAAATTAGACTCATGTCAATTCTGTATGCTGTAATCTTGATTTTTTATTTTTGTCAAATAAACAACTCATGCATAACAAATAGTCTATTGTGAGTCGAACTCACGACCTCTTATTTACAAAAAAGATACTTATGTCACTAGACCAAATAATACTGGGCCTGTAATTTTATTTTTAAAATTTCTTTTGGTCTTCAATAATAAAAAATGCATTATGCAAATCAGCTTTGCAGCGTCAAGGGGACGTACTACAACATGCTTCATGTTTGTTCTTTGTCACCAATAAATTTTTCTAATTACTTATAAGTCAACCCAATAATCTTAGTTATACATCATTCAACCAAACTTTCAACATTTATATTCATATTCAACCAACGCCAACTTCAAACTAGCATCATTTTAGATCACGCCCCACATTTTTTCTTAATTTCTTGTCACGCCGATTTTATTTATTATTTAAAATGACAAATTATTGAAAATAAAAACATGGAAAATATGGCATGAGAGCCTTCCTCATTAGGTTGCCCTTGCCACCCTATAAGACCCAAGAAAAGCTATAAACAAAAATTAGTTGACTTTTTTTTTTTTTTTTTAATAATTATTCATTAATGAGTTAGTTTTGTCATTTGAATACTAGCAATTTTCTCCCATAATCTGTAATTCTTCTGCACTGCTGGTCATTATGCTCCTAGCTTTTATAATAAAGTTTTGATGTGAAGATATGATCAAGACGTCTTCCCCCACATTGGGGATGCCTGATGCATTTTTCTCTGTATAAATTGTTAAATGTGGTTGCACTTAAGAAATGTACAAAATTTAACTCGATATACTTATTGCTCATTCTTCTTTAGGTTATTTGGTGAAGTTTTCTAACTAAACTGTAATAATTGATTTTATCTATTTTTATATTTCTCAAAATAAAGATAAAGTGTTTGACGAATGCTTTAAGGAGAGTTACGACAAACAATTTGCCGTATTTATCTCGTCCCTACCATCAATACCACACAAGACAAGTTATAGCTTATACCTCCATATCTAACATGGAGTGTAAGAGGTTTGGATGTCGAGTTCCAAGTCGAGCCTTCACCTACCTCTCTTCATCTCTCATTCTCTTCGTTTTCAAACTAGTTGAGGAGGCAAGTGGCATGGAGTTAGCCCACAAAGTTGGAAATAATTTAGGTTGAAATGAAATGAAATAAAGAAACAAACCAAACGTGATGCGTGGATCCAACGCAAATTTGGAGAACAATGAAGAAGAAGACAGTCAGGTCCTGCATAGGCTTCAATTCGAATATTCTTTTATTAATCTTGATCCGATCCTTGTAAATATATATATTCGAGTTCGTTCCGATCTGTATTTCTTCTCCGCTCACATGGCATTGTGGTCGATGCGGGTACTGCACTGGTACTACTACTACCAATAGTGATCTGAATATTAAATACTGTATGTCCTACTCCACCTACCAAATACTGAAATACAAAATACTGATAAGTGCGTTTTAATATAAATCACACGTGGGCATATGCTTAATCCACGCTACAGATGTAGACATGATTCGTAATAGCCTATTCATCTATTATTCCACTTCTACCATTTTCCTGTTATAATTGTTTATCACAACATGAGATATTGAGATAAGAAATGGATTCACAATTTTTCAAACGGACAAATAAAAACGTTCGCAACAAAGTTAACTTCTCTTAATATATGATGAATTTATACTAAATAAAAGCATTGCAACAAGTGATTTTCCTATTATAGTTGTTGCAAAAGAGGTTCTTTTCTTTTCTTCTCTCCTCCACCTCTCTTTCTAACTCCCCTCAAATTTTAGGTAATGTAATGTGTCATAATCCGAATTGGTTCATAAACTAAAAAAGTGTGCTAGTAGGTGGACATTAGTGATTCAACTGCATCAAACAAATTTGCAATTTGTTATTAATTTTATAAAATTTGATGAATAAACAATCTTCCATTTTTGATTAGGAACTACAGGACATATGCAAAGTGGCCTAATGGACAAGTGTTGTTCCTTTTCTTTCCCCATCATTCCAGTGTGAGAGTGAAAGCTCCCAAAAGCCACAAACAAAAAACTGTAACGTGTTTGTATGTGACAAGGGAAATTAAAAAAAAAAAAAAAAATACCAAGTTCGGACATTTTTGAAGACTTTGTGTTAAAGAGGGTTCCATCACTACCCGTATATTCTATATAGTCACCTGCAATTTGGACTATTTCCCCAATAGAACACTAGGGCCTCAATTTTCTCCCGCTCTATGCCATCGTGCACAGGAGGAGGTTTGGGGAAGAACATGAAACGCAACCTAATAAAAGGTAACAATTGGTTTGAAAGCACATTCGCACAAGCAGAATATCAAAATCAAAGGTTACCATAACGACAAATTACCCAACATACATGAGCAGTTCTCCGACTAAAACGAAGGGGTAAATAACAACTCTCCATGCTTGCCAGCGTTCCTCAAGCTTTTATCATTCTACTCGTATCTCAGGCCGAGTTTATAAAGAAAATGGTACCAAAAAGGACCAACCTATACTATGACAGAGGTAACATAGAGAACACACTTGCATTTCCTACCACACAGCACCCTCAATACTTGTAGTCCTTGACATGAAGAGACTCTGCAGCACCCTCACCGAGCTTGGCATCGCCCTTGTAGGTTCCCAAGGTTGCCTCTGAGTTGGCCTTGGCCCTTGTGAGGAGAGCCTCCTGTGCGGCCTTAACATTTTCTTTCTTTCCTGACCAAGCCTTGAGAGTGCTGGCTTGAAGAGCACGGCCGAAGGAGAAGGAAAGAGTCCATGGCTTCTTTCCCTTGAGCTTGTTCATGGCGTTAAGGTTGAGAGTAGCCTCCTCCTCACTCTGTCCACCAGACAAGAACACCACAGCAGGGACAGCTGCAGGGGTAGTGCGCTGCAAGGCACGGACAGTGTACTCAGCAATCACTTCTGGTGCAACCTTCTTGGCATCAGATCCGGGAGTCACCATGTTGGGCTTCAAGAGAGTTCCTTCAAGAAGGACGTGGTGGTCATTGAGAGCCTTGTAACATGCAGCAAGGACGCGCTCAGTCACATCAGCACACTTGTCAATGGAGTGGGGTCCGTCAACAAGGATCTCAGGCTCAACAATGGGTACCAAACCATTCTCCTGGCAGATGATAGCATAACGAGCCAAGCCATTGGCATTCTCGTTGATTGAAAGCTGAGATGGCTCATTGGGACCAATCTTGAGCACAGCACGCCATTTGGCAAACCGGGCACCAGCTTCATAGTACTTAGCGCAGCGGGCACCAAGGCCATCCAAACCCTGGGTTGTGGTCTCACCGTCGGTGCCTTTAAGCTCAACAACACCCTTGTCAACCTTGATACCAGGGAGAACACCACCTTCCTTCATGACATCAACGAAAGGCTTGCCTGCAACATACAATGATCATGAATATCACATCAGCTGTAGGATAGGCAACTAAAAGTTAATCCAGGGGAATTCATAGGATCCATCTAAAGTCTGAATGGGAAAGGGCAGCAATCCATGTTGTAATTTAGGAATGGAAAGCGATGAATAGTGTGAAATTTATCCAAAGGTTATACGAATTCAAGGAAATTATCAATGTAGGAACAACACATAAACATAGACATATCTTATATCACACAGAGGAGTGGGTCAAATACCATCAGCTGTCTTCTGGTAGAGGGTTTCCTCAAAAAGGATCACTCCACTAAGGTATTGGAGGGCACCGGGGGCAGTGAAGAGGAGTTCGCGAAGAGCACGCCTGTTTTCCTCAACATTCTCAACATTGATGCTGGCAAAACGCTTGCCAATTGTGCCAGTTGACTCATCAGCAGCAAGAATACCCTTTCCAGGGGTGCCAATGTAGGCAGCATTGGCAATAAGCTCATCTGTAATAAACCCAAAATTCAGTATCTAAAAATGATAAATTACTCAACATACTCAAAAACTTTTATCAAAATCAGAATCCCTTGACTTCACAATTCTAACAAACCAACGATATGCATGCTTCAATGCCCATGACAAATACAAGTCTCTTTGGGTGTATTTGCAAGCCAAAACTTGAGATTCCGAGATAAAAATCAAGTTCAAATTCAGGGCATGGCCATCGATTAACGGATGGAATGCTATAATGAAAGAAATCAATCATCCAAATCATCACATGCAATAGTCCCCAACACGACCAAGATAATATGTAGCACAACCAGCATCTTTGTTATGCAACCAAACTCATCAAAAATGAATTAGATAAGCACCCAATCAAACAACAGAATAACTATAATAATCCAGTGATCAAAAAATCGAAACAGAGTAAACAGTCACTGATCAAAACACTGGCACAAACCGTTCCATAGACCATTCAAAACTTAAATCCACATGCAAACACATCAAATACATCATGGTAATCATTCATAGTTTGTTGAATCAGGTCGAGATAAAAACATAAACCCCTGAATCAAAAGATGGCGAGCGATACAAGGAACAAAAATTTAGAGAAGTGGGTTAAAGATGATTACCATGGTACTTTCCCTTGAAGGCCGTCATTTCGGAGAAAAAGCGAGCGGAGGATCTGGAAGACGATTTTGCAGAGATGAGACGGTTGTGAAATAGCGATAGATAGCCAGATAGGAGAAGTTGATGTGGTTTAGGGCTTTAATATGAGCGAGCCGAACGGCTTGGGGATCACGTTGCTCCGTTCTCTCCTCATTTTACTCTTTTGCCCCCACTTTGATATTCGGTTTTACCGACCTAAGCTTCCACTTCAAAAAATAATAACCAAGGATTTTTAAATATATTTTTGAAATGATTGAAATTTTCGTTGTTATTTTGGTAGTTTTATGGCACTGGTATTTTTCAAAACTAACAAATATCAGGCGCGCTCACCTAAATAATAATTTTAAGGGAATGTGAGAGATAAATGTATCTCAACCACATGTATTAAATTAAAAAGTTGATATTATTACAATTTAAAATTGTACACTTATTTCAGCCGTTAGATTCATTTTGTTTCTCATAGTCTCTTAAAATTGTCCTTTAAGTGAACTGACAATCGATACTTTTTATATAAGCTTATATTAATATCGATCCTCAAAATCTTTATTGACACATTCTAGATATTTTATTTTCACTTTCAATTTCTATTTCTATTTCTATTTTTATGTGAATCATTCTTAATACTCTCATTTTTGCTTTTTTAGCTTAGAGAAGCCTAGGACAATGTTTGGACAATTAGCAAAAGAATTAAATTGAAAATAAAAGGGTGAGGGGTATAATAGGCAAACCAAAAATTTGAAGGCAAATTACTACTTTATTATTACTTTAGCCAAAACAAGCTTCTGGAAACCACTGCCGTGAAATAGGTGGGTAGGGAAGGGTCAAAGTTTCTTGATAAGAAAGAAAAAGAAAGCCGCAAAACCGATGAATAATTCTATGGGCCGGAAAGGAGAGCGGGTCTGGGGGCCTAATTTATCGGAATACCAGAAACACCAAAGATGGAAGGGAAATTCAGGGGCGCCAAGTGTTTTTAGCCCTTCTATGGTCTACTTCATTGCCACGTGCCTTTCTTCTACACCAATTTCTGGCTTTCTTTGTATGAATTATGGCTTTATTAGCTTCGGGCTTTTGGTAGATGATTCACTTATCAAGAGGCAATCTGAATGGGCAAAACCATGTTGCACGTTCTTGAGACGTAAAGAAAACACCATATATAGCTTCCATGGGAATGGATTCATATGGTTTGTTCATTCAATCATTCATGAGAATGAGATAGTGGTTAGTTTCTAACGGTTTATTTGGTAGCTACTTTGATTGTGTGTTTTTATTAAGCTTGTTTTTGACGATCTCTCTCAACTTATTAGCTCCTATCTTAATTTTTGATAAAAAAATAAAATAAAATAAAACTAACAACCATTTATTGTTGGTGATATATTCATTTTTTTTGTAAGGGAAATACGACAAGTTATATTAAATGAAAACTAAGAAGTACATGGAGCGATGCAGAAGCATCGAAAGAAAACAATAAAGTATAACAAGATCACAAACGCATCTGTAATGAAGAAAAAACAATAAAGGATAACAAGATGCACATACGCATCTAGAATGAAAGGTAACCAGGATGTGACTTGATGCCGAACGACATCTCTGCACTGCATATGTCACGAGAGCAATGTAAAAGTAAACGTAAACGTAACCGTAAGTGATGATATGATCATCTAAGAGAGGTGATTCACCCACCAAGAGTTCAAAAGTAACCGAGGGTGTCAAAAACTAAAAAATTAGCAAGCGAACTCCTAAGAACCAGAACCAATACCATATCAATATGAGCAGCTGTCTCAGATCCAGGATCCAGATATGAATGCGAATCGAGTCCCAAATACGGATCCAAATCATACATGGGACCAAAGTCAAATCTGCCAAAGCAGACTTGAGAAAAGCCCAAGCCCATCTGAATCTGATTTGGACACCTAAGTACATGGGCACCCTATCAGATCTTCTCTGGACACCCACACGTCTGCGCTCCCATTGCAGCGGTTGAATGTCACCGGTGGAAGGACCCACGGCGCCGCCACCACCATCCGCACTCAACCCCAGCACGCCTCATCCTGTTCCGTCGCGCCACAAATCGGAAAACTCTTCGCTAGGAGGACCTGACACCATCGACAGCCGTCCCACCAAGCCGCATAGCCGCGCTGCTAACAAAGCCAGACAGACAACAGATCTAGAATCCCAACGGTAGATCCTCCAACCACCAAGCACCAATCGCCGCCGGAGAGGATCCGAACGCATTGTCGCCATCCACCGCTGAAGCCCTGCAGCGGCACCCAGAAGCCATATCCCCCCAATCCGAAAGGATCCAAACTCAAAGTTGATAGAACCGGGATTCCAAGTTTGGTTTGGATCCACCAGATCACGGCGCCGCCCTTCACTACCATCATTGAAACATAATGCAACACGAGCAAAGCCTGAAGGGGTTGAATCCCATCGGCAAAACGATGAGACGAGGGTGCAGCAACCCGAAGGTTGAAGAGGAGAGATTCTCAAGTCCAAAAAGCTCGTTAGCCAAGGACCACGGATGCCATCATCACAATCCAAGGAAATCGGACGGGGAAACCCTAGGGTAAGCCACAACAAAGAGGAGAGAGCGAGAGCTCTCATATTACCTTCTGGCCTTGACTTTATATTCATTTTTCTTTTAATTTTATTATATAGATTAATCATTTAGAAAGAGGTCCAAATTAGAGAGGCGACTAATATGAAGGAACATAGAGTAAGAAGATAAAGATCTAAAGTTTGAAGAATGTGGTCAGTCTAGATTGATACTGAGGTTTTAGGATCCTAAGTGACAAAAGAAGTGGTGTTCAACCCTTAAATGACTCAACAATTTTAATTTTTGAACTTGTCAGCGAATTTTTTAAGGTAATGTAATTTACACTCCTAATTTTTGTCTTAGAAAAGACAAAATTTATGATACAAAAAATATATATGTATTGTAAAAAATAAGGACTGTGAATTTTTTTTTAATATATGTGTATATAAATAAAGTCTAAAAAAATTAGGGCATCTATGATCAGAGTTCCTAGGCAATAGCTAGCTAGGCCTATAGCCAGGGCGAGCCTTAGTTCAGCTAGAAGTTAGAACTCAGTATTGTCAAGGAATTGAGTCTTTTTTTAGTTAAGGGGTCTACTCATGCCTTGGGTTGATTCCTGAACACTAAAATTCTTTTTCTTGTTCAAAAATGAACCTAAGGCATGAGTAGACGCATTAACTTAAGAGGAAAAAAAAAACCCAATTTCTTGAACACTAAAATTCATTGTCAAATATCCCAAAGAAAAAGAGTTAACCACAAAATCTAATACCTAGAATACACTGCACGCGCTTGATACCTGTAAAATTTCTTCTCGCTCTATCCGGCGGCGCGTCCTCTGGTCGTTGTCGTAAGATGGGCTCGTTTCTTCTAGCTGGCTTGTTGACATCGATGAGGAGAAACGAGACGTTGGTTAAGATGAATGAGGTGTATGCGCGCGGCCTATTTTGATTAATGAAATGTCACAGAACTTCAACTGAGTTTCGTATTTTGATTTCTTTTAGCATTCCCTTGAATTCTTGTTTAAGGGCTTAATCGGAGCAACTAGTTTTTTTTACTTGTTTTAATAAAGGTGTGTGCTTAGGTAATGATTTTTGGTGACAACTCTACAGGAGCAAGTCCTTATGTGTACTCTCATTGCAGTATCAACTAATGACATTCTTTGTTAAATAAAATAAAATGGTTTGCAAGGGAAAAGCATCTGACATAAGGAAACTTTTTCTACTTTTTGCATTTAGTGGTAAAAAGCTTTGATTAAATTTTGGTTGAAATTAAAGCAGTTTCTCGCTATCATTACACCTTCACCTGCGTTGTTTCACGCAATAGTCGGAAATATAATTTTGTTCTTTCCAAACATGGATTTGGATACATATATACAACTCAGTTTTTTCAGTGTCCGGCCTTTAAATTTATGTGAAAGGCAGCAGAGTGAGGAATAGCAAATATTTAAATTTGCAATGATCTGGAGGAACGCAAGTACGCAACACACCAACATTTTGACCAACTGAGATTGTTGTGATTCATTGCGGGTAGTAACTTACTATCGTGCATTTGGTATGAGAGAAATTGGTTGAGGTATAGAGCAGGGGTTTTTTTGCCCAAATCATTCTCATATATTTTTCTCTAATGCCCTCAAAGATTTTGCTAGCTTGGCCTTCAAACATGAAAGCCCAGCTGCTAACGACCGTTCTATTTTCAAGCTCCTAGGCTTATGACGTTGAGAGCTAAGGCCTCTAGATTTATACTTGTCGCTTGGAACCCTCACGACCCTTCATGGATGAAGGCTAATACGGATGTAGAGGTCATCATTTGGCCCGCGGACTCAAAAGCCCATGGGCGCTCGCCCGGCCCATTGCCCAAAAGGTCGAGCTGGCCCATAGCAAAACTCATCTCGGCCCTGCTCGTTGGGCATGAGGTAGGGATAGGGTGGAGGGTTCAAAGCCCAGGCACAGCCTGCGGCCTGACCTATTAGATGTCCATTAAAGCTCACCCAGCCCAGCCTTATAAGCCCTGCCTAAAAGCCCATTCAATAATAGTATTAATATTTCTTTTATGCAGTTATTAGTTGAATATGTGGACTAATTATTGCATTAGGCCATATTATCTGTTAATTTTGTATTTTATTATGTTCAATCATTAACATATCATAGTTTTTTCATAGCTATTTGTACTTTTTAATAAAAGAACATTACATATAAATATAATGGGCTCAGCCCAGCCTGAAAAAGCCCATAAGGCTCTGCGCCTATAGTTGGGCATGGGCCTTGATTTTTAAGAAAAAGCTCGGCCCTGCTCGACCCGAAAATAAGAAAAATATGTCATGGCCCTGCCCAGCCCGGCCTGCCCATTGATAAGCCCTATACGGATGGGTCAATTCATAACTTAAATCAAGCAGGTTCAAGAGGAGTATTCCGTAATGATTCTATGGTTTTTTTTTTTTTTGCTGCCTTCTCTAGAAAAGTTGAAGCTCATAATGCAATTGATGCTGAAGTCCTCGCATTCTTATAGGCCTTGAAAATTGCATGGAACAAATGGTGGAATTACCTATGGCTAGAAACTAATTCTATGCTGGTTGTTCAATATTTTAAAAACCCAAATTGGTACCCTAGAGATTACAGGCTCATTGGCGAAATGGGTTGCACCTTGCTAGTTAATTGAACGTTCAAGTGTCTCATATTTACTGTGAGGGGAGTACTGTTGCAGATGCTCTTGCTAATTATGGAAAAGATCATGTTGGTGATTTTTGGTGGGATGATGCCCCTCACTTCATAATGCAGTCTCTTAGTTTTGATGCATCATCAAGGATTTCTCACCAAGGAGCATGAACTTCCTTCTTGTTGGTTTTTATCCTGTATTTTTGGTTTAGTTCGTTTCTTAACTAGAGTTTCTTTTCGATTTGCTTTTTCACATGGCTTAGATATTATGTCCTCCCCGTTATATACCGTTTCATTATCTAATAATATGCACGGGCGTGGGGATGAGCCACTTAACTAGACTAGGTTCCAAATCCCTTTAAAGAAAAAAGAAAAAAAATCATTTTATGCATATGTTGCTGCTGTAAGTATCGCGGCCATGGATACATGGTAGTCTCAACCACACAATAATTATTCGTTGAGTTACAACTAAATTTTAGTAGATTAGCTTTATTAAGATAAGTATTTACCATATTGAAGAGGTCAAATTTTTGTTAAAGATAGGTCAACTTGTTGAACTCAATATGATGGATTAAATGATGAATCAATGACAATGAGTCCACCTATAGTTTAAACTTTATTCTGTGGCCTAATAGAAGTGGTGAGTCTTTATGTATAATATTGCACATCTTGAGTGATAAGTATATACTCTTAGGAAAAATGGAGAACAATGCATCTCAAAACCAAGAATTAGGGGCCATGCTTATGGTGGCGGTGTTTGATGGTTTTCCGGTTGATTTTAAAGGTGAATGGGCCTTAAAAAAAAAAAGGTGAATTGGGTATGGTGCTTGGGCTTTCTTTTACTCTTTGAATTGACAGCGCGTTTTGCCATAATCGAGTCCTCGATTGGTTGGATAATTTTTTTTTTTTTTTTGAAACAAGGGCCGGTGTGGCTGCCCTCAGGCCTTCATAAATGAAACCGACGAATACAAGGGGGGGACAAAGAGCCTAAACCCCATATTACAATCTGCATCAAGAGTACATCCTGAAAAGAAGTCAATAGACGACTCTACTAAACACTTGTATTCCAATCCACACCAACTAGCAAAGAACACGCTCCAGACGGTTCTATTTGCTTCTAAGCGGTGACACGACGGAAAGATTACTTGATCTGTAACTCTAATACAGCAAAGCATAATGTCACTTCTCCCAGCTTTCCTATCATGTTGCCACTGGAATCTACATCCAGTGGCATGAAGTCTCACCCTGCCACTAGGAGGCAGCAACCATTTGACAACGCAAGTAAATCGCCGCCTACCTAGAGCAGACAAGGCACAAAGAGTGCACCCACGGGCAAAAAGCCCAACTATCCCTACACAACGAGTATAGGGACTTATTACGCGCAAAAAGCGCAAAACAACCCACAAACTGCAAACAACTAAATAAACAAAGCAACAACTGGAAACAAAACAAACAGAAATTAAAAAACAGCAGCACAGCCCAAAAGCGGAAGCCCGGCCCATCCACCATCTCTCCCAAGGGCCCAACGCAGAAGCCCACCAAGCAAGCATCGAGTGCCATCTGCCGGCACCAGACCGTCCCTGAGGAGCACCCCGCCGCCGCGCATCAACCCTGCACCGCCGCACCACCACGACACGCAGACCACTCATCAACCAGATCAGCTCCCGAAACCAGATCCAGAAACGAGCTGTGCCCACGCCGGACTCAACACCGCCCTGAGATCGAGATCTCAGCCACCGCCCCCCAGCCCGCATATGTCGCAGGACCACCACGAACCGCCGACGGCCACCCGCGTCCCAGAGCCACACCAACTGCTTCAGAGACACCACAGAACCACGCCGCCGGCAATCCGCATCCCAGAGCCACACCAACTGCTCCAGAGACACCACGGTACCACGCCACCGGCCATCCACGGCCCAGAGCCACACCAACTGCTCCAGAGACACCGCGGAACCACGCCGCCGGCCATCCGCGTCCCAGAGCCACACCAACTGCTCCAGAGACACCACGGTACCCCTCCTGCAGACCCACGACCAAGATCCGGAAGGGACAGGTCGACATGGATCCTCCCAAAACCAGATCGGACCAGCTTTCTCCCCCCGTGGACCACGCTTCCGCTCATAAGACTCGCTGTACACCCAAACCAACATCCTCTCCCGGGCCGGAACGCAGCGGCAAGGGCACCGCCGGCGTTCGGCCGGGAGAGATCGCACTCACCCTTTTCTCTTCTTTCTCGCGCGTGAGGCGCGTTCCCCAGATGAAGTCCGTTAGAATTGATGTGCCTTTCTTTTGGTTGGATAATTAGGTATGATTGAATTGTAGTACTTTGGGGAGAAGCAGAGCAATGGATATGTCTAGTTCTTCTTTTTTATTTCAAATGTCAGATTCATTCGCATAGGGTCTTTTATTTCACCATGGAGGTGGAGGCTGCTATGGATTTGTACTATGAGGATTGCGTGGGGTTTTGTCTCGCAATCTTAGACATGTTTCAAGTTGAAAATCAAGGTGGAGGTTCTTCCTACCACCCCTCTTTATTCATGTGACACAAGGACAAAAGTCTAAGGATCATGTTATTATCAAAGCTGCGGAGGCTGTTCAGGTTGCAAAGGATGTTGGGGCTCACCTTAATGTAAAGGGGAGCAACAAGATGTTGGTTAATATGAATGAGGTGTATGCGGCCTCTTCTGATTAAGGACGATGTCACAGAACTTCAACTGAGTTTCGTATTTTGATTTCTTCTAGCATTCCCTTGAATTCTTATTTAAGGGCTTAATTGGAGCAACTAGTTTTTTTTTATTTGTTTTAATAAAGGTGTGTGCTTAGGTAATGACCTTTGGTGACAACTCTCCAGGAGCAAGTCCTTATGTGTACTCTCGTTGCAGTATCAATGAATGACATTCTTCGTTAAGTAAAAAAAAAATGGTTTGCAAGGAAAAAGCATATGAAGTAAGGGAAACTTTTTCTACCTTTTGCATTTATTGGTAAAAAGCTCTGATTAAATTTTGGTTGAAATTAAAGTAATTTCTTGCTAGGGAAAAAAATGCGGACCGTACCTGATCTTTTTTCCATTAGTAACTTTAGTACTTCAACTTAAAAAAATGTCAGATTGGTACCTGACGTTCACTCCCCGACCCAACATAAGTACCTGAAACCGTTAATTCTGTTTAACTCCATTATGGAGACTGCTAGCTGTCATATTTCAAAGGATATTTTCGTCTCTTTGTATCTTAATCGATTATTTTTTTCTTTAATTATTTTCTCCTCTCTCTCTCTCTCTGTTCTTTCTTATCTTCTTCTTCCCTCTCTCCGGATCAACCTGCAGATTCTAGGACTATAATCATTCCTTCAAGCTTCTAGGACTATAATCCAGCTCCTGCTTGGACTGATCAGAGGAAGCTTCCATCCCATCAAAACCAACCCAAAAATACTCAAACCAAGATGCAATCTTTGTATCAAAAAGCTTCAAACTTTCATGCCCAACAACTAAATCTAGAAAGTATGAATAAGAGAAACATAGTGGCCAATTTATTCCTCCTCTGGGTTTGGGTTGACAATTTATAGAAAAGTGGTTGTAGCCCATAGAAAATTAGGCACCAAGAGCCATGGATTTTTCTTTGAGAATGAGTTAATCGTGAGGCACTGCCTGAGATAGGCAGAGAGAAACACACCAACAAATTCAGCGACGCAATGGCAGACGAACCCACCCTAGAACCCGGAACCAGCACCTCCTCCTCTGTTGTCAACGGAGGCAAGACCGTCAATGAATGCCAAGACATGATTAGAAGAAGCCTCCGAACTCCTATGGTGAAGTTTCTGCTGGAGCATCAAATGGAACTGTTGTTATCTTGAATATCAGCGAGCTATTCTGAGGAGCCATACCCATTAGAACCTGGATTGGATTTGGTCTTGCTACCACAGCAACCCATTTTCCAATCAAGATTAATGGAGGAAACCCAGCTTGGGATATCAAACAAAATTCCAACGCAACAACTCAATCAACTTATTCGTAAATCTCTCTCTGACTTGTCGCTCAACCGCGGCGTCTGCGACGGCGATAGCGACATAGGGGTTGCGCCGCCCGACGGTTCTTCTTTATAGTTAATGGAGGTTCTTCTTCTTGTTGTTGTTCTTCTAATTCAACTCAGGGATTGGTTTTTTCTCTACCAAAGAATAAATTTAAGCAAGAAATAAGAAACACCCAGACACTAAGTTCAAGTCTTTATGAACAAGAAACTCTGAATCCATACCTCCCGGAATCTGTAACCTCTGATGGGTTCACAGCCTCGCCGCCGCCTAACGATTGCGAACTCTCCGACCAGGTTTCCGATTCTGGCACCACAGCGGCGCGGTGGAAATGTCGGACTGGATATGGGTGGCGCGAAAGGAGCCGGGAATGGAGAGGTGGTGGAGCTTGTTGGAGAGTCAGAGGGATTTGCTAGGTATATCTGTGGAGACCATCTTTGCTTTCCAATCCAAATCAACCATAATTAGCAGAGAGATAGAGAGAGAAGGAAGAAGAGAGTGTGTGGAAAAAAAAAAAAAATAGAGTTGAAATTACTTATATATCCTTCAAGTTATGTCAGTTGACTAACGCTGTAAGGGAGTTAACAGCTCCATATACTAAGGGCATCTCTAACAGAGTAGCTAAATTTAATTTTTAGCTATATATAACTATTTTTAATGCAAAATTCAACTCCAACAGACTAGCTATAGGTAAGTTAAATTTAACTATAGCTAAAATAGTTAGCTATATTTAGCTAGAGTATCCTACATAGCTAAAGCAAAAGTTATATTTCTCTCTCTTCTTTTGTCCACATGTCAGTTTACGATTTGTTAAAATATAGTAAAATTATTTATAAATAGCTACTATTGTTGGAGCAACATTGCTAAATCAATAGCTATATTTCACAACTTTAGCTAAATTTAACTAAAAAATAATTTCTACTGTTGGAGATGCTCTAATGTTGGGTCGAGGTTCGAACTTCAGGTACCAAAGTGATATTTTTTGAAGTTCAGGTACGAAAGTTACTAAGAGCAAGTTCACTCGTAGTCAAGAAAAGGCAAAGTCGAGAAGTCAAGAATTCGACCAGTCAAGTTACTATTCACTGCCACTGGACATGGGTTTCCACTCGTTTTTTTTCTTGACCGGTCAAGAATGTTCATCATTTTCACTGTTTAATTGGGATTCTCTTCTTAATTGAAACCAAGGGCTGGGATTAATTGACCGTTGCTTTCATTTTCACTGTTCACCCCACGGCTTCTGCCAGGCGTCCTCTCTGCAGCTTCCAACACAGCCGCTAGGCGACAAACTTTCCAACACAGCCGGTCAGCAAATGCGGCTGCTGCTCTCTCATTCGTGCGTCTCCTCCACGCGCAAAGCCCTCCTCGTCTCTCTCTGCTTTTCTGTCGCTGACGTCAGCCAACTTGCATGCTTTCCTGAGGTGGCAGCCGGGCATGCTGGGTCAAGCTTTTAGTCAGGCTGTTGCCTTTTTTTTTTGCCTCAGTCAAGAAAAGCCAACAATTGGCTGGGCAAAGCAAGACCGGTGGAAGCAAAAAATTCACTTACCCGGTCAACACATCAGCAAATCCCTCCCTTTGCCCAGTCAAAGTGCAACCGCTGCACTTGCTCTAATGGGCCATAGGTCAGGTACTGTTTACATTTTTTCCCCTTCTTGCTATCAATACATCTTCACCTGCGTTGTTCACGTAATAGTCGTAAATATAATTTTGTTCTTTCCAAACATGGATTTGGATACATGTATGCAACTCAGTTTTTCTAGTGTCCGACCTTTAAATTTATATGAAAGGCAGTAGAGTAAGGAATAGCAAATATTGAAATTTGCAATATGGATCTGGAGGAACGCAACACACCAAAATTTCGACCAACTGAAACTGGGACGACCTCTAAGCTTATAGATGGTGTACTGTATGATTTGCCGAAAGGGTGGGTGGTGGAAGAGAGGAAACGACCCTACAAAGGCAAAATTGATAAGGTTTAATTTTTTTTTTTTCTATTTGGCTTGGTTATTATCTTTTCTGCATCAAAATGTATATAAATCTCTAGTAGTTTTCTCTTGCTTAGTAATCAACATGGTGCCAGAAAAACCTTGGATCTAGATCTAAAGATAGAACCTAAACCAACTTAGGTTTCATAATATTTATTTTTACCCTTAGATCTAAATCCCAAGGTGATGACCAATGTTTTTTTTTTTTTTTGGTTTGGTTTTGTATTGAAAGTACTATTTTTTGATGGTTTGGTTTTTTAAGTTCATCAACGAAATTGAACTAATTTGTTTTTGTTTTTCTTAAAGAACCATATGAAGTTAATTACTAGGTTCTTCACATACACTTAGGTGCGGTGTTTGTTGGATTTTTATTTTGTCTCAAACTGCAAGAATATAATCTTGTTCTAATCATGCTCAATTTTACACAGTGCCGTAATGTAACATTTTGTTTGTTTTAAATGTTATATTTGAGTTCTAGGATCGAGATGGAGAGAAACATGGAAGTATATGATTATTTTGAGTTTATTTTTCTAATTTTTCATTTTTTACTTATATTTTGATTTTATTTTTCCTTTTGAAATAAGTTGCTTATTTTTTAATATAAAAGGATGAGGAGCGCTCTAGAGCTGACCGGTTAGTTTAGTATTAAGAAGCTAAACATTTTTTAGACCAACTTTCGATCACATATTGACATCTCCACCTTTCAGTTTTAGGTCCTTATGAGTAAATCACTTATGCAAATTTTCATCCAAGTTGATGATCGTTTGGGTACCGAACTAAATCAAATATGTCCAACCTGAACCGTTCGTGTTTATAATTAGTAAATCACGATTATGAATACCCAAACGATCATCAATCTAGCTAAGAATTTGCAGAACTGATCTGCTCATAGTAACCTAAAAACTAAACGGTGGAGATGCCGATATGTGACCAAAAAGTTGTTCTAAAAGATGGTTAGTTTTTTAATACGAAGTTTAACCGGTTAGCTCTAGAGTGCTCCTCTAAAAAGGAAATACAGAAAAGTTAATCACTATTGACAAGACATTTTCTTTTAAATACAACAAACTTATTGACAAAAAAAATTATAAAATAGAAAAATATAATTTTATATAGATAATTTGTTCAATTATGCACTAGGAGCGCTGGGAGTCATTTTCTCACTTCTCAGATTTAGGAGCTCCTAATAATTTTCCTATGTTACCATTTAAAAAAAAAATTCCTATGTTGGAAGTGTACGTAGTACAGAGCATGATTGGAACTTTTTTTTTTTTTTTCAGTTATTTATTAACTTCTCCTTAATTTCTGTTAAATGAGTTCAAATAGGGAGCTAATTGAAGAAACTCTTAGAAAAACAATGCTTTTACATTGCATGATTCATACTACATATACATTTTGTTGTGAAAAGAATTAAAATACATCAACTTATGTCTTACTGTTAAGCTGACATACAATATCTGTTTATTTCAATTGTAGTGCAAAGTTTGTACATCAATAGGAATTAAGAAAATTTTGTTTCCAATAATATCTTCTTTTATTTGTTAATGAAAATACTAGTTTCCCTTCAAAAAAAAAAAAAAAAAAAAAATACAAGTTTCAAGATTGAAATTGCTATATTGAGACTAATATCCATTATCCTTCTAACCTATTTTTGAAATTAACAACGGGGAGTGAAATTCACACTCCCTATTTTACAATCCACACTCTATATTTTCTTTTTTAAATATTAAGTCACCCATTAAGTTTTGTCTTTTTATTGTGTGGATTGTAAAACATGGGATATTAAGATACTAAAAGAGAAAACATGGAGTGTGGATTGTAAAATGAGGAGTGTGAATTTCATTTCCCTTAATAATTATGTTGTTATATATTATTATATGTCATCTCATGCATAATCCACATAATTTCTATCCAATTTTGTACTTTTTCCTTTGTGGTATATTTATGTAACCTATCAAAATCAAAATTACTTTTTTTTTTAATAATAATGAACAACTGAACATATATTTCCCAACGTTCCATCTGGATCAGTTAAGAGGGGGTGTTTCTAGAGGAGTTTTGTTGTAGTTGTGTTTCTGTTTTTCTTCAGTTATAAAAAAAAAAAAAATAACTCAACATATATTATTTGAAATTGCAGTATTACTATGAACCACATACCAAAAAGCGATTTCGATCATATAAAGCAGTGAAAGAAGTCCTCAACATGGCAACACTTGAACAAAAGCAAGCACATGGGGAATTGCAGGTTGGAAATGAGCCACAGGTGAGCTTGTTCATGACCAAATTTACTTGTTCAATATGGTGTTTGTGGCAAAAGTAACTCTTTTAGAGGTGAACAAATGGCAATTGAATTCATGATGAAAATATGCTTTTTGAAATGTTGTTTAATTACCTAAATGGATTATTTTTTGAAATAACATCATGTTGATATATTAATACTCAGGCAAAAAATGACCATTACATATACTCCCTCTACCATCTATGGGTAGATAAAGAGTTTGTGGTAAACCACAACGATACATAGATTAGGTCTGATCATTTGACGGTACACATGCTCATTTATTCAAGAAAAACTATAAACTATGTTACTAAAGACAAGTAAATAGACATAGTTCAAAAGAAAATAAAAACTAAATTTTCTCCTTGCCCTTAACACTAGGGCTAGGAGGTTTTCCAGGGCATAGCACACTAAGCACCTCTTTAGCTACAATCTTCTTATTCTTGGAATAGTTCTTGTTATTTGACCCCAATGGCCTACCTCTTTTCTTCTTCTGTTCCACTTTGACCATGCCACCTGCATAGCTTCCTTAGGGAACAATCCTTCCTTAGGAACTAAGACACCTCTCGGAGCTTCAATGAGACCCAGAGATTTAGCAGAGAATTTGGTGTGGAATTCTGGGACTTTCAGTTTCTTTGGCAGCATAGATGAGCTACCAGCAGCCTCACCTTCACTGAAGAGAATTTTCAGTTTCTTTGGGGACATATATGGCGATGTAGGCCTGCTTCTTTTCACAGCTGATGACTTAGCTTCCACAGGAACTAAGGCTAGGGCATTTGCTTCTTCAGCAGACCTTAGATTAGCACTACGCACCACAATAGGTCGGTGGTGCTTGTGCATAGCAGGAGTGCCAAATAGATTGCGTGCAATTGGTGGCAGTAGAGGTGTTTGCAGCCCCTGAAACCAGAACGCTCCATTCTGAAAACGAAGATCGAAAATACCTGGAAATTGGGATGTCAGAGACGAACCCGGTGCATCCAGTCCTATGATTTTGACCCAGAAAAAGAGCAGATTTATGGAGATGACAAGTGGATCTTCCAGGCCATCATACTGCTATAGCAGAACATGAGCTCTGTTAAAGTACCACGACCCTCCCCTTAAAACCTTGTTTCGATCACGTTTCAGATCAAAGGAGAAGACAAAGCGACCTTGGGTACTGTCTTGGACCTTAAAGGCTCCATCGAGGACCCAAATGCGTCGGAAATGACGCTGCAAATCCTGAGTGCCGAATTGTTTCTTTGTCATAGGTTTGGCCAGAAGAAAAACCTGAGAGTTTGGCCTCTTTTTTGAGCAGTTCAAGTGCGAGATGTTGAGGACATTAGAGCCCGCTAGGGCAAGAGATGCAGCAAAGCTCGCTGTAACGTCGTCAATGGACGTCATTTAGCAGTAAAACAGGGGTCGTAGGGTGTACCGGCATGAGGAAAAAGACTAGGGTTTGGGAGCGGTTTCAGAGTCGCTTAAAATTTTTTGGTACTTGATATTAGTGTGAACTGATGTACCTAAATGATTTTTTTTTTTTTTTTTTTTTTTTGAAACTAAAAGTTGATAGCATTAGATCAACAGCCATAAAAAGGCTAGAGACTAATAACACTTCAGGGTAAAGATATTGGTGGGGAAACAACCAAAACTTCACCCAAGTATCGCAAATCATTACAAACCATACCGCTCACTTAAAGCAAGCCTAGTACATGCTATAATAACCTCGCCTCCTAAGGAAAAATCAATCATATATGCCTCGCTTGCCAGACACGCAATTGTGGTACAAACGACACATAGAACATCTCAGAAAGCTCCTAGAAGCTACCATCACATACACTAGACTTGAAAAAATTGTAAATATCCTTAAAATAGAGCCAACTCCTTCCCCTTAAAGTTGGAGTCACTAGCATTAACCAAGTCCTCGTTCAAATTCTTACGGGCCTTGGAGGCCTTCTTCTTCTCATTACTTGCATCTTTGTTTTTCTTTCCCTTACCAGCAGTACCATAGGGTATCTTGTTTAAACTACTAGCAGGTCGACCACGCTTATTCTTATTTGACTTGCTCGTAGCAGGTTCAATTAAATCCCTAAACCCCTAAACCCTATTCTTATTTGACTTGCTCGTAGCAGGTTCAATTAAATCCATAGTTGCAGCATCAATATTGCGCTTACCAATAGCCAAACTCAGTCTTGGCTTCTTTGAGGATACTGAAACATCACCTGTTAGTTTCATCCTCTTCCCCGTAATTGGAGATGCATGATCAATGTTTTCTTCAATCTCTCGGATGGTGACTTGACACCGAGTCTTCTGAGGAAGGAATGACCCTACAGACATGGAAACCAAAGTTTCAGCTATCTCAGAAGGAACTTGTGCCTTGAAGACCAAAGTAGGGCAACTGTTATTTGCCCTAGCCTCTGGTGCTCTGACCGCAAGTGTTGCCTTACCAGCACCGCTATTCTGCCCACCCGGACGAGGCCTGACATGTCCAACACCATCCTCCAGCACTGGTCCAGAGCACGGTAACACCACATGGGTTACAAACCCGCACCTGTTGCACCTGCCGAACAGTTTGTTGAAACGGAATCGAACTAGCACCTCCACTCGATCCTCCAACAGAAAAAGTTGTTGAGAAAGTATGGTCCAGGAAGACTCGATCTCCACCCTGATCTACAACACACCTTGCCGAAAAGCCAACATTTCCCACTCATTTAGATCACCAATGGTGCAGCCAATCATTCGCATCACTCTTTCATATCTGAACGTCGGAAGCACATCCTATAGTGTAACCCAATAGGAAGAACATTGCAGCAACACTTGTTCAACTGGTTCAATACCATCATATTCTGCCAGTGCTACAGGGGCTCGGTTGAAACCCCAAGGGCCGCCACGCCAAACACGGGGGCAGTCCATCGGATCCGAGAATGTGAACAGAACCCGGTCCCCTGTTGCCGGCTCCACCCTAAGATCCCCACCGACATGCCATGCAGATCGAAACATCCCCAAAAAAGATCGCTTCCTATACTCCCTAGCTGTGAGCAACTTGCCAACCATATATACCTCCGATTGACGTAGACCCTTGCCTTTGGATGGCCTTAGATCCATTGCTTTCTTCCCCTCTGCCAGTGCCAAAGACGACGTCGTGCTGCCATTACGTCAATGTCCTCCATGGTACGAAGATGCTTGAAATCTTGCTGAAACTCTCACACATAAAGAAATCCTAACCCTAGAGCATTGAAACCCTAAAGAGAAGTGAGAGAGAAGCGGTGCTTGATACTCCCGTACCTAAATGGATTATTGTTAACTATTATAAATGAACAATTGGTATATTATTGACGGGATAATTCTAGGTTGACCATCCATGGTCAGCTAACGCTGCTCATAAAGATTGGATATGTATTCATTTAGAATTAGTATTTCTTAAAAAAAAAAAATGATTTTGTAACAGGTAACAGATAAGGAAAGTGAAAAATCTGAAGATGTTGCAGTTGGACACTCACAAAGTGGACACTTCATGCCACATGCTGACGAGGCCAAAAAACTTGAAGGTCTCAAAGCCCATGGAGGGAAGAAGGAGGAAGATATAAATTTGATTTTGACTTTGTGATTGAGATAAACAACCAAGTAATTTCCTGTACAATATATTGAACTTTTAGCTCATAAGCTTCGAGCCATTTATGTTTCATGCATTTCAAACATGTGTATTGAATGGACCTCTGTAGTAAACATTTCAACGGTTTAGTATTAGAGAAGTTTTAAATACACACTCCTAACTACTTAATACACACTCTTGCTCAATACATCATCCATTTAATTTCTCATTATAATATTTTACTAAATACACAATCCAAATTACCTAAAATACCCTTAATCTAAAAATAATGAATTATTTGACTATATTGATTAGTATACATTAGTATATTGACCTTTTGTAAAACGAATCGTTTTAATTTTCTTCTATTTTTACTGATTCTGGAAATTTTGGTCTATCATCGTTCAATTTATAATCAAATGTATTGGTGCTCTATTTGTATATAGCTATTACTGTATCCTAACACCATTATGATATCAATCAATTAGAATTCAACAAAAAAAAAAAATTTCGAACATTTGCAAGTCCTTTAAAATTCATAAGCTAGTAGTAGTATGTATTTTATTTTTTTAATAGGGTTTGAAAACCTGCCTAGCTGGGAGGCTCAGCCCCATGACTAGTTCCGTTTATTATAGAATAATTGAGCAACGAGGGGGACATAAAACATGTACCTCGTGCTGCAGAATACAAATGACAATAATCCTCGTAGAGAAATCCACAATAATAGCAGGCGTCTCCTCTAACCAAACACCGTCTAAAACAAATAAGCTAGCTAGGTGTGCCAGAAGATCTACAACAACATTTGCTTCTCTATAGATATGTGACATATTTCTAAAACTCGGCCGCCCAGGCCACCTAGGCGCTGGGCAGCAGCTCTCCGACTCGAGTAGTGCTAAATCGGAGGAGTTGGGCTGGCTGGGGTTGGTGAAGGAATGGATGGATTTCAAAACTTTTTAATTAGTGCGGAATAAGTTTAACAATTAAACTACTAACTAAACATAAAATCCATTCCTTTAACCCATGATCTTGGCTTATTGTGATATGTATATAAACATAGCATGCATGGTAAGGAAGAACAAAGAGGGAGTTTATGTTCTACTCACCCTTGGAGCGTGATTTTAATCCGATCCAAGTGAACCACCAAAGTTCCTCTCCTTGATCTCTCCTTGTGTGTGTTTCCTCCACCTTGAAGCACCTTGAATTAAGAACTCCTTCTTATACTCCTTCTTGTGCTTGTAATCTCCTCCTTGATGTAACAAGTAAAGCCACAAAAATATATGGCCTCTAAGGATCTTCACCAAGTGAATCAAGAGATGAAGAAAGATGAAAGAAAAGAAGAAATTATGCAAGTGTTCTTCTTTCCTTTAATTTCTGAAAAATGGACCAAGAGAGAACTCTCTTTCTCTCTCTAATCTGAAAATAATAATGTGGAGACACACTTTTCTTTGTCCATGCTTTCCCTTTTATATAATAGGAAATAACTCCAATTACTAAAAGAAAAATATTGACTTTCATAAAGCCAATATTTTGGCTGGTCCATACATGTTATTGGGCACTAAAAATGTGTCTTGGGCTTTCATTTAAATCTCATTTAGTGAAGCCCAAGTCCACACCAAAAAACCCGACAATCGTTTAGGCCCAATAGGTTCGGTTTTACCCGAAAATCCTAATTATGTTCAAATAATAAATCTAATTAATTATTTGCTCATAACTAACTCTTGTTTAATCTTCTTCATATACAATCTCAATGATCCACTTATATGGTGTGCGATCTCTTAGGTTCTAATTAACAAGGCAGTGAAGTTTATAGAAACCATTCTATTTTGTTTACGAATCAAAAACTCCATTTTTGATTCTCCCTTGTTATTAGGATAATAAATGTTTATTAATCCTCGGGGACTTCACAAGTCATGAGTGACGTCTTGCAACATATCATGACTACCCTAGTTAATGTAGAATGACAAAGAACCTATTCAATTGGAATTACAATACAATACGGTCCTTCTCTTACACTATGTTCTAAATCACATCATCGGGGTATGGAATTGATATGTCAATCCCCTAATGTGATTTTCATTCTTATGTGATTCTTAGAATGTGATTAAAAACTCCTTTTTAAATCTCATTCAATGCTTTGGCCAAAGACTCATTGAATCACATCTTTGAACATACACCTTATTTACTTAAGGATAGAGATTCCTTGTTGTACACTCACATGTCTCCATGACCGAATTGATTATACCAATGAATGCATCTATTATATCCATTAAGGGACACAATGTTATTGCATCATCAAGAGATAATCCATTCACTCATAAGACAACTATGGTGTCTCAGGTCAAAGGACTAATTTGTATTATTGCAATTTAGAGTTCAAGTTTGACATGTAAGTAAGACTCCATACAAGAACTCTAATGATCGCGTTCAGTATACTCTTTAAGTTAAGAGCACCCACATACTTGTATTAGTGTCTCTACACAAATGACAAGAGACATATCATCCTCCATATTGAGAATACATAGTATGTGCTAGTCTTTCCGGATTATCAATGTCCAAGTGATAATCCTATGACTAGGAACCTTTTAGGATAAGAGTGTGAAAGAGTAAATGTCTCACACATCTAACTCTTTAGATTACTTTCTCTTTAACTCATATTCCTTGGACCTTGTTCAATCAAATATTAAGTATAAGCAATGAACAATAAACTTGCCCTTTTGAATAATAATAATTACAATAATAATTACATCAAAATGATTGTTTTAGGACACAATTCCTTCAGTTGGATGGATTGAAAAGCCGTCAAATACGACTTACAATCCTCCAAAACTCGACTTACCTCAGAAAATCTTCTCCCTCCTTCTTTAGGGTTGCAATAAGTAGCGTGGAGTCACTCTCAATTTCAATGTCAGTCCAACCCTGGAGAATACCCGGGGAATACCAAGTAGCAGTATGTGTTTGAGTGTGTACACACACACACACAGAGAAATAGGAATGTTAATTATTCAATATGGCCGGCAAGATGAACATGCACTACTTGTTCAATATAGTCTACACGATGAAAACTACATATTCAAAAAAACTAAACCAATAAAGAGAAGTTATATTCATATCTCCAAAATCGGTAGTTGGACCTCCTTCAGTTTTTGAACATTTCACAAGCCTAATTTACCCTTGATATAATTAAGCTAAAAAAAAAAAAACCTCAAGTTGGTAGCGTCTCCCTCTCTCTCTCATACAAACAAAATACAGTTTAAGGATTTTCTATTACCAAAATTCTATGTTTCGAGTTCATAAACATTGTTACATTGATAATACCTAACACCCGATTTGAGGAACAAGCAAGCTTATTATTGATCTCATACGTGTTTAATACAATATTGGCAATAGATATATAAATGGTCCAAATTAATTATTGAAATAAAATAGACAAATAGATGCTGCATAGGTTGTGATGTTTCATTTGGAATTCTTCTAGGTTTCCAAAATATATTTTGTTTCATTTTCCCCTTTAAATGACACAAGATGTTGTTGATGCCCTCGAGGTTGCTTCTATAGAAGTAGGGGAGTCAACTTGAGCAATGAAACTATCATTTAGGGTGCGGAGAAACCTGTTTGGGTGAAGATGTTGATGGGTGCAGATTGCAGATCGTAGAGTCCAGACTTGGAAGGGAGGTGTAGAGAGAAACCAATAAGGGAAAAACTAGATGTATAGTGGTAAAAATATTGCAGGAAGTCCAAATACAAATAATAGAGGTATGGATAGAATCACTCTACAATAAAATACTAAATGTTATTGTCCAAAAAGAAAATCCAAATGTCTATTTTGGTATTTAACTTTTTTTTCTTTTTTTTTTGTTCTGAAAAGAACATAGGCGCAATTAATTTTTTTTTTCTTCTAATACATAGATGTCTGTTTTGGTAATTTAACCTACCTATAAAATTTGATTTGAAATATAAAATAATAGGAATGTGTATTTAAATTTTCTTCTTAATGTTATGCAATTCTTGGTTCCAGTTAGACCACCAAATTTTATATTTGGACCTCTCATACTTGTAAATCTCCAATTCACTTTTTCGAATATTAAAAAAGCTAAGTACACCTCCTTAATTTTACCATAACACCCTTGAACGATTAAATATGTATCTTCAACAATTTGTTATTTTTTTTTAGGACTAATTTCAGTTTACCCCCCTGAGGTTAGGGGTCGTCATCATGTTAGTCCCTCGAGTTTCAATTTAATCAGGAATACCCTTGTACTCTCCAAATTCATCAGCCGTGTCCAATTTTTGGACTTCCGTCCAAATTGGTTTTTAAATCTGTAATGTGGGCCCCACTAGGGGGTAAAATGGTAATTTTGAGCTCCAAATTATTTTAAAAAAAAAAAAATCTGTTTTTTCCTTTTTTTTTCTTCGTTTTTTTTTTTTTTTTTTTTTTTTTTTTTCTGTTTCTTCGCTTATTTTTTTATTATTATTTTTTATATAATTTTGTCTTCAACCTATACACCACAAGTTATAATAGGTTTATAAAAACAAAAAAAATACTCTAGGTGGTTAAAAAGTCGCTCGCTGGTCTACGATATTTGTGATATATCTCCGATAAAGCGAAGAATTTTAGGATATATCTGTAAAATATAATAGGTTTATAAAGTGAAGAATTTTAGGATATATCCCCAATAAAGTGAAGAAATATCTATAAAATATGATTAAAAAAATAAATACAGATATTTCTTCACTTTATTGGGGATATATCCTAAAATTCTTCGCTTTATCGAAGATATACCACAAATATCGTAGACCAGCGAGCGAAGAATTTTAGGATATATCCTCAATAAAGTGAAGAAATATCTGTATTTATTTTTTTAATCATATTTTACAAATATTTCTTCACTTTATTGGGGATATATCCTATTATTCTTCACTTTATAAACCTATTATATTTTAGGGAAAATTTCGCAAACAGTACATCAAGTAAAGTCCACTAATAATTCTTATACATAAAGTTTCAAACCAAACATTTCGGTACACGAAATTTGAAACTCGACCCACTATCAGTACACGACGTTAATTTTGACACCAAAATGTCCATTATGCCCTCAATTCTTTTTTTTTAAATAATTTTTTTTTCTGTTATTTTTTTTTCCTTCGTTTTTATCTCTTTCTTTTTTTAATAATTACTTTACACATTGGACCTACAAGGATCACTCCATCCCATTCATGCGGTTCCTTTAGATGAATCTTTAGAGTGACAGCTCCACCCACCGACCCCCCCATTATAAAAAAGGGCAAACCTTTCACTTCAGATCTTCCTGAATTGTAAAACAAAGCAATTAGCCAATAGCAACCATATTATAACCAATGCCATTAGACCACTCTAACCAATCAATTTCACACCTTTGATACTAGTAAATTGTTCAATAACATCATCAACCAACTCATCAAAGTCTGGGATGAAACCATGCAACCCTTCAGAAAGACCAAAACCTGGATAGTCTACTGCATACACAGCGTACCCAGACTGAGCAATTCTCCTAGCAATACCTGAAAATCAAAATTTCACGCGTAAAGATAAAACCTTTCAAATTTTGGCAATCAGAAAATGAAAAGACATAGAGGCCAACCTTCAAAGAAGAATGTGCAAGTACTACCGTACCCATGGCAGAAACATAAGCCAGCTTTGATTTGATCACCTGGTTTTGGCAACCAGCTTTTGCAGAAAATTTCCATACCCCTTGAATTCCTTCCATACCACTAAAACGCCAGACTCAAGTTTTAAATCCATAACAATAAAACCAATGAGATTACAGAGATAAATTCATTTCTTTCTTACCTCCTCTGTTCTGATGCCAGCATGATCCATCTGAATAAATATCACCGACATGAAAAACGCACTATAAGTTCAATTATCAAGATCAAAACTTTGAATCACATACTAGTGTAGCATTAGCATTATCACTAGACTATGATCGAAATTCAACGATCCTTGAACATGCAATGGTCCAGTTGTTTATGCACGTCGATGAATGCCGAGCGAACTCGTCAAAAACGAAGGAAAAAAAAATAACAGAAAAAAAAATAGAATTGAGGGCATAATGGACATTTTGGTGTCAAAAATTGACGTCGTGTACTGATAGTGGGTCGAGTTTCAGATTTCGTGTACCGAAATGTTTGGTTTGAAACTTTGTGTATAAGAATTATTAGTGGCCTTTACTTGGTGTACTGTTTGCGAAATTTTCCCTATATTTTATAGATATATTTTACAGATATATCCTAAAATTTTTCGCTTTATCGGAGATATATCACAAATATCGTAGACCAGCGAACGGCTTTTTAACCACCAAGAGTATTTTTTTTTGTTTTTATAAACCTATTATAACTTGTGGTGTATAGGTTGAAAACAAAATTTATAAAAAAAAACGAAGAAACACCTAGAGTATTTTTTTTGTTTTTATAAACCTATTACAACTTGTGGTGTATAGGTTGAAGACAAAATTATAAAAAATAATAAGCGAAGAAACAGAAAAAAAAAAAAAAAAAAAAAAAAAAAACAGAATTTTTTTTATTTTTTATTTTATATAATATGGAGCTCAAAATTACCATTTTACCCCCTAAGTGGGGCCCACATAACAGATTTAACAGCCAATTTGGACGGAGGTCCAAAAATTGGACAAGGCTGATGAATTTGGAGAGTACAAGGGTGTTACTGATTAAATTGAAACTCGAGGGACTAACATGATGACGACCCCTAACCTCAGGGGATAAACTGAAATTAGTCCTTTTTATTATCTCTATTAATTCAACCACAAAATTTTTTTGTAAGGGAGCTGCCACATTATTGCTGTACTTTCATCCTGTGGCAGAACCAAATATTGATTCTTGGAGGGGCCGAAAAAGTAGACAATTATAAAAAATAAAAAAAAATTTATCCAAATTTATTATTATTATTTTCTTTGTTTGCAATATGAAAAATACTTTGGTTCTCAAATAAATAATATATATTGTTTTCATCAAATACACACACACACACAGACATATTGATTAAATCTAATTAAAGGAGAAAACCCTAGGCGCTGCCTCTCTGCCGCGCTCCAAAAACAACGAAACCCTAGCGACGATCTGCTTACGGCGCCCTCCTCCTACTACAAGATGGCCTTCGTTGAGGATGTCACAGCCACTTTTTCCGCCTCTCTGGCTTTGGTTGGAGGCGATATCGTTGATATCTCCCACATGGCTGGCGGATCCACCAAGCGGGGATCCCAAGCTTTCTTGCTGACTCGTCCTTTGACGAGGAAAGCATGCAACATTGTGGATCTGCAACGTCATTTTCGACGTATTTGGGTGCTAGATGGCTCGTTCAAGGTGCAAGATCGGCCTCCAAACTTGTATGTCTTCTCTTTCGATCATCAAAAGGATCAGAACAAGGTACTCAGAGGGGGGCCGTGATATTTCAACAAAGCTCCTGTGATCATGCAAGACTATGATGGCTTTGCTGCTCCTCAATCGGTACCGCTGGACACCCTGTACTTTTGGGTGAGAATCAATAACATCCCATCGGCTCTGGAAGAGAAATAGACGATCATGAATGTGGCCTCCATGGCTGGGACGTACTAGGAGTTAGATCAAAAGCTATTTGACAACTCTGGTAAAATTAAGGTTCGGGTAGCACATGAAATCTCCAAACCTTTCTTCCAGAAAATGACCCTCAAGCTTGCTCCTAGAGTCATAGCCGAGATAGATTTCTTTTTCGAGAACTTGATTGGTAAATGCAGGAAGTGTAATCTGAAATACCATGCCCAAGGTGTTTGTCAGGCGGTGTCACCATGTAAGCCTTCTGAGGAGACAGAGCAGGTGTGCCTCCCACTGCCAAAATCATTCATGGGATTTGTTAAAAACAGGTTTGTCAATGGCGCATTCAAATTCCAGGGTGTGCAAATACCTTTATTATCTCCTGTAGCACGTAATCTGTTTGGCTCCTATGACGGCAACAAGCCTCGAAAGCCAATTGTTATTCGAAACACAGGTTTGGAGACTCGAGCTGATCGAACTGAGGGTACTAGCAAGGATGCCCTAGCTCTGATACCTCTTGAGGAAGTACCGGCGGATTTAAAGCGCAGTAGGCCAGCTTCCCCTTTCTCTTCCCCAAAGAAACTCAAGTTTCTGCTAGGTGAAACATCAGAGGGTATAGCTATGATACCAAAGAAACTGAAAGTCTCGGAGTTCCACACCAAATTCTCTGCTAAATCTCTTGGTTTGGTTGAGGCTCTAGGAGGAGTTCTAGTTCCCAAAGAGGGTACAATCCCAAAAGAGCAGACGCTGCCAATCAAGAAGAAGAAGGGTAGGCCTTTGGGTTCGAAGAACAAAAATCCTTCCAAGACTAAAAAGGTATCTGCTGAAGAAGTGCTAAGTGTAATCTGCCCTAGCAAACCTCCAAGCCCAAAGAGCAAGGAGAAAGTTAGTTTATTTGCTTTTGAACTTAGTCTATTTACTTGTCTTTGGTAACATAGTTTATAGGCTTTCTTGAATAATTCAGCGTGGGTACCGTCAAATGATCAGATCTAATCTATGTATCGCTGTGGTTTACCACAAACTCTTTATTTACCCATAGATAGTAGAGGGAGGATATGTAATGGTCCTTTTTGGTCTGAGTATTATTAATATATCGACATGATATTCTTCAAAAAAAAAAATCTAATTAAAGGAGTTGATTTTGGATCTTAATTAGTAATAGCTATACCAAAGTATTCAACGAATTTAGTTTAGGGAAATTTCAAATCAGATTGTCTTGAATTTACTTTTGTATCAAAAAGGGAGCC
This sequence comes from Rosa rugosa, assembly GCF_958449725.1. Taxonomy (NCBI): domain Eukaryota; kingdom Viridiplantae; phylum Streptophyta; class Magnoliopsida; order Rosales; family Rosaceae; genus Rosa; species Rosa rugosa. The sequence goes on along the minus strand of NC_084826.1, from coordinate 15,471,162 downwards.
ATGTATAATAATTAATTTTTACTTAATTATTCTAGGTAACTTGTATTAGAACATCTTTAGCAATGCTAGCCATTTTTGAGTCAAATTTTAACCAAAATAGCTAAAAAGTCATTTTAGCTAGCCACTTTAGAAATACGTCTGTATCAGTGCTCTCTATTTTAGCTAATTTTGAATTTATATTACTTTTTAAATGAAGATTAAATAGTTTAAATGTATTTATAATTTATATAAAATAACTCAAAAGGAATGTTTTAAATTATAGAGAGTCTCATCTCGCTCTCTATATTTAGGAGCGAGATAGCTACAAGTTATAATAGAGAGCCACTTAGGAGTCTGGTGCAGCTGCTAAAATAGATAAAAAGTTAAACATGCTCTCTAAAATAGCTAAGGAGCTAAAATAGAGAGTCTACTAAAGATGCTTTTAATGGGGGAGGTAAGAGGAGTATTTGTTTTTTTTTTCTCTTTCTTTCTTCTTATTTGTCTTTTCATATGAGTTGACAACGTTTAATAACAATTGAAAAAAAAGTGGAGGTCCCGATATCAAATTTGGAGGTTCAAATAGAACCATCCTTAAGAAAATGCGAGCTTTGAGCCATTTTATGTTTTAATTATTTCTTTTTTTTTAGTCAAATTTTAGCTATTTCTTCCTGATGTGGTTAAATAATTAGGGCTCCAAGGTAGAAATGTTGCCCACCGATAATCTGTTACTTTATTTCATGGGATAAGTATGCAATAAAGTAAAAACAAACAAGCAATAAAGTGAGTGGTGTTCACCGGTGAATAATTGATAGAGAAATCATGATAAATCATGTGGTTAATGATGAAAAACAAAACGAATTCAAAATTAAAATTTAATTACAACAGCTAGTAACTAATCAGGTGAACATTTCCAGTTAGGGGTCATCATGGGCCGGGCTATGGCCGGCCCTACCCTAAATTTTAGGGCTTAGGGTCGGGCCAGGCCGGGCCTAGTCAAAGTCAACTTAGGGCCGGGTAGGGTCGGCCCGGAGCTTAAATATGCTAACCCTTACCCGCCCGAAAAGCCCAATTCGCTAGGGCCGAAAGGGTCGGCCTTCCGAATAGGGCCGAAAAGGGCCTTATTTTGTATAACCAAAAAAAAAAAAAAGTTATTTTTTTTTCCTCAAAATGTGGCTCAATGATTATATAGGTAATACAAGACTCTTTGTTTTTTGTTGATCATATTTAATACACACACACACACACACACACACACATATATATAGAAATTAACTTATAACATTTATTAATTTAGTTAAGGTGATTATATTCAATTAACTATCTCTCTAAATCTATCAATATTAATTGTTGTGTAACAAGGAAAATAATAGTTAAAGAAAACAAAGCCTATGTAATAGAAAATAATAAAAATAATATATAAATTTTAGGGTAGGGCTTTTAGGGCCGGGCCGAGCTTAGCCCTTACGGGCTCAATTGGGCCGGGCCGTAGGGTAGGGCCGGGCTTCATTTGCATGACCCTTACCATACCCTATTTGAGAAAGGGTAGGGCCGGCCCGCCCTAATGTAAGGGCCGGGTCGGGCTTCGGCCCTACGAGCCGGGCGGGTTTAGGGTCGAAGGGCTAAATGATGAGGCCTACTTTCAGTGATGAAGAATTTAACCACCACAGGTGGTCGAGTTGGTCAGAGTCTTCAGGTGTGGAACCCCTACACCCGGATTCGAATATCGCTAACGCTGATTGAAGTTTAAATCTCAATCTTTTTTTTTTTTTGAATAAAGGGCTGGTGAGGCAGCAGAGAGGAGGAAATGTTTTTGACATGATTAGTCTTTGGACCTAGAAAGTATTTGAGGATATCATGTGATCTCGATAAAAAATAAAAAATAAAGTGATGAAGAATTTATATATAGGAGTAGGACAAATTCGAGCAGCAAATCTATCCCATGAAGCTCTATTCCCTTGAACTATGAACGAACATATAGGAACTACACAACTCTCAGTAGCCCACAATCAACATTACAAGAACACCAAGTCCTTCACCTAAACCATCAACACATTTACATTACCAACCATATCAACCATGGCATTCCTAGAAGAAACCCTAGTCAAATTGCTTCACCATAAAGTTCTCTAGCATTTCTAAGATCACCAAAGTAGCATAGGTCTTAGAAGATTGTTGGGAACAATTTTTCGAGCAATCAAACAATTATAAAGCTTTAGGCATTCCTTGAGGAACTGTCTGGCTTAAAAATTTGATCTAGTAAGTTGTAATCACATTGTACATAAGTAGACTTGCAACAAATTTTTCAAAACCAAAGATTTAGATGAGATATGACATTACTTCGTGCATTCATTGCAAAATCGGGGACATGTGTAAACAGTAAACATTGTGCATTGTTAGTTTTTCTATTTCGATTGCAACAATAGCTACTTTTGATGTGATTATAGATGCTCTAGCAATTGGTTTTAACTTTTTAAGATTTCTGCTTTCAACTTCTAGACTAATTTTTATCCTTTCAAAATCGAATCAAATTCGTTCATGCTAACCGACTCGATCAAATCTTAGCCAAACTTTTTCCTTCGGTTTAATTATCAACAAACAGAAATGAGTGATTCGATGGAACACCACTACTAAAAATCTTTAACTTATTGGGCTAATCTTGTATGATACAAGAAGAAAAATCCTTGGGCTAATAAATCCCATAACACTTGTTAATGAGATGGTGACTTAAATTTATTGGCACATGTGAGGCTGGACCTAACCACTTGCAATCTTGCACTGAAATTAAATCGGCGAAAATGGTAGCCAGTCTTGGACGTTTGTTCCTGTATCATGTTTAAGTCTGTCATCTTCATGCACCTATCCATCTCCATATATACTCGAGTAACTCGACTACATTAAGATACATGGAAACATCAGCAGTTCACCACTTTAGAGGGTGGAGCCAGCATTATTTAGAGACCAGGAGCTTTCCAAGGTAACCTAGATAAAAGTTCCCAAATTATGTTAGAGGTTAGATCTTAGAGGCCGTAGGAGAGCAACATATATAATTCATTGAGCTCTTGGCCGTAAAGGTCATACTTCTTGACATGAGGCGAGAATATGACCCGAAAATGACACAGATGACACGGGATTAATAAAGATCCACTGTTGCCTTTTATGATTCATGCATGTATTGTGGTTAGCAAGTTAGGTATCTTACGGTTTTGTTGTACTTATTTTGTGTTTAGCAAATTTGTAACCTTAGATCAAAAATGTTTGGAATTTAGCTCATTCCATCACGTCGAATAACCAAAGTATTTCTATTGAGCAAGTTCATCTATTACAAAGTTGTATAAAGTTAACAACTACAAAATAACCAAAAGCTAATTGTGAAATTGAAATATATAGACCGTTATATGCAATTGAGCATTTGGGATAAGATTATTGAGAAAGTGTTTTAACACTATTAATTATAGATAAATTTGCTGGCCGGACTAGGGTGATTAGTAACAACACTAGCTAGACACAAAGCCTGACTGGCCGTCTGCCCTATTGGCTATTGCCACATTAATAATATCCCACCCCCCACAAAAGTATAGTCCCCATCCTTCGCCCTCTACTAATTTCATTTCAAAAGTCTGCAGCTTGGTCCAAGCTAATACTTGATACTAACACACGACACTGAACATGAAATCACATGACTTGAACCCTTATAGTTGGGGGTCTGTCTCAGAGTCCCAACCCTACGTACAAGTATCAAAAAGGTACCTCACTTGGGTTGAAGGTGTTCAACAAAAGAACAATAGCGGCTTGAACCTATTCAAAAAAGACTGTCGTTGGTTCGCACCAATTGGACGGATGATTTCAGATCTAGGTGTACACCAAAGTATGGTCGATCGGCTCAAACCAATCCAATACCTACGCCGGAATTTGCTTTTGTCTTGACATTCACCCTAAATTGAGAATATGACTTGCTCTAGTTCCCTCCATTCTATCTCTGAATTAAATCTTCGATTTTCATGCAAAAAACAATGTTATAATGGCAGCCCATAAAAAATGTGTATGCCACAATGTTATGTTAAATATTAGCTCATTGGTTAGAGCGTCCACTATCTAGAATTTAGGTTCTGGGTTCGAGTCACCATGGGGGTAGAAGTGAATTCCTTTGACCATCTTTACAAAAAAAAATAAAAATGTTAAATGTTACTTCCTAAAGTGGACAATGCTTGTCCCCTGGGTTTTCAAAAGCCAAGTCTCTTATAAGCCTCAATCCAGACCAATAATCACCAAATAGGAAAACAAATTCAATCTGTTATCCATCCCAAAAGATTATAATGAAGCTAAGCTTTGCCTTAGAGAGAGAGAGAGAGAGAGAGAGAGAGAGAGAGAGAGAGAGAGAGAGAGAGAGAGAGAGAGAGAGGATTTTAATGCCAGAAATGTTTCCTGTAAACTTTGATTCTATACAGTTTTCCAACCCAAGTAAAGCATATAGCTCCCTATAAACCTGAAGATTAACCATTATATCTTTCAGGTTTAAAACCCATAAAACCAAACAAGAACTCATAAAGTCACTGTTAATTATAAATCTTTTCTGCTTCCTAAGAAAGATTGAAAGAAGAAAAATGACTAGTCAGGGCTCTTACAGGCACAGATCAACAAGGAGAATTCCGGCCTGTCCTGTCCCTTGTGTTCAAGAACCTTCTCTTCCAGCCAAAGCCTGCTATCCAATCCACTCCTAGTCCTGAACATAAACACAGCACGCCCAGATTTTGGGTTGAACAACCAATCGTGAATGTCCCACAACAAATCCACCAGCAAACCATCTAAAAAAATTGCCTGGTTCCCTCTGAAATTCCACTTCAACCTCTTCACCTGAAAAATCTTCTTCTTGTCAATTGAAAACGTTAGCACCTGGCTTTTCGAGCCTCCTTCGTCGTCTCTGTCACACTTGATCAGAATGTCATGAGCTATTCCCGAGTCACAGAATTGAGCCTTGGTTGAATACACTGCATTACCAGAGACATGCTCACTCCTGGAGACCAATGAGAATTTCTGCTGTGAAATGATAGTCTTGTACTTCTTCAGGTCCAGCACTTCTTCTATCTTGTCCCCAAGGATCAGACCAAGTTCTGAGTCTGCCAAAACCAATAAATAAAAACCATTTGTTGGCTCTGGTCCTCCATTGTGATAATCAGCAGTGGAGAAATCCCAAAACACTTCTATCTTTAAATTGCAGGATTGGAATGTCCTGGTACCCTTTTCCTTCTGCAGTCTCTGGGAATTCGAACTCGACAATGATTTTGATTCCCAAGATGAGGAGGAGGAGGAGGAATTCATTTTGTACTCGTCCACATTGACAATGAGTCCTTGGCCTGAAATTCTGTTGTACCAAGTTAGAGTGATCAAAAGCTGCTGGTGGTTCAAGAGCTTGGTTTTGTATATGCATGTAACTTCATTTGGGATTGAAGGAATCAACTTAGGGGTCACATAGGCTCTGTTTGAAGGCCCTGAACAATATGAATCTGATACCTTGATAGCATGTTCATTGTAACAAGTAGCTATACTTCTCATTTGGGTGTAGAAATCAAATCCCAGAAATGAAGAAACTCAAGGTGGGAGATCTGTATGACAACTCGGTTTTGGGGTTGGGAGAGGCAAGAGGGTACCTTTTTGGTTTTGGTTTGCCTATGGTTGAAGAAAAATGGAAGTATTGAAGGTGACAAAAGAAGGCATGGTACTTGTTCTATTCTTCTTCTTCTTCCTCTTGTTCTCTCTGGTTTACTTCCATGTGGGGGTGCCCTTTCTTATTCAGAGAACATAAAACTGTGCAAATGAAAAATCAGAGAGTGAATGACAAATAAAGGAGGACAGTGAAATCCATGTTCTAGGCCAGCCCATAGACATTAATTACGGATTCCCCTAACCTTAACCATTCTTTTAAGAATATTCAAACAGATGACCATAACTCCCTTTTTATGCAATTTGCATTCGTAGAAAAATGAAATAAATTTTTAGCATAAAAGCTCTGAGTATGACCTGATCTGTTATACCTGACAATTAAAATACAATCTAGGTATAGTTAATCACCTAACCTAACCTAATTGAGATTGACAAGCGCACAAAAAGGGGGGAAATATGATTTATGAGGTTTCCTATAGAATAGGTCTTTGATAAGCATTGGACTTTTCTTTTTAGGGTGGGGGAGCAATATTTCAAAATTAATTGGAGTAATGTTATCTATAGCCGATAGTACGTCGTACTGTGAATCAGTCAAATTTAATTGTGTATTTAAATAAAAGTCTATAGATTTAACTTATTTAAGAGTAGTGTGGGAAATAAAATGCTATTACATTAGTCGGCGAAATCTCTAATGTTACTTATCTGGTAACATAACATGTCAAATTGTTTGGTAAGAACAACGTTGTTCGTGAATTTATCGCTGATTTTCTTTGAAGTTCTGTAAGAGTGCGTTCAATTAAGTTTGGGTATATTTTCAGAAACGATTACATGTTTAGATTGGTGAACAACACTTAGGTAAGCCGGTAAGGGTAGGAGCTGACTTTAGGGTTGCTATTTGGATAACATGGAGTAATGTTGATGATGATGGTGATAAATGGATGATGGTGATGATTGGGTCCACGAATTCAAAGCATGCCATGAGATTTCACCTACTACAAAACTGAACTCACATATTTGAAGACTAAGCTAAGGTTTCTTCCGAAGAGAAATTAAAAAGCCTTTCTTTATGGAATTGGTTAATGCAATTAAGTTATTGGCGTAGTTGGAGTTACAAAAGCTAAACTTTACGTTTTTTTTTTTTGAAAGGAGCTAAACTTCACGTTTAGAGGAAAGGGGAATCCCAAAAGAAGAAAAAACCAACAAATCTGTACCTGGCAATTATAAAGCTTTCACATTACCATAGTAAATTGAAATGACGGTTACAAATGGGGAGATTAATAAAGAGAAATTACTTTCTTAGAAAAGTTTCACACGTGAAGATCCACTCCTTTGGACCTTTTCCTCCTAAGATTATTGTGTGCATCCCACGCAATTTTTGTCACCGGCCCTCTCACACATAAGATGTGAGATTTGCTAATAGTAACAAGGAAGGGGATGCAGAAAATGTCACAACTAAACATGTTAGCATGATGATGTATAGTGGACAACTTGATATGTAGTTCGGGTGGTTAGAAAATACTTATTTTACATTCGAGATCCTGTATTATTTTCTGGTGAAGAGCAAACATTATTAGTAGATGACCTCACAAGAAACATATAGTTTTGGCGGTTAAGAGCGCATGCATAGCTAGAAATGATGAGAAGAGTTAACTGACCTTAATGAACATTTCATAAATGTTTATTTACACCCTAAACTTTTCATGTCATCGGTTAAGAGAATACTTATTTTGAACCTGAGTTTTTTTTTTATTGGAGGTGAGGTAACAAGCCACTTCGGTTACGCACCCACCCGGTCAATATTCAAACCGAGGTCCACGAGGGTACCCAGCAAAGCCAGACTAATCCCTAGCCGCAAGCACAGGAACCAGAAGGCCCCTCAAACCTGCTGGCCAAAAAATGGTGGGAGTTAAGACTCGAACGCTCAACGCTAGACATGGAAGTTCCATGCTAGTCCGCTCGACCAACCTTACCATGCTTGGTGGTGTATTTTGAACCTATGTTTATGCGCTCGATTTGTTCAACTTTTATTCATTTAGAAGAATTCTCCTTGTTAACTATTACTATAATATACATGCTTGCTCAAAGGAAAGAAGAATGGAACCTCCTTAACTATTGTGACTCAATGATGGCAAAGGGAAGTCGAGGGAGTCTTGCCTGCAAAGAAACTGCATGTCTTCATAATATACCACACCAATGAAATGAACTCGATCATTGTCGAAGTGGCCATAACTGTCAATTACTGAGAACACGCCTGCATTTTGATCATTTATACAAGTGCTGCGTAGTCGATCCATCTTTTCCCTTTAATTTGTTGTAGAACTAGAAGAGAACCCGGATCTGATGATATCATCAAAAGCTAGCTGATGAATCAAAATATGGCAATGTCTGTATGGTGACTGACTGTCTGCACTAGTGTACTGAGTGATTCTCTACATGGCCAGACAAGGTTTTTTTATTACTTTCCCGGAAAGTAGAAGGAAAAAGTTAATTTCTTCGATCTTTACCTCTCCCAGAAAACATATACCTGCAGGGAGATAAAAGAATCAAAGCTGCAACAGCAGTACAGCTCCTGAAGTCACTTAGTTAACATGGCCACTAGTTATTATTCAACCAAACACTTCTAAAAATAATTCAAAGCTTCCTCAAAATCAAATATACACGTAGCCAATAATTATGATATACACAGTGACGGAACTAGAAATTTGTCATTATAGAAGCGTGATAAAGGATTCTCATTGAGACATTTCGTAGAAAAAATTTGCCCAACATTTTGAAAAACATCACTGAAGTCGGCAATGATCTAACATTAATGGGAAAATAGCTTCCTCAAAGTTATATATACTTCTTTATTTCAGCCAACATCCTATGATACACAATGACGGAGCAAGCAATTTATTTTTGTAAGGGTGTGAATAGAAGAAGACTCTATATGAGACATTTTATCAAACAACTTTTTCCTACATTTGGAAAAGCAAAAAAATCAATAAAGTCAGCCATGACCTAGGATGAATGGGGAATCAAGAGAGTTAAGGGGAAAAACAAAAGGGGTAAGAGTTGTAATTGGGATTAACGAAGAACATAAATAAAATGCTTCAATCACCCTCATATACCTTGTGTACAGAATTTATCATTTATGTAAAGATGTGCAAGCAAAGTAAGAATATCCTTTTCTTATCCCAAAATCATATATGCCTCCTCCTCACAGAGTCATAGACCCATAAAGCAATTATTCCTTGCACTCTGTTGGGATATATAGCAAAACTGCATACATCTGTGCACCAGCTAATCAGAGAAAATGAAACTCAAGAGTTCAGAATATGATCTGGAAAATGAATCAGAATCTATTCCCATATCAAAACACCAGCAATTATCATATCTACATCTGCAAGCTAAGTACTGCAATGCAGACTATACAATACAGTTTTGCACACCGTTTTGGGCAAAAATTTTGACGACTTTCTTTGTTTTGGCCATTGCATTATTTTCAGGTATTAGTTATAATAATGAATAATATAGTTGGAGACTGCCAGCCTTGCTTCGTAAAATATCATATCTAAACTGTGCAATAGCAGAGCTGTCAGTACAATTTCAAAGCAGGGTTTTTCTGAGCCAGACACAGTTCAAGCCTGTGACTTGTTTGAAGAACAAAACATGATGAACACCTCCTCTGGAGCGTTCTCCACTAGATGGGACTCATAATACTGCTTCTTACACAATTTTTGGCATCAATGTTGCTTCTGTACTTATTAAAAGCACCAGTCTATTTAATGATTAGTTGTTTCTGGAAAAGCTTTAGGGTTATTATTGCATTTGAAACCTATAAACAAAGATGCGAGTTTAACAACCGAGCACAAGACACATGTGGAACTGAATGAAAAAGAAACAAAAAATGATGAAATTAACAGACACTAAAAGGGCCCCGTCTCTAACTGGGTTTTTCCTTCAGACCCTGCTGTCTAATATGAGACTAGATTTGGATTTTGATATCTTGGGCCGGACCTTATTGAAAATTTGGAGGCACTGGGCCCTAGCCCAATTGTTCTTTTCGGTTTTAGGTTAATGATGAAAACTTTATGGTCTAACGATCAACTTCCTTGGCTGCAAGAATTTAGGGTAAAATGTAGATCTCCAATACATTCTTCAGTGTTAGAAATTGGGAGGTTTTGAAGCAAATATCAACTCCCACCAAGTAGCTAAAAAGTAGCTAAACCAATGTGAAATGTACTTCAACTAGGTTTTCTATGGATGTTTAGTAATATTTGGCTAGAGGAGAGATCCAACATATTTGCGAAATGTAAATCCGAGATTTTTGTTTTGAACTCAATAATTGACAAAAAAGGGGATCAACTGCAACTACCTATAATCACTCACTAAGATTTCATTTGTGTTTAATTGCACCTATATAGATTAAAAATGACACAAAACCTCAATAGGACTAAAGGTTAGTTGGTAAGTTGGGTGCAATCAATGGTCCCAAAGAGAATCGAGGGGGGGGGGGGGGGGGGGTAAGAATCTATAAAAGCTTTATAAGCTAACTTTTCCATTCATTTTTGTGCATGCTAATTTTTCATGGCCATTAATACAAAGCAAACAATTTAAATAAGAATCATTCTTTTGTGTTTAATGCATCAATGTGATGTTCGCATACATAACGCTGAGATTTATCATAATAATAATGACTTCTCTATAGTATTCATTTTTTTCTCAATAACTAGATTTGATCATATTTTGGGCGGGTGGGAGATTTTAAATGGCCAAAAATGGGGTATTTGCCAGGGACTTTATACTGTAGTGGGACTCGAAGACTTAAATGCAATGACGGCATTTTTGTCCTACACTCATACCTAACCATTTGCATCCGAGTCTTTGGGATTTTCAATGTCGGATCACAATCTACAAGATGTCACCCCGTGCGTCATTTGCAGGACCCAAATATTTGCATAGTGCCAATCAACTCCCTCATAATCCATATGACTAAGAACCACAAACTATCCTACCTAACAATTGCTTCATCCACAAGTCACAACATCACTGCCCTAATTTCAGTATCCACCCTCCAATTTTGCTTGTGTTGTGTGCCTCCAATCACTTAAAACAGTAATGCATCTTCAAACAACTGGTGCAACATGTAAGTATACAAAAATCAGGCCACGACTACAACTTGGTTATGCACATTCTGAATTGGGAACCAAAAAACTCTTCGTTTTGAGGAGAATGGATTGACACTTCTCAAATTTTAAGATGATCCCGAAGTTTTCACTATGAAGTTCACCTCTATAAAAATGAACTTTAAACCCACTCCAATAAAGGAAGCAAGAAAATTGATGTCATCATTAAAATGTAGTAAGGTTGAGATATCTAATGATAAATGATGCATTTTTACGATAACAAAATAAAATTTATATTGTACTTATCCGGTCACTTCATATGTCACAAAACTTCTTTATAAATCATGTAAACATAAGCAAAATATTTGTCCCCTTTCAAAAAATAAAAAAGAACTAAACATTTGTAATCTAGCTATAATAAAGAAATTAAAAACTCCAACATGATTCATTATCCCAGGTCGAAACCTCTATTCATTATATTTAAAATTGTGCAACTTTCATCGATATAAAGATCTCAAAGTGACATGTGAAGAGCACTAATGTATATACAATTATGCAAAGTTGCAAACATTATCAAGAAGATTAGACGTTTATGTTTGAGGGTTCACTAATCATGTATTATCATACAATATAACAAAGATTAGCCCGAACCCACCACCACTAATCAAATGAGTGTTAATCAAAAATGTCACTACTTGCGTCACTATGTACTCCCCATCTCAATTGACCTAAAGCTTGCCGATCCAAGATCCTTATACGGGCCGGGCGAAACGCCGCCGTTTTGCTCCATGAACCGGCTCTTTACTGCTCCTCCTCCCCTCTTCCTCTTCCAAACCCTAAACCTCCAAACCCCAACAATCCCCACCAAAATCAAAACCACCCCACACATCACACCAATCCCAACCCCAACACCCACAGTCATTTTCTTCCTCCCTGCACCCTCCCGCACCTTAAAATACCCTATCTTGGTCTCATCCCCCACACCCACTAGGGTTTGGATCGGGTAGTCCATCATGTAACAAAACCCGGATGCGTTATTAAAAACCGCGCCCCAACAGCTACAGTTCCTTTCACAAAGCCTCTCGCACTGGTCCAGCGACGACGTCGTTTGGTACCCCATCAACTCCTTGTACGGCGGCTCAACCCCGTTCCTCCTCAAAACCCAGAAATTATTTCTCGGGATTCCGTCGCTGCAGAAGTCACCGGACTGCGCCGCGAAACACTCGCCGGAGGCAAACTCCGTCCGGTTATCCAAACACGAGCAGCCATTTCCGGCTGTACACAACCCGTACGAACCGCACGCACTCGGAAGCTCGCAGCTTTGAGAAATCGCCCGGTAGTCCAAAACCCACTTCGACCCGTCCCAGAAGTACCCGACTAAGTTCCCGTCGGGTTCTAACCGGACCCGGAGGAAGCCGGTGATGGGTGTCTGATAGCTGTTGAACTTTTGAACGTCGGCGGGTAACGGGTTACCCGTTTGGTACATACCGAGGTACCGATCCGGGTTTATCTGCGCGTAAATGGGGCCTTCATTCTCGACTATATCGGTTTTGGCTTCCATTGCTTTGTGCCGGAGATAAATCTGGTCCGAGCCTTCATTGAAATTCGCGTAGAGGCCGATGAAGTCGGGCCCTAATCGCATCGAGTACAGTCCGTTGGAGGAAATCAGAACCATTTTAGATGTGAAATTCTGGTTTTCGACGAGGGTATTTGTGGGAAAGTCGAAACTCTGCCATGCTGGAGCTTCGTTCTGGTTGGCACTCTGTATTAGCAAGTTTGAATTGTTGAGGAGGATAACATGATCAGCATCAGTGTGAGTTGACCAATATGTCCTTGTCTGAGGATCGGAAAGGACGAGACTGCCGTTGAAAGTGAGGTGGGTACGGTCGGACCAGCGAGCGAGTTGGGCAGGGTTTGCCACCCAGAAGGGCTCAGATGACGGAACGTGGAGGACGGCGAGAGCCAGCTGGGTTTTGTTGACTCGGAGAAAGCCGAGGGAGAAATTGCCAGTGGAGTCGGAGAGGAGAGGTTGGAAGGTTTGGGTTGAGGAGTCGGGAGTGGCCTTGAAGCCTCTGGGAAGCTCTGATAGGGTGGTGGCGGTGGGTGAGAAGAGTAATATAGCGAGTGTGCAGAGAAGGAGCTGAGTTGCACGTAGACGAGTTACTGAGTTGATGAAATGAGTCTCCATTTTTGGAAAAGGGGGTGTGTGGATGTTATGAAGGTGTTGCAGAGAGTTGAGCGACTAGAGAATGCGAAAGACAGCCATGAGAGGATAGGAAAGGGCAGCCGCAGTCTGATATATAATGCTTGATCATGTTGCGGATCGATTGAGTATATTATTTTAAATTCGAAATCAGAAAAAGAATGAGTAATTTGTGAATTAAGAAAGGCAGGCAATTAAGCATGTTGATCAACCGAAAGTATGGTTTGCAAGTGGCACTTGGAAGTCTTGTGAGCTATACATTTCTTTTCATCCTCGACGCAAATTCATAGGGGTGCTAGTGCTAGGGTTTCCAACTTTCCATGCATGTTAATAATAGAAAGACCTCATGAGGGGGTTGATATTGTTATATATGGTGAGACTGTAAAATAAATGCATGCATGGTGATCGATCGAGTTGGGTTGATTACACGAAAACGACACAGAACTACTAACGAGTAACGACAAACTTATATCACAATCAGAAGTCACAACCTAATTAATCAAATTGAAAGTTGGAGACATATCGAAGTAATATTAATGGAGTTAGGCCAAGCAGAAACCTTTCAAGAGCAAGTCCACCGGTATCACTTTGCCCGGGCAAAATGAGGGAATGATGATGTGTTGACCAGGCTAGCTCTTTTTTTTGCTTCCACCGGCCCATCTTTGACCAGGCAAGTCTTGCCTTTTCTTGACCAAGGCCAAAGAAACGGGCAAGCCAGTGACTAAATTCTTGACTGGGGGTGAGGGGCTGCCAGCTCGGCTGTGGGCATAACGTGGCTGACGTCATCTCCTTTCCATGAAGCATGACGCGCTGAAGTAAGGCAGTGGAGGACGAGATGTTGACGCGTGGCGCCGCAATTAGGCAGGATTTGACGCCTAGTCGCCGAGAGGATGCCGGAAAACTAGAATTCCGGCCGGGTCATGTCGCACGGCTATGGGAGGCCTTCGATCTCCTTCTGGGCTGAGTGGTGAGGTGAGGCACCACTGTGGGGAGGACAAGCGGGCCGAGGCGAGCCCGTATGGCCTGGGTCCGCTGCCGGAGGACGCACGACGGCGCCGGAAAACTCTGGTCGGGTCGGTCAGGACCCGACGGGTCTGAGGAGACGAGGAGGAGAGAGAAGAGAGAGTTTCAGGGGTGAAAGTGAAGAAAAGAAGAAAAATCTGTCCTTATGAAAAAGGACCATAAATTTATGCTATTTATAGAAAATTTTCAAATTTTCAAAAATTTATAACTAATTCATACGAACTCCGATATTTACATTCCACATATGCACGAACTCGTATCGACGATCTCTATAACTTTCATGAAGGAAGTTTTCCCAAATTATGTATGTGTAAAAAGTCGATTTTCGAGACCCTCCTACAATTTTTCCTAACATCTCACACCCAAAAAAATTGTTTTCAATGAACAGTTAAAAAATATAATAATGAACAGTCTTGACCGGTCAAGAAAAAAAACTGGTGGAAACCCATGTCCAGTGGCAGTGAATAGTAACTTGACTGGTCGAATTCTTGACTTCTCGATTTTACATTTTCTTGACTACGGGTGAACTTGCTCTAAGAAGTGATCAGTAACAACAATTGTATCGGTTGGAAAATTCGCTTCTCTTAATATATGCATCTGAGACGTCTTTCATATCAAAATGCAATTATGAGGAGTGTGTGAATCAGAATCTTTAGCACAAAAGGATTTGAATGACCCATTTAATTAGTATTTGCTAATTTTTATTTTGGTTTGTCTTGTTTCTTTTTCTTCTTCTGTGACAGAGTGGGAGTTGATATTTAGTTAGGAAAGCATTTAAAATGGATTGAGATGTCTAGAAATGTTGGTTGAGGTAGGCGACTTGCTAGCGGCAGCACCACCTTGAATAGTAATGAAGGTAGTTCCCTCATCCAACAGCGGCAATATCGATCCAATCACCAAAGAAGTCAAACCAATAAGTGGCGATCGAGCAGACGGATGAGTTTAATCCACCATTTTGATTTCCCAACAGTTTCAGCCAAAACCTAACGCCTACTTCTTCTATTAGGGTTAATGTCTAGCTAAGAAAACGAATCGTTGCCAAGAGATCTAAAATCATCTGCACATTTCATGTATCTAAGTTTTACATGTATCAATTACAGGATAGAATAGAGATGGTTGACATTTAATCGATTAAATTGAGACACTGAATTGATCGAACGATTTTTCTTAATGAGTAAGATATTTGATAAAATGATCTAAACAACAAGTTGAAACAAACAGTTGCTTATGCTTTCTCGAATCACTTGGAAGAATTCTCGAATCGGTTATTAGACATCAATGTCATCACTTCGGACCAAATTAAAGCGCAGCTGGTGGGGCGCTGGATTGACATTTACAACTAGAGCAATGAATGAGGAGTTGACATAGTCGAAAAAGAAGGGGGAAATCTACTAAACTTGATTCATTACCCGTCTGTAGAGACAGCTGACAGGTGCATGTTGTTTGACAATTTGAAAACTATGGCCTTTTTTTTATCTTTATACCCAATATCATATATGGACAATTCTTATGTTTTAAGGGTGAACGAACATATTTATTCTCAATTAATATATTTTTACTTAATAAATTTATAATCCAACGGTCTATATCTTAAATTAATCTTTAAAGATCATCTCTGTAAAAAATCAGTTTAATTAGTTTTGATCCTTCCCCTATCTCCACCCATTCTCCTCCTCCAGATCATCTTCATTTCTAAGAGCAAGTTCACTAGGTCACCTACTATTCACTGCTTTTTAGTGTTTATTTCCACTTTCTGAGTCACATGCATAGTTTCCAATAAAACATGGGTCACCAGGGTGACCCAGAAAGTGACTCAGGGTGACACATGGCGACTCAGGGTACGAAATACACTGTGCCCGTGACTCAAAAAGTAAAAATACATATAAAAAACAGTGAATAATATGTGACCTGGTGACTCACGGATGAACTTGCTCTAAGGTCGAAGCTCCAGCTCTTCTCTGTATCACTCTTAGCTTAGCTACTAGATGTTGACTTTGACCTTAATTTATATATATATATATATATATACTATATAGACACACACTCACACATGTCAGCTCACACGTGCACACATGGATCAGGTAATAGCTGGTCTAGAACAATATATAATTTACAGAGCCCCATGATATGTTGCAGGCAATTGTATCCGTATATAGAAACACGGTACGATTAATTAACAAGAAGAAGATAGACAAAGAAAATTATATGAGCTCCCCAATTAGTGTGTCTGTGACTTCTGTAATTTATAGTCTAGCTTGTCTTCACATGCCTCAATTATAGAAAATTCTGACCAAGAAATAATATATACAATATATGGAAAGTAAGATTATTATAGCTTAGCTAATGTCTGCCTGAGAATTGTACACTATGACTAAGATGAAGAAAATATGTTCGATGAAACCATGTGAAGGAATTGAGCTTTCAGTTCTAGAACCATGCCAGTTAAAACTGGTTAAATTAATTAACTAATCGATCAATATGGAATATTTACCTGATTTAAGGTCTGCTTAATGAAACAGCAACTATAAACAAGCAAAGAATGCATATACAATAGAACTTTCATTGACTGCACGGTTCTTTCTAGCTAGCTTCTCTTTATTCTAGTCTTTTACTTTTCTCAAGCTAGCCATAGAATTATTTAGCTTGTCAATTTGTTCATTTTATTCCACTCGATCATCTTCTAGATGACTGTTATGTACGTTATCATAGTTTATATATAGAGGTGATTCTTTTCTGCACGGAACTAGTTCACACTTCAAAGAACCTGTGAATGTTCTCTTCGATGACACAGTAGCTATATATATACATAAATACACAGGATGACAGGAAGGCAACTTGTCCTATATAAATGGCTTATCTAGCTAGCTCTAGCTTGGGCCTTGCATGCTATAATATGCTCACGGTTTCTCTATGTTCCCTTCAATTCTGTGTCTCGCTCATTATTTTACACCAATAACAAAAAATAAGTAGATTGCAGTTAGACCAACTTTTATCATGGACATTGAGCAAAACCCTCTACATTGCTACAATATTACAATGCTAAACTCACTATTAGACATAATCTTGTCACACCATTTAGTTTGCAAAAAATAATATATTTATAGAGATGTGACGCTCGATATAGTTCAGCTCATAAGTCGAATCGATCGTCAACCTCGTCAACAAAAAAAAAAAAAAAACTAACTTAATATGTAAGTACAAGACTTTGTACGTATTGAGTGTTGGCATTCCCATACAAAAGCAAGTGAAGTACTTTATCTCATTTCAACCTTAGAAGCTGACAAATGGACCTCAGTATTGATCTCGGAGAAGTTTCAGGTAAATGCATCTCATGGTTCTGCATATGCATTGAGATTGCAACCTGTGTTGCAATCCCCGAGTCAGTGGTTTTAGAAAGTTCGTTTTCGGAAAGTATCTTTCTGTTTTTTAAAGATTATTATGCAAAGATATTTTCCACCTGTTTATTTCGTACCATTTAAGTCCTAATTGATTTAGGATATGTTTATTTTAATTCACTACAAAAAATATGTCCTTTTCCGACTGACTTTTTCCGACCAAATCCTTTTCTGGTCGGAAGTGACAGTATTTCCGACTAAAAAATTTTACTCGTCGGAAATACAAATTTTGGATGACCATTATTTCCGACGGCAAACAACCTCTCGGAAAAAGTTTAGAGTGGGGTCGGAAATAATTATAATTTGGCGGCAAAAGTTCCCGCTAATTGTTTTTCCGACCAAGTGTGATGTCGTCGGAAAATAAATGGTCATTTTCCGATAAAATTTTGTTTCGTCGGAAAGTCGTCGGAAATTATAGGGTTTATTTCCGACCACATATTCACCGTCGGAAATACCAAAAAAAAAAAAAAAAAAAAGAGGGTTAAAAGTGGCCAATATATAGATTCCTGCATTTTTTGTCTTCATATTCTTGCAAATTTGGTCATAACATATATAATGAAAAACCAGAAATAGGTTCATCATCATTCAATGCAACAAAGTATAGCCACTATTAGAAAGGTCATATAATAGTAAAAAAGTACACAGTAAGTAGTAATCCTTTTTTTTTTTTTTTTTAAGAAGCGAACTAAGAGCTAACTCTTCGCCCTTATTCGAAATTTTATTGATAAAAAAAAAATACAAAAGGGAAGGGGGACTAGACCAAAACCACTCCCAAGGAACACAAAACAACAAAGAGATACAATTCAAATTTATGTGAACACCAACATATACATTACAATGCACATTAATAGGCCTAACTTTTGCCGACTGATTTCAGATGTCTAGACTTCAACCTTGCCAAATGGACAGTACTGCAATCACAAAACAATTCGTTATTTTGTTTACTTATATGTGAAAAAAGAGAATACACACATACAAATCATCAGTAGGGACTTGAAGCACAATACCTCATTCTTCATTATCTTCTTCCTCGTTACGGTTTGCATATGTGTGACTCGTCTGAGATTCTTCTTCTTGATACGGTTCCTCTTCATTAGTAGGCATTTCAAAAACGTTTCTGGGTTTGGTTTCCACCACGACACTCCAAGCACTGTTTTTTATTCCTTCAACATAATAAACCTGGGTTGCTTGGGATGCCAGCACAAATGGCTCTTGGGTATTCAACTTACCCTTATTGTTGACACTTAGTATGCCATAACGATCTTCCTTATAACCTTTGCCTTTGGTA
This sequence comes from Rosa rugosa, assembly GCF_958449725.1. Classification (NCBI taxonomy): domain Eukaryota; kingdom Viridiplantae; phylum Streptophyta; class Magnoliopsida; order Rosales; family Rosaceae; genus Rosa; species Rosa rugosa. Next base: position 15,452,508 of record NC_084826.1, on the reverse strand, counting down.
GCTGTGTCAAACCAATTACAGTGAAACAAGACAACTTATTGTGATCTGTATACCAGAGCTCAACGACGTCTGTAAGGGTTCCATACCAAGGCACACAATTAATTTGGTTCTCTCCTTTGACCATAACTCCGCTATTTTGTGTTCTTCGTCACGTCATGTTGTACAGTATGGAACCGAAATCCATGGATATTGTAACATTTGTAGTAGACAGCTTGCTTTCCAGGACTTCGGGCCAAAGAACGCATTTGAGCGCTCACTTTTCCATCTACATACAATTGTTGGATCTGCATGTGAAGAATGTAATACTTTTTAATAAAAAATATTAAATATAGCTATTAACAGTTATATCTCAAATCAAAATGGTGGTTACCTTCTTAGAAAACCATTCCACAAATTTTTTTTTGTGCAACTCATCCACCCGATCATCACCATGTTGTATACGAAGAATGTCCTTATGTTCTCTGCACGTAGAACACCTTATAAATTAATTAATATCACATACATATATTTAAATTTAAATACTTATGGTGATAGGATTACGTACTCAATAAAAGGCAAACACTCATCACAATTTGTCAGGACATAATGGGTGGCAGCATGATGAAGCTCTTCAGTCATTACTGTCAATACACCTGTGCCAATAGTTTTACCCGGAAGTGAGAAGATAGATAATTGAGTCTTGTCTTGCAATGGTTGACCTCCATCATAGTTTCTTTCTACTCGGTTAAATTTAGTCTCAACTTGACGTAAATATCGTGAACAAAATGTAATACACTCTTCTGCCAAATAACCTTCGGCAATAGAACCTTCTGGACAGGCTTTATTACGAACATAAGTATTTAACTTATGCAAGTACCTATTCATCAAGAAATCAGATATATTATATTAGAGAAGTGTGAATTAAGCATCACATAATAAAAGTTTGTAAAGACATGATTGAATAAGATTCGTTCTTTCCTCCATATATTCACAATAGGGTGCGTTTATTTGGGGGTGACTTTTACGCAAGATTTGTGTGCATCTTGCTTGCTTAGAAAGAGTATGATAGGCGTCTTTGAAACACTTGTTCCGTGTTAAGGTGTTTCATCATTCATTCTTTTATTTGCATGGTTTTCTTGAGATCAGTAGAGAAGTCATTGATGCAAGAAGAGTGATTGTTGGAGATCGTTCAAGTGAAGAAGGCAGAAAAGATTCAAGACAAACACCTCACCTAGTTAGTCTAGTGATTGAAGCCGAGTGTAGCACTATTTGTGTTTGTAAATAAACTTGTTCTTCACCACTAGTGGATTGATTGTCGCTTTTGGGTTCTCAAGAGTAAGAGCCCCGCAGTGTTATTAATCTCAAATTAAGGTTTTCACTGCATAACCAAATCTGTGTTTTTCTATGTGAATTTTGGTTATCTGCCCAGTAAGGATTGCAACATGGCTATCAATCCCCGATACCCAGAAACACGTTCATCCTAATATTTTCATAATATTTTTTTGATCAAATTGGAGTGTCAGTCCATTTAAAGTAGAAAGAGGCATACAACACATAAAAACTCACCCTTATAGGACCCATCATAATCTATTTACTGCTAAGAACCCTAAAAACCCTAGTACCTAAGTAAAGATGTATTTTGATCGCAATTGAGACCAAGTAACTAAGTAATCTTGATACTACCAGGAAAGAAACTGGACCAGGCCAAGTTTCCAACCCAATCTATTTTCAAGACATATAGGACCTCAATATGCAGAGGGGGCTTCCCAAAAAAAAAAAAAAGTACATAACCTGATTTCAAAAATGACCCGAATCCCAAGTTTTAATACAAAAGCCACCGGGATCCTAAATTCGTAGGCCTGGGCATAACCGAATGCAAAACGGTTTTCCGACCGTTTCGAACCGAAAAATATGGTTCGGTTTCCGAACCGAATTAAGAAAGCAAAAAACCCATATTTGTGTTTGGACCCAAAATGAGCATTTTGGTTTGACAAAGCGTGTCTTGGAGAAATTGAGCCAATATCAGTGGCTCACATATATATTTTCGATAAGTTCAAAAATATATTATTAAGAGGCTAAATAAGGCCTACCAAACATGGAAATGAAAAATCAACTTTAGCACATTTTCCTACTTCGGCTAGGAGAAAGCGAGCTAGACAAGAAATGAGGGATGGCGGACTAACCATCCGAACTCCAAATGAGTTGAAACTTTCCAGATTAATTCTAGACATCCCATCGATCATTTCTTATGAAGAGTGCCAAAGCTCGTTCGGAGTGGAAAACCTTCAAACAAACAGTCCAATTTTCTGCAGAAGCAAAACTTGGAAACTGGACCTGTAGGAGGTCCAGCAGCGTTTTCGGCCCAAACACTATATTAAAAGCTCTGAAAATTTATCAGGGTGATCTACACTCATAGTGGAACATTTCTTATGAAGAAGTCACGGTCAAAAACTGAGTGCTTGATGGAGATAAAAATTGAAGGATAAGGGAGCAGAAAATGACTCAAACCTAACATTCCATTAAGTGTTTAAGTGCTCAAACCTAACCCATTATGATTTGTTTTTAAGGCCAAATAGTGTTGCTTGGTAGCCTATAAATAGAGGCTACAACATAGAACAATACACCAATTCATTCATCAAAACAACTCTAAGATGATCTAAGTTCTCTCTAGAGCAACCTCTCTAAGAGCAACTCCTTTCCTTCTCTTTCTCTTATAGGTGATCACACTCTAAGTCCTAGTCTCCTCAGGAGCCGACTATCAGTGCCACCAAACCCTCTGTCAACGTACTTCGGTCCTAGTCTCCTCGGGAGCCGATTGTAGTACCACGACCACAAACACAACACCAATTCAAACAACAACTCATTCATACATCAAAACATCTCTAAGATGATCTAAGTTCTCTCTAGAGCAAACCTCTCTAAGAGCAACTCCTTTCCTTCTCTTTCTCTTATAGGTGATCACACTCCTAGTCCTAGTCTTCTCAGAAGCCGACTTTCAGTGCCACCAAACCCTCTGTCAACGTGCTTCGGTCCTAGTCTCCTCGGGAGCCGATTGTAGTACCACGACCACAACGGTTACAGAACCAGCCAAGCAAGGGTAACGCCCTAGCAAACCAGCCAAGCTAAAGCCACGCTTTAGCAAGTTCTCTCTACTTCCCGGTGGTTCTCGCTCTGCTCGATCTACAACATCGAGTATCGATTGTGATTTTCAAGAAGCTCAGCAAAAGTCCTCACCACGAGGCACAAAGAATCCCACGACGAGGTTGGTGCTCTCCTCGTCCACAATCGCTTGATAGAAGTCAGGTCAAGGGACACCCCCGACGACCGCACCCGAACGGTGCTGGCACGCCCGCGCAGAAAAGAGACTGTTGACCAGCTGCAGCAAAATTGGAGCCAAACATTTTGGCACGCCCAGTGGGACTACACTAGAGTCTTTTTGCATTTGTTCGCCATCATTGAGATGCTAGGGGAAAATCTTTACCAAAAGAAATTCCTAAAGTAAATAGATGGTCAATGTTGCCACCACTGGCGATACTGCCATTAATGATGAGTTTATGCCTATTCCCATCCCAGAGGGGGCAAGCATTGAGGAACAGCTGGCGATCATCATGACCAACGTCGAGAGGCATAAAGAAAAGCGAGCCAGGGACATGGCCAGTTTGATCGCAAAAACAAAGCAGAGGTTTCGCGATTGGGACCAACAAATTGAGGGTTCCATCTTGGCTACCCAAGTCGGTTCGCAGCAAGGCGAATTGGAACGTCAAAAACCTGCTCGCGAAGAGGTCGTTTCTGAGACTAACTTGCCTATAGGTGGCAATCAACCTAAAGGTCTCATTGTTGAGTCACAGCCTTACACAGAGGCTGTGCATGGAAAAGGTCATCAACAAGATTGTTCTTCTGACAATACAATTGTCTCTGAACAAATATCTTATTTCTCCACTGATCAAGCCAAATACGTGGCTACTGATCAGATGCATGGGGGGCAAGATATGACCCATGATCATCTCTTTGATCAAAAGAAGTTGGCAATCGTTGGCGACAAAGCCGATCTTGGGACATCTTCATCGCCAAAGTTGCAATTGAAGATCATCATTCGCCAACCAACAAAGATACTTGGGGGGCAAGACTACTCCTCCTGTGAGCCAAATTTCTTCCAATTCTTCGACGCGAAGTATCTTTGTTCTTTTCCTCCAAGCTCTCACAAGAGGGGTTTTCATGCTATAAATTTTGACACATCTGAGCTTGGAGTGAAGCATAGATGGCCTCCCCCGTGGCCTTCTGGAGGTTAGCTAAACATAGTGCTGCTAACTTCTTTCTTTGTTTTAAATTTCCTGTCAATTTTCAGTTTTCACTTTTATTTTCGTCATTTGTGAATCATAACGGAATAGGTGAAGTCTCTTTTGTTAATATTGGCCTAAACTTCTTTTTGGTGCCTAGTTCAGGTCCCTTAAGGTTAAGGGAGGCTTTTATTAACACTTGTTGAACTGTCTTCACACTTATGACCTTTCAAATCTTAGTAACTATAGCCTATGTGAAATGGTGTCTAGAAAGGGGACAACGTTCATGACAGGTTCTTGAATCCAGAAGTGCGTGCAAATGGGCCTAAACCACTATGTGGGAGTAGCTCATGCCAAAATGGATTCTGCCTCTCTTGTTCGCCCTCCCCCACCTGGCCATTTCAGTAAGGTTGCCCAAAGGATTGAAAGAAAATTTGTGTCTAGGCGACTATACTTGGGCCGCATGTCTAAACCTTGATTCACATTGTCTTATTGAATTCAACTACTTATAAAAAAAAAAAAAAAAAAAAATACAAAATACAAAAAGAGTTTCAAATTTGTGCGTCGCGGAGGATGCAAAAAATCGTGTTCTTGCCTAACAGTGGCTTGAACTTGCTAATATACTTAAGAGGCCATTGGTTTTGGTCTGGGCACATATACAAGAGGCATTTAATATGCCTAGTATGGTATTAGCAGTGGAAGAGGTCAAATCAATATTTTTGCCAATATTTATGGCGAAAGCTGGGTTGCTAATTGTTGGCAGCGAAGTAGCTTTAATTACATGGCCTCGCGAAGGAAGACTGGCGATTAATATATGTATGCTCACTGTTCATATATATATAATTAAGAGGGAGAGAGGCCACTGTTCAAGTAATTTCAGTCAAGCCAATACAAGTGGCTTTGGAGCAACAACATTATAAGAGTAGTGTTGATTCAAGACCTCTTCAGTCAAGACGAAGACCTTTGACTTCGAGGTCTGGGGGGCAATGTTTGGACCCAAAATGAGCATTTTGGTTTGACAAAGCGTGTCTTGGAGAAATTGAGCCAATATCAGTGGCTCACATATATATTTTCGATAAGTTCAAAAATATATTATTAAGAGGCTAAATAAGGCCTACCAAACATGGAAATGAAAAATCAACTTTAGCACATTTTCCTACTTCGGCTAGGAGAAAGCGAGCTAGACAAGAAATGAGGGATGGCGGACTAACCATCCGAACTCCAAATGAGTTGAAACTTTCCAGATTAATTCTAGACATCCCATTGATCATTTCTTATGAAGAGTGCCAAAGCTCGTTTGGAGTGGAAAACCTTCAAACAAACAGTCCAATTTTCTGCAGAAGCAAAACTTGGAAACTGGACCTGTAAGAGGTCCAGCAGCGTTTTCGGCCCAAACACTATATTAAAAGCTCTGAAAATTTATCAGGGTGATCTACACTCATAGTGGAACATTTCTTATGAAGAAGTCACGGTCAAAAACTGAGTGCTTGATGGAGATAAAAATTGAAGGATAAGGGAGCAGAAAATGACTCAAACCTAACATTCCATTAAGTGTTTAAGTGCTCAAACCTAACCCATTTTGATTTGTTTTTAAGGCCAAATAGTGTTGCTTGGTAGCCTATAAATAGAGGCTACAACATAGAACAATACACCAATTCATTCATCAAAACATCTCTAAGATGATCTAAGTTCTCTCTAGAGCAACCTCTCTAAGAGCAACTCCTTTCCTTCTCTTTCTCTTATAGGTGATCACACTCTAAGTCCTAGTCTCCTCAGGAGCCGACTATCAGTGCCACCAAACCCTCTGTCAACGTACTTCGGTCCTAGTCTCCTCGGGAGCCGATTGTAGTACCACGACCACAAACACAACACCAATTCAAACAACAACTCATTCATACATCAAAACATCTCTAAGATGATCTAAGTTCTCTCTAGAGCAAACCTCTCTAAGACCAACTCCTTTCCTTCTCTTTCTCTTATAGGTGATCACACTCCTAGTCATAGTCTTCTCAGAAGCCGACTTTCAGTGCCACCAAACCCTCTGTCAACGTGCTTCGGTCCTAGTCTCCTCGGGAGCCGATTGTAGTACCACGACCACAACGGTTACAGAACCAGCCAAGCAAGGGTAACGCCCTAGCAAACTAGCCAAGCTAAAGTCACGCTTTAGCAAGTTCTCTCTACTTCCCGGTGGTTCTCGCTCTGCTCGATCTACAACATCGAGTATCGATTGTGATTTTCAAGAAGCTCAGCAAAAGTCCTCACCACGAGGCATAAAGAATCCCACGACGAGGTTGGTGCTCTCCTCGTCTACAGTCGCTCAAAAGAAGTCAGGTCAAGGGACACCCCCGACGACCGCACCCGAACGGTGCTGGCACGCCCATGCAGAAAAGAGACTGTTGACCAGCTGCAACAAAATTGGAGCCAAACAATTTGCCTAACCGAAACCGACTGTATGCAGGTCGAAATCGGTGTTCGACTTATTTCCGACCGTTTGAAAACCGATCCGACCGATTTTCCTAATATATATTAAAAATATATAATTTATATTATGTGTCAATATTTGATTGGTTTTATTTTTTCTTTCAGTACACCTTATCTCACTGAATCTAAATGAAAAGGAAAACATAATACCCCCTTTACCCACACAGCCGATCTCAGATCCCTCATCTCTCAACTCTCACTCTCGCAACGGATCTCTCATCTCTCAACTCTCCGACATCTCTCCCAGTCATCTCCGACGTCTCTCTCTTCTCCGGGCTCACAGTCTCACACTACGGATCTCTCAACTCTCTGACGTCTCTCCCAGCCATCTCTGACGTTTCTCTCTTCTCCGACGTCTCCCTCTTCTCCGACGTCTCTCTCTTCTCCGGGATCTGGTATGTGATCAAATTAGTCAAATTGGGAATTTAGATTTAGGGTTTTCTAGTTTTCTACTTTGATTTCTGATATTGTTTGTGACTTTGTGGGTTTTACATCTTCGGTTTCTACTTTGCTTTTGATTATTGTGGTTAAATGACACTGGATTGCTGGTGTTTGTGGGTTTTGTTTTTGATTGTTGTGTGCTCAGATTATGAAATTAAGGTCACAAAATTGATATGTGTTTTATTGTTGTTTGCTCAGATTATGAACTTGAGTTAATGAGTTTTGATTTGTTTCTGTTTATTGTTGAGATATTGTTCTGATTTATTTCATTTGTTATTGGCTTATAGTTAAAGAAATTGTTTCTTCTGCTTGTTTAGAACATCTGAGGCTAAAATTGTGTTCGATATTTTTTACAGATGATGGAAGGAACTCAAGGAACTGCAACTGATGTCACTGGATCAAGCATAGGCACCACTCAATCCCAGCTGGATCCTGCAGCAGCTATGGGAGTTGTTCCATTAGCTCATTCATGCTTAGATTTTGCAAGTTTGACTGCTTGGATTTTGAATAATGTTTGTAATGTTAGTGATGCTTAGATTTTGCAATGCTTGGATTATATGCACTTGGATTTTGTGATGCTTCTCATCACGTTTGTGAAAGTGAAAATAGACTGAAAAGTCATTATGGGCTGAAAATTTACTATAATAGGCCTAGAAATAAGATTTCACCTTGGGCTTCAAAATGAAAATTTGAGCCCATAATAAAACCGAAACCGACCCGGCCCGATTCCGGAATTCGGCCCAACCGAAAATTCGGCCCAAGCTAGTAAAAATATGGTGTTCGGTGTCATAAATGGGATTTCCGATTGGATCGGTTCGACTTCGGTTTGGGCCTGAAACCGACCCGGCCCGACTATGCCCAGGCCTATAAATTCGGATCTAACCAATTGCAAGCCCACAAACACTACAAGCAAACAAGCCCAAGCCCAGCACAAAAAAAGAATATAGCCCAAACCCTAATTGGGATAGACTGCCACCCAATCTGCTGCTGCAATCAGACTAACAGGATCTCAGAAAAACACCCTTAAGAAGATCACAACGACCAAGAATATGCTTATCAACAAAATGCATCCCTGCTAAGTTGTATCCCTTATGCAGCACTGCAAAAGAAGAGGAAACGGCCACACTACCTAGTTTAGCGAACGATGACGCCGCCTCCAGTCCCCACTCGAACAACCTCACTGGTCCAACCACCACTAACTTTTGCCCAAACCCCGCCACCATACATCATTACTTCAATGGAATTCGAGTGGAGATCTTTGCTAATTAAAAGGATTAGAAGAAAAGAAAGAAGGCCGAAGCCTACACGAGTCTCCAGGAGAAGACAGTGGCTGAGTCGTCAACCCAAAAGGGCCTCCGCTCCCATTTGCATGCTCAAAAAAAATTGCAGTTAGAGCAAAACCCTAGCAGAGCAAAACAACTAACTTAATATTTATGCACTTAGCTGGTTTACTAAAATTGAGCTAATAGAAATATTTAATCTAATAGTTAAATATGAAATTTTTAACTAAATGAAATATAATTTCTTCTTTTTTGTATTGGAGATATTATTGAATAATTGACCTAATTTAGTCTTAACGTTCCCTTTTCACCACTTGAGCTAACCAAAGGGCAAATAAATTATAACTATCCTTTTAAAGTGTCAAGTAGTAAATATTTGACGTATCTTTTGGTATCTAATTTAAAATATTAAATATGAATAATTTTGTCATTTTTTTGTAATGATTTTTACTTGAACTTTTCTATTTTTTCGATATCTTTCTTATACAAATTTAAGAATGAGTACAAAATCGAACATTACTGAAGCTTAAGCTTGTACCACAATCCGAGCCGAGCCAAACTCAAGCTTGAAAAAATATCGTTCAGGCCAAGTTGAGTTAAGCTCGAGCTCGTTAACACGTATGGCCCGTGTGAAATTAAGCAAAGCTAGATCGCCAAGAATGAAACAATAATAATACGATAAGCTGACCAAAATGTTTTTATTTTTTTGTTGAGAGTGGGATTTGAACCCACGCCCTTTCGGACCAGAACCTTAATCTGGCGCCTTAGACCAACTCGGCCATCTCAACATTGTTGCTCAGTGTTCAAAATGAAGAAATATAAATGACTTGTGGATTTGTGAACAATGTATCCATACTAATCGGTATGCATATCTTTTACAAATTCTCGAAATGAAAACAATCTAACTAACAGATAATTAAATTGATGGTGGCCGAATCTCCTTCAAAGATTAAAAGCATTAATTTGATGAGATTGTGAAATTGAACAATTTCCATACTGATCAGTAAGTATTCGTTTATCAAGATCAAATTAGGGAAAATGAATCGGGCTCTTCTAAAGCGAGGAAGGTGTAAATTTATTTTAATTTTATAAAATTTGGACTCTTTGTCTAATCTAAGGGGCCTTACAATTGACACACTCTTCCACTAATTTTTTATTTTTCATCTAAATCCCAGATAACTTGACGCTAACTCTACCCAAAAAAAAAAAAAAAAACAGGTGTGGCTATTGCCACCATCTTGTTTTCTTTGTTCACCCTACAACCAATATTTTTGCAATTTTAAAGTTCAAATCCTCTTTACAGAGCTCCAAAAAACCCGGATTACTCTTGGTCTAGGGTTTGAGAACTTCTGCTCGTCCGGCAGCGCTCGGGAACTGTGCAGGTTTGCCTTGCCGCTAATGGACCGCTGTCGGACGAGTGTTTGAACGTTATTTGCTCCACTAGTTCTAGAGAGAGGTTTTTTGGCTCAAGATTTGGATGGGTGGCTGGGTGGTGAGTACCAGACGAAAGCTCTAGGAGTGGTGGTTGTGTTGTGCAGAAATGGCAGGGAGTGGGTTTTGCATATCTGGGCGGCGACATGGTTTTGAAGGGCTGTGCGGTGGCGAAGATGGATGATTTGGGCAGCGGCATGGATTATGGAGAGTAGCGTGGTGAAGTAGGCCATGAGTTCTGGGTGGTGGTGCGTCGTATGCTGGGTTCGGCCTAGTGCGGCATGGTTTGGCATGGGTCGGCGCTGAAGGATGCGACGGACTGGCGGTGGGATCGAGCGGAGCTGCACGGGAACTGTGCATGATGGAGATAAAGTTTGGCCGTTTGGGTTTGCTCCAGCAATCCTGCTGGGCCTTATGTTTTTGGGCTTCTACTCTTTGAGATGCTGGGTTTTTAATTTAGACTAGGGCTTTTGCCCTTGGCCCAACCCTATATATCTTTTTTAGTTTTTATCTAATTACAATAATTTCCTTGTATTAGAAACTTAGATCTCTAGCGCCTCCGGTCCAAAGGAAGATCTCTGCTACCTCTATGTATTTGAATGTATAATGCGTATGTATATTTCTAAGTACCACTGTGGGTACTACCACTATCTTCTTGTCTCTCTATAAATGACTGCGGAAGGGTATGTAACAGCCTATTCTGGCTTGTGATAAATATACTATTTCGGATTTGATTAAAAAAAATATATACGTTGTGTTTCTTCATTTTAATTCTTCATTAAAAAAAAAAATCTGGCTTGTAACAACCTAAACCCTTGGACATTAGAACGTTAAATTTGATTGCACTATGTTGTGTTTCTTCATTTTAATTCTCCATGAGCTTTGATCATAGTTCCAATTAAGCAATGACTAGTTTAATACTGAAGACTTCTTTCTTCTTTGTACCGATCAAATTCGATCGTAAAGAAACAGTGAGAGAGAGGAGGAGGAAGGAGAAAGGCTTTACCGATAACTATGAAATAGTTATGATGGCGATCTGCAATTCAGTTGCAATTGTGGTTTTTTTTGTCTCTTTCTTTCTTTAGTTATTGTTGAGTATTTATTTTAACTTTTGTTATTTTCACTTTAACTTAATTAGAGCATCTTTAGCAATGCTAGCCATTTTTGAGTCAAATTTTAGTTAAAGTAGCAACAAAGTCATTTTAGCTAGTCACTTTATAATTACATCTGCATCAATTCTCTCTATTTTAGCTAGTTTTAAATTTATATTATTTTTAAAATGAAGATTAAATAGTTTAAATGTATTTATAAATTACATAAAATAACTTAAATATAGAGAACCTCATCCCGCTCTCTATATTTAGGAGCGATATAGCTAAAAGTTATAATAGAGAGCCACTTTAGGAGTCTAGTGCAGTTGCTAAAATAGATAAAAAGCTAAACATGCTCTCCAAAATAGCTAAATAGCCAAAATAGAGAGTTTGCTAAAGTTAATCTTACGAACAAAATAGAATTTTTAAGAAAATATAGGTTGAAACTTGATTGAAGAAAACACGTGGGGAGCAAGGGTGTGGTAAAAAAAAATGGGAGATTTTGTTGAGAATCGGTCAATACGTGAAGTCGAAAACACAAATAAACACAGCACACCAAGAGAAACAACCACAAAGATACGAGCACAAGAACACATATTTAAGGTGGTTCAGCAAAACTTTTGCCTACGTCCACCGGGCAGAAAAACGATCTTCCACTATATTTATAATGGGTACAACCAGAAAGAATAAGAAAACAAGGACTCTCTCTTCTCTTCCTATCTCTCCCTTCTTTGCCCTCTCTCACTCTCTAACTCCGAGAATGGAATACACTTTGCTCTCTGTCTTTGTGATGAAAAACCTAGAGCAGAACCCCTCCTTATATAGCCATAAGGATATCAACTTTCTTCACCAATTAGGAAACCTATTCCTATTGGTGGTAGGCAATTATGCCTTCTCCTTCTCTGTAATCAACAAGGATTACAGGTAATCCTACATCAATAAGGATTTTCCTTCCTCATTGGAACTCCATTCATCAGTAGGAATCCAAAACCTACTGGGTAAACAATTCTCATACTCTAAGACAATTGTCTTAGGAAATACTCATGGGCTGGAACCCAACAATCTCCCCCTCCAGACCATGAGGGAGGAATACCGGCGTGACTCCATTACTGGGAGTCTGCCCGAGCTGACTTGATGCAGAACTTCATGTTTGGAGCATGTAGCTCCCCCTGATCGAATAACCCATCACCATGTCCCTCCTGGTGGAACAACTCTTGACCATCTTCTTCCTGGTCAGAAAACTCATCATTGGAAAAGGAAATTAGGGACTTCTTTTCCAGATCACCTTTCTTCCTTATATGGCCTTCACTGTGGCGCCATATGTGTGAAGAAGTATCACCCATTGCACTCAAGTCATCTATGCATACCAAGCTATGTGTCTTGTACAGGGAATGACAAAGTTCTCCTTTAGCAACATCCAACGACCCGTTTGTAAGCGTCCACTTTCCATCACCAATATATTGGTGGAAACCTTGTCTATCAAGAGCACTTGAAGACAATATGTTGACACGCAAATCAGAAACGTGCCTCACATCCTTCAATGTCATTTGGTAACCAAGATTAATCTCGATGCAGATATCTCCCATTCCTGAAATCTTGGAGTAGCTTGTATTGCTCATCTTTAACATCCCAAAGTCGCGTGCTTCGTATGTAGAAAAAAGCTCCAAGTTGGAAGTAACATGACAACTTGCACCGGTATCCACGAACCAATCGTGACCCTTGTCACCAACATATAGACATTCTTGAACAGTAAGAATCTCCCGCGAGATAGTTGCCATAATACCATCATCTCCATCGTTTGGATAGTCGCCTTTCTTTTTGTCCTGTTTCCACTTTCGACACATCCGCTTCATGTGGCCCGTATTGCCACAATAGTGACACTTGCCACTAAACCCTCGACCTGAATTCTTGTCTTTACCCATTGTGACAAGGAGCTTTCCTTGTCCATTGTCTATGCCCACAGCTTTCCTTCTTGTTTCTTCGTTAAGCATGTTATCCTTAACGGTATCCATAGACAGTACACCATTAGACGCAGAATTACTTACGGTCACCATGAAAGTTTCCCAACTTTCCTTCATTCTTGGCGTCCACGTCACCCAATTCGTGTGAGTGAGTTTGATCATTGTGCTATTTGTTCCTTCCATTCTGACAACACCAAACCTGCCGATTCAAACCTTGAATTTCCCAGACGAACCTGGCTCTGATACCACTTGTTGAGAATCGGTCAATACGTGAAGTCGAAAACACAAATAAACACAGCACACCAAGAGAAACAACCACAAATATACGAGCACAAGAACACAGATTTAAGGTGGTTCAGCAAAACTTTTGCCTACGTCCACCGGGCAGAAAAACGATCTTCCACTATATTTATAATGGGTACAACCAGAAAGAATAAGAAAACAAGGACTCTCTCTTCTCTTCCTATCTCTCCCTTCTTTGCCCTCTCTCACTCTCTAACTCCGAGAATGGAATACACTTTGCTCTCTGTCTTTGTGATGAAAAACCTAGAGCAGAACCCCTCCTTATATAGCCATAAGGATATCAGTTTTCTTCACCAATTAGGAAACCTATTCCTATTGGTGGTAGGCAATTATGCCTTCTCCTTCTCTGTAATCAACAAGGATTACAGGTAATTCTACATCAATAAGGATTTTCCTTCCTCATTGGAACTCCATTCATCAGTAGGAATCCAAAACCTACTGGGTAAACAATTCTCATACTCTAAGACAATTGTCTTAGGAAATACTCATGGGCTGGAACCCAACAGATTTCTCGTTGTCAGTCAAATGCTTAAAATTTAGGGGTTAAGCCCGTTTGCCCAAAAACAAGATGTATTTTGCCCATTCAATCAACCAAGTTGGTATTTTGCCCAGATACACAAACTTTAGGGGAAAAGACTCCTAAGGGTAGTTCCTTTTAGGGTAGTGCCAAAGATATCCTATGCAGACTTTTGGGTCCAAAATCACTTTTTCTTTTGAAAAACCTGTTCAAACTTTTGAAAAAAAACAAAACTAGCCTTCAACATGCCTAAGTTTTTCACCTAACGGCTTCCTGCCTAACGGTTACTTTAACAGGCGGAATCACTGCTGTTTGTTTTTATCCTAAGCTGAGACAAATCTTCCTAAGAAACAGAAACTCTGAACTTGCAGGTTTTATAGGATAAAGGCAAGAACATAATTAATAACAACATATAATTTGTAAATAACACGACGTGACGAAGTGGATGAGCACACTGAAAATATTTATTTAAACATAATTACAAGCCAAGAATTCAGAGCCTCATTCTCAGGTAAACAGCTAAAGAGCTGTTTAGCTATCCATGAGAATGATTACAGTACAGTCAGTACTTACTTGTAAATAGAAGCACACTTCACACTAGACAGGAAAGAAAGATCACACTGCTACTTCTTGAGAGAAGACTCTTCTGCTCAAGTTTTTAAGCTATTTTACAGATGGTGGAAGTTCTTTTGTGTGGGGATTTTTCGATGATTCACAAATGAAACTAAAGCTCCTTATATAGGGAGCGGACTTCAAACTGGAATTCAAAAACATAAAATGTACAGGATGACTCCGTGATTTCCTGCTTTCCTGAGTGCTCCTGTTGGTGGAGGTCGGACAAGGAAAAGGCAGGTTCCCTTTGGGTGAAATGTTTTTCACCTTCTCTTTTTGAAAAGCAAAAGTAACTTTTGGGAAGAGTCCAAAAGTACTTTCGGTGTTTTCTACACCTGCTGCTTCACATGTTCTCGTCTATTTTAGAATTGTGGCCTAAGACAAAGGAGTCGTTGTCAGCTTGGGCCATTCTGCCGGTTGTTGCGTTGTCCTCGACATCTGTATCAACATACATCTTGTAGTGGTTGTCAATTTCAAGTTTTTCCACCCAATGCATGCATGCCATTGTCGAGTCTATCTCTTTTCTGGTGAGAGATAGGAACAGGTCACTGCTGACTACGTCAGGATGATCGTAAGTAGTGATAATAGTTTTTTCTCCTGCTGCCAAGAAGGTATTGTTGATATCTTCAGAGATGATCTTCTTGATATATTCTAGGGCCATGGCTTTCATCCAAGGGATGCTTGAGTTTGGTTGGCCATTGTACCCAACACAGGCAGGTTGAAGATATTGTCTTTGAATAATTCTCACATAATGATATGGAGGAATATGTTCAACCTCACCATTTGCCTTTTTGATCCATTCTGGGGGGTAGATCTGAACTTCAAACGAAGAGTACAGTCATTTTTTCTTATGTTCTTGACTGTGTTGACAAGGATTGGGGGCAAGCCTTTGAGATCATCATTGGTCTTAGTCCACAGATTATGGACGAAACCATTTTCAACAAGCCAAAGCTTGTGTTCTTGTGGATGTTCACTCTGAACATTTACCAGGTATCTTCCAACATAAGGTCCTGCTATGATGAAGAGGGTTGGAGGAATACGATCTTCAGAATTATGACTTCCTATCAGACAGTGGAATTCATGCCAGTCTGATTCTTTGAGTGCTATGATAGGGACCCTAGCACTTTCAGGATCTTCTAGGAAGTGAATTTTTTCTTTCTTGACAACACTCTGCTGTAATTCTTCGAACTGTGGTCTAGCATTCTCGTATAGTTCTTCAGCTAATGCAAATAGGGCTGGAAACATTAGACCACTGTTTCTTTCCTGAAAGGCAAATAAAAGATTATCCAGAATTGCCTTCTGGTGATAAGCTAATCTCCTGCCAGTTCTGAACACAGGAGTATCGAAAGTTCGAAGTTCATAATTGAAAACATTTATTACTCCAGTTGGAGTAGGTTTGCTTTTTGGTAAAGCAACAGCCGTCAACGGTCTTGATGAGCCTTTACCGTCTGCCGTTTGAGACGGGCTAGTCAATCCTTTACCTTGGGATTGATCAGTTGTGGCTAAGCCTCTTGGACTTAGCAGAAATCTTTTGAGGATTTTTTCTTTGGGATCCTCATTGGTTTCATGTTCTTTCCCAGCTCTTCTGCTTCTGGGATTGCGACCTTCGTCGTCGTCATCATTTCTTTTGCTGAACATGGCTAATTCTCTTGTTAAGGCGTCTGGAAGATAGTTCTTGTTTCCTGCAATTAATTCAACAACATAATCATATTGGTTAAGGAATAATTGCCAGTTAGCTAGTCTTCCTCTATCAGCAGCTTTATCAAGTTTGAAATTTTTGAAATTCTTTACTCTGGCACAATCGGTGCGGACAGTAAAGGGTTTTCCAAGAAAAGCTGGAGAATTTAAAATAGTTTTCTTAACAGCCAAAATTTCTTTTTCCCCTGTGGGATAATTTAGTTCTGCAGGGCTGAACTTGCCACTACAAAATTTACAGATCTTTTCAATGTTAGTTCCAGGCGCTTTCGCCAGGACTACACCGGACCAGTAATTATCACTCGCATCTGTTTGGAGGATAATCTCATCATTTTCTTCTGGTTGTTGAAGAGGAGGGAGGTTTTTGCAGAGATTTTTTATCTGCTTCACAGTTTTTTCATCATCTTCTGTGAAGTTCCATTTTCTTTTGGAACTCGTTTTAGGCGATAACATTGCTGTTAACCCTGAGATCTTGGGGATGAAATCTCTCCCATAATTTATGACACCAAGGAATCTCTCTAGACTTTTGGCATCAGGAATTCTATCTGGGAATTTCCAGATTTTCTCAAGGATATGAGGTTGGAGTTTTATCACTCCATTCTTGATATTTATTCCTAGGAAATCAACTTCATCAAGGATAAAGAAGATTTTCTTTTCACCTAGGATAATTCCATGCTGAACTATCAGCTTTACAACCTCATGGAGGTGTTTCATGTGTTCTTCTCTGTTTTTGGAGAAGACTAGAATGTCATCTATGTAGACGACGCAGAACTCCGCAACATGTTTGAAGATATTATCCATTTTCCTCTGGAAGATGGAGGGAGCTTGCTTTAGACCAAAAGGCATTACTAACCATTCGTAATGTCCTTGAGGTGTTCCAAATGCAGTGAGAGGTACACTCTCAGGATGCATCTTGACCTGCCAAAAACCCGACTTTGCATCGAATTTTGAAAAGACTGATCAGTACTCTTACTTGAGCAATTTGATAACCGTCTTTGACAGTCTTTTTGTTGACATCTCTGTAGTCAATCACCATTCTAGCTTTTCCTCTTAGATTTTCTGCATGATTTCTCACGTAGAATGCTGGAGCATGATGAGGCTAGTGGAAGGTTGAATTAATCTCTTGTTCAGGAGATCTTCAATATCTTTTCTGAATTCTTTTTGGTCTTCCTCTTTGTATTGAGGAATGGCTTTGACATGACAGATAGCATTCATGTCATGCAATCTTAATTCACAGACCACTGGGTCTTTTTCCCAAAACTTCTGAGGATCTACATCGATGTTCTGCTCGAGGAGTTTCTTGATTCTTTCAAGAGTGGGAATTTTCTGAGACTCAAGCTTATTCTGAAAGTGCTTGAGGTTATGCTCATGAATGAAACTAGCTTCTTCTTCTTCACTAGTTTCTGCTTCTTCTTCTTCGTCAGAAGATTCTTCAACAAGTAATTCTTCTTGTTGTTTGATTTGGAGTATGGGTTCAAATTTGGGTTTGTAGGGGGTAAGATCACCACTATTCTGTTGCGATCTCTGATATTGGGTAGTAAAGTTTGGACCTACAATACTTTTGGCCTGAATAAGCCTATCAGCCCAGAACACCCGTTCTCCTTTTCTGAAGCCTATTGCTTCTTCATCCTGAATAAATCTCTGTTGGAGAATGAAATCATTACCCAACAAGAAATCTGCGCCTTGGCCTTCAGATTGCCAGACATTATGGATGGTAAATGTTCCTCCACCAATGGTGATATGAACATTTTTCGCTACTTTATTCATGGTGAGATGGCTTCCATCAAAAGTAACACCAGTAGCTGTTTTCTTTTCTTCTTTCCAGAGTTTCTCTGGAATTGCAAATCTTTTTGCAACTGTAAATCCTGATCCATTATCTACAAAGGCATGTAGATGATATTTTTTGTGATCAGGGAATTTTAGTCCAATCTCTATGTAGTTGCTGTATCTACTTGTAGAGACGACTTTCGATTGCTGAAGCTCATTTTCTTGAGCTTGTTCCTTTGGAATGAATGGTTTACATTCTTCTGGAACATTTTCTGGTGTTTCAACCAGTTCAATATCGTCGTCGATTTTTTCTTCATCGATGCTTTCTTCCTTTATTTTTGAGGAAGATGGTTCCATAATTTTTTGGAACAAAGTTTCTACTTCTTTCTCTTTTTGTTCAGAGAAATATTCTTCATATTCTTGTTCAACCAGTTGGCTTACAAGACCATTCTTGGTTTTTCTTCTTGCTTCAGCTATGAAGCATTCTTTGTGATATGTCTTTTTTGACTCTTCACAAAACATAGGGAGACCATTCTTTTCGTGACATAAGCAGTAGTCACAAACGAATGTACCAGGGTTCACCTGATAAGAAGACATTAAAGATTCTGTCTTACTTTCTTCCCAGTTTTTGATTTTCAAAACATTCATTTGTCTGGATTCGAAGTACTCTACTTCAGAATCTGTCTCAGACTCAGATGAATCTTTTTCTTCAGACCAGGCAGAGTAAACTGACCTGTCGTCTTCTTCATCATCGGAATAGGCTATTTCGTAGCCTTTCATATTTGCTATTTCTACTATTTGCTCATATTATTCAAAGAGAGCCTTAGTAGATCTTTTACCCTTTTCCGGGCATTCATTGGCATAGTGCCCTTCAGCTTTACATAACCAACATCTGCAAGCTTTCTTGCTTGGTTGTTTATGTTGATGAGTATTCTTCTTTTTCTTGAAGAATTTCTTTTTTGGATCTTCATCCTGATTTTTCTTGTAATTGGAACTTTTCTTGAATTTCCAATTCTTTTTTTTATTACTCTTTTTGAATTTTTTAGAGTAATATTTTCCTTTCTTCTTTCTGTGGAACTTGGCTTCATGGCATCCCCAGTTGGTTGGCATATCTAGTATTCCGTAACAGAAATTTTCAACTCCTTTGAGTTGTTTCTTGGCCATCTTAGCTCTAAGATTGGCTTTGCATTGCTCTTTCAACAGTTGCCGGATTCTGTCGGCAATTCCTCCAACTGAAAATCTTTCAATTGGTTTTTCTGCTATGCTTTCCCGCACAGCTGTTCTCCATGGTTCAGGGAGTTTCCTGTGCAACAGGTTGACTAGATCAGTATTTTCTAGTTCACCAATTGTACAGTAATATTCTTGAAATTCATTCAAGTATTCTTCAAAATATCTCATGTCACAAATTTTGAGAGCATAGATATTTGATTTGGCCGTTTCTCTAGCCTTTTCACTCATATTTGCAAGATCTCCACAGAACTGATCGTACAGTGGTGCTGCAAAATCATACGGAGATTTTGAAGTTTTGATTTCTTCCAGCCATTCTTTTCCTCTGGCTGTTTCTTTGAAAGAACAGTAATACTTTTTAGCTACTCCAGTGAGAGTAGTTTCAAAGTACATCTGGTGATGGAAGTTTTAGAGAATTCTCCTTCTTCCATTTCAATATCTTGGTAGGGAAGGAGTTTTCTTTCCTTTCCTGGATTGAAGTTTTTCATTTCTTCGATTAGTTTTTCTAATCTTTCAGGATTTTCGCAAAATTCTGCTTCTTCATAGAGATCATAGAGCTTTTGTGCTCTAAACATATTAGCTGGTCTGCTTAGATCAGCTTCCAATTCTTCTTCAGTGATGGATATGGACTCTGATGTTTCTTCAGAGCTTTTTGTGCCACTGACACTAGCTTCTCTAGTGCTGTAACTTCTTCTGAGAAGATTTTTGTTTATCCTGAAATTTTCAGGACAGACATCACTTTTTCTGTGATTGTCAAAATTTAGACTGATTTCTCCAGTCTTTCTACTTTCATAAATTTTAGCTTTTGCACTTTCTGCTGGTAGCTTCGGACCAGATAATTTCCATTCAATAGGAAACGTTACTTCATTCCAAGTAACCTTGTGGATCTGTTGTGAATGGTTCTTCTGACTGGTGAGGAATCCAGTAGTAAGACCAGGGATGTTTGATATCCTTGTCTTTGGCTCTACTGTAGTACTCATCAGTTTATAGTATATCCTGTATACTATTGCCAATTCTTGCATATCATTTTTCATGGATATGCCATCTGTCTTGACTCTCAGTCTTAGACAGTGAGCTGCATCTTTCAAGCTTGTTGAGAAGTTCGGGAAGCAGTTGAAATATGCTACTTGGTTGCACAGAGATGCTTCAAGGGTTCCCAAAAGACTAGCTTGAAAATCTGTTAGTCTATTGTCTTGTAGGACACATAGAACTGAACAGTTTATGCCTTCTCGAGCAAGAAGTTTTATGCCTACTTGGACTGCTCCAATGTGCATAAATTGATAATTTTTTGCTTTTGCTCGGGCAACTTCAGCAGGAGTGATCAGTAGTAGATCTGTTTCTCCTGTTGTAGAGGGGGTTGTAAATTCAAGTAATTTGAAATGATGGCTATCCATCAGGTCAAACGTTCCCCTTTTGTAAATTTGTTTGAAATCTAGCTTTGGAATTGAGGCGTTTTTTACCTCATGCTTGATTTCATTGTATTCAAATTCTTCAGCATTTAGGAGTTGAACTCCTTTCTTTTTCCCGAAGATGCTCATCATATTGACATCTCGAGTTTCTTTCGGCTTTTCATACCGAATACTAGTAGAACTAGTTGAGGGATCCAGAAAAATCATGTTTGGAACAGGATTCTTTTCTGGTCTTTCTAATGGTTTGAATCCATTAGCCTTCTTTGGTTTTACTGTAGGCACTTTCTTGTCCTTCAGTATATTTTTCATAGAATCCAGCGTTTTTTGCTGTTCATTGATTTTTCTACTAACACTTGTTAGCTTTTCTTCTTCCGTTTTTGGAAGATCTTTGATATAATCCAGTTTGTTTTCCAATTTTTCTAATTGGTGGATTATAACAGGAATTTTTTCTAGATGTTCTTGATATCTAGATATTTCTTTCTGCAAGATCTGATATTTTTCATCAGAAGATTTTAATAGAGAATTCAGTCTCTCTATTATTAAATCAGACATTGTCCCCATTGGGGATTCCCCTGCTGAGCTATTTTACAAGCTCTGATACCAGTGATTTGCGGATCTAACCAATGCTCAGGTAGTCAAGAGGTTTTTGTTCCTCTTCAAGTACATATAAAAGATTGTCAATATCTTCTTCTAATTTATAGATCCTGGTTTGGAGTCTATAAATAATATCCCAGTAGTTGGGAGTTTCTCTGTTAAGATTTTCTCTATAGTCTTTCAATTTTTTCAACTTTTCTCTTTCTTTTTTCAATTCTTTGCTAGTGTTCTTACAAATAGCATTTAATTCAAGTCTGTCAATGATCGAAATTATGAATAGTAAAACTAACTGTTTACCGTCGAATATAGAGGATGCATTTTAGCTGTAATTATATCTAAACAAATAAGTTCAAGATGGGCCCACCACGTTTCATCAAAAGGTAAAGTAATACTAGTAAAAGCAAGAATTGGAGAGAGAGAATGGTACTAATGGTATAAACATTAAGTGAAAGGAATAGTTGGGAGAAAAAGAGAAAACTTTTGTGTGAGTGAGGTTGAAAATAAGTTGGTGGAGTGTATGGGGTGTATTTTGGTATTCTATGGGTAAGTGGTCATTATCCCTAAAATTTATTGGGATGGAACAAAGTCACGGTGATGAACAGTACTCTGGTTTTTGTTGTTTTTCTCACCGATTGGGATGGATCATTTCACATCAATCTGCATAATCGTATACGATTTAAAACCCCATATATAAGTCCATAACCAAACAAAATAGTCCTGTTGATCAATCAATAATCCAATATATTTACAAAGAATGAACAGAAAAATACCAACATATACATGAACGTATAAATAAATAAATAAAATTGGAACTAACATTTTGCCAAAGATACTGTGATATTCTAAGCCTTCGTAAGACATATCAAGCGATGGATCTGTAAAGGTAACAGATCAAAATTCCTTTTGGTTTTTACGAATTACTTTGTCTAAAATAATCAAACAAGTGTTTGTTGAACAAATATATTGAAGTGTTTCTTCAGAGCAATTAAATTTCGATCATGGCTAGAACATGGATCGATGATCTAGACTTTCAACCTCATCCATCATTATGAAGGGAATTCTATTTGAACAAGATTTATTTGCATATCTTCATCACCCCTTATCGTTAGCATCCTCTTATTTCTCACTGACATATCTGCTAGGTGTGCATTTCTGAAACAAATTTTAGCGCATCTTAATTAATTTTCATATCTTTGATAAGAATTGAATGATCGATAATAATCCCAAAATGGGGACGTACATGATGAGATCAATGGGACTTCAATTCTAAGGTGATTGAAATCTCTATCTGTTTGTTGGATTCACATGGACAATACGTACGTACTAAGTCAAAAGTTTATACAGTAAAAAACCAAACTAGACCCCATGCATGCATCAACGACGTCTGGTACCTGTAGTCAGGTTGATCAGCTGAACTTAGGACAAATTGTCTAGATTTCTTTGAAACTACGGAGTTTTCATTATCAAATTATGTGTGAGTCACGATCTTTGTGTGTCGTTTCGTTACGACTTCTTATGTTGCAAACAATGGGGGCTCTAATGAAAGTTGAGTTCTCTATTTTTGTTTGACTGCAATAATACTCAACATAAATCAATGAAAACACAGAAATTATTGCACACAAAATATCAGTGCTTAAAATAAACGATCAAGAGAGTGAAGACAAAGATGGAGCTAATAGTACGTAGGAACAGAAATAGGGGATGATGGTGAAGGCCGGTCATCAAGGAAACTGTTTACCTAGCTAGCTATAAAATAAGTTCATTTTCATTGATGAGAAAGAAGGGCATATATAACATTAAGTAGGAGTACAGTTGGCTGTTGATCTGTGTGGGAAGACAGGGGTCCAAAATGAGAGCGATGTATACGTTGAGGATTCAAAGACTCAAAAGTGGATTTCATGTCAGATGAAGATTAATACACAAGAAAAATTCTTACATACGGAAGCCGCACCACGTGGCCGTGCGGCTGCCCAATCAGAAAATCTCTTTCATTCTGAAATTGTCCCTGATTTTTAAAGTAAAATACCCAAAATATCCTTCTGCTATAGGTCTGATTGGTCAGTCCGTACCACGTGTTTCTTGCATCTGCCGTACGCAAGACTTTCTCAATAGACAAACGTGTAAGTCAAGAGAAAAGAAACTTCGTTTTTTTTTTGCCAAAAACAAGAAGATATATTAATTAAAACAAGCTATTACAGAGAGAGAGAGAAGAAACTTGAATACTTAAAAATATTACTCATTACTTATCATGCATGTAATGCAAAGTCAGTGGGGGTTTGTGGAAATTGGGATAAAGTTACAAAGGCATCAACATCCATTTCAATTATGAAATCGAGAACAGCTATGGAAGTAGTCCACAGGTTGACTGGTTGTGAGTCTCTGTCTTTCTATAGCTCTGGAGAGAGGTAAAGAATCAGAGCACAATGAGTCGTGAAGTTTCTTTCTTTCTCTTTGTTTTGCATCTTTTGGTCTTTGTGTACTGTTTACAACTTTTTTCGGAATCCGGACTGCAATGACAATGACAACCAAGTAAAAAATAAAAGAAATTAAGTTGATTTCTCTTCTAAACAAACCAGCTCTACCATACTACATATATACACACACTATTGTTGATCTAGTGATATCACATCACCAACCCTCTTTAACTTTTATGGATTCTTAGCCTTATAGACCATTACATGATAGGGTAGCATATATTCCCTCAGCACGTTGTATTGCTAAAGTATGTCTGTTACATATTGGGATATTGGGGTATAGTGTTGTTATATCGATAGTACTGAATTCATCATAAATGTGTTGAATGGAGACGATCATTCCCTCTCATCATTTTCATGAATTTGTCCCACAAGAAATCTTATGGTTCCTTTAGTTAATTTTTTATTTTAAAATAGCAATAAATCATGAAACACTCAATTATTATAATAAATAATTTCATACGATAATAATACAATAACATATAAAGAAACTTAGACTTTAATATCAACTAATAAATAAAATAAGAGAATTGCAGAAGCCGGAGTTAAAACTAGACACAATAACATATAAAGAAACTTAGACTTTAATATCAACTAATAAATAAAATAAGAGAATTGCAGAAGCCGGAGTTAAAACTAGACATTTCTAATCATTCTTTTCTATCTATGAATTTTTGCCTTGTAGCAACGAGTGAAATCGGAGCAATCTAAGCTATCAAAACAGTTTGAAACTAAAGTTGATTTCTTGACACTGATGTTCTCTCTAGAAAGGAAAAAAATGAGAGTTGAAGAACGCGCCCCACGCGCTAGTGTCTCTGTGAGAGCTTGCTGTTCCGTCCGGCGACACGTCCTTAGGGCGCTGTCATCGGACGGGTGTGCGAGGTTTATGTGAATACTAGAGGGGCTCTCTGGCTTAGGCATGGTCCAGGAAGGGTGGATGTGCAGTGGATGGTAGGTTGGGCAGATCTGTTCCGATCTGACCTTCTCTGGTCGTGGCCGAGCACGGGTGCAGAGTGGCGTGGGGGTCTTGCTGGCCGGCATCGGGTTCTGAGGTCACTGAAGCAGATTGGATCAGAGTAGTGGATGGGGCGCCGATCTCCTAGTAATGGCGATCCGGAAAGGATCTGTAACACCTTCAGTCGGCCTTTGATATCAGCGGCGATCTATGGTCAGCAGCGGGGTGCTGCAGGGTCTATGGCGCCAGTTTGGTGGTGGGATTGCATAGTTGCTGCTCGTTGGTGGCGGAGTTGGTGGAGGAGGGACTGGATTTCTGCAGATCCTGTTGGAGAGGAAATATCCCACATTAGAAAAGTGACAAATAAAATATAACTTATAAGTGGGTGGATCACACCCAATTGTACCGAGACTTTTTGTGATTAAAACCCAACACCTAACGGGTGGTTAAGTTGGGACAGTATCGGTACAATTGTGGGCCACGGGCCACGCTTGTCGCTGTTTAACAGATCCGGAGTTCCATGGGGAGATTGGAGGTAGGGCCCGGCTTAGCACGAGTTGGGCCTTTTCTGGTGGGCTGTTGACTTTAGTTTTATAAATAATTATTGTTATTTTATAGTTTGTTGTTTGTTTATAATAAGTCTCTACCTTAGGTTGGTAGGACGAGATGGGCTTAGTGCCGGTTTATGCGCTTTGCATGCCTTGTCTGCTCTAGGTAGGGGGCGAGTTCCTTGCATTGGCAAATGGTCGCTACCTTCTAGTGGCAGTAACATGTCTGCTCTAGGTAGGCAACGAGTTTCTTGCTTGGTCAAATTGTCGCAGCCTCCTAGTGGCATGGTGAAACTAAGTGTCACTGGATTTATTTTCCAGTGGAAACATAGTAGGAAAGCTATGCGTATGGTAATTATGCTACCTTGTAATTGGGTTACATATCAAGTTATCTTTCCGTTATGTCACCGCTATATCAAAGCAAATAGAGTCGCCAGTAGAGCGCTCTTTGCTAGTTGGTGCCTAGTTGAATACAGTTATTTTGTAGAGACTCATGATAGTATTTCAGGACGTTCTCTAGATGCTTATTGTAATCAGGGGTTTAGGCTCAATGTCCCCCCCTTGTATTCAACAGTTTCATTAATCAAGGTTTGAGGGCAGCCGCACAGGCTCTTTATTCAAAAAAAAAAAAAGTTTGAAATTTTTTTCCGGTGAGTTGTGACATGTTGGTAAGTTATAATTCCAAAATTAGAAAAGTTATGACTTATGAGTTCGATTCTCACTGGCATATATAAGGGTGGGGTGGGCTAAAGTTTTTTTTTTTTTTTTTTTTTAAAAGAGTAATACAAGCATCGTCGTGCTGTTATGCAAAGTGGTGAAGTGTTGCACCAGTCTGTTCCCTTTAATTTTTTTTATTTTTTTTTATTTTTTTTTTATATTACACATCAAGATCCCAAGTTTTTATGGATTCCTTCTTTGTTACCGAGGTTGACTCCATGGAGTGTGTCAATTGAAAGAGAAGGGGAGACAACTCAAATGCCAGCGAAAAAATAGAAGAAACCTGTAGCCAGTGACTAACTCTGCTATGGAACTATGTGTATACCGCTACGTCAAGATTCTCTTTTGAAAGCCACCGACATGTTCTAACTAGGATAAAAAGATAAGGACATCTCATACCAATTAAACAAATTCCGATGAGACGTGAAAAGACCAGATCCCATTCCAACATCGATATGTGGAATCGTCTTGCGCCATTCACCTCACATAGTTATGAGAGGGAAGGTCGATTTTTACTCGAAGGCAACGATACATCCTTTTTATTTTATTATTTATATGAGATGGTCTTGCCGACGAGTTTGTGTGTCTATTTTGTTTTTTCTTTTGTGTGGTTTTTTCAATTGCGAACAATGACATTATAGTTCGACTCAGTCTCAACAAAAATGATGTTGATGAGGCGATTACAGGGGAGGTCAATGAAAGAAGAAGAAAAAACCACATTTTGATGAACATCCCTAAATCTTCGATAGACTACTAAATGGTTAGACAGAAAACTACTTCTGACCAACTAATATAAAAACAAAACCTGTTTCTAAGTTCTTTTTTATTTAGGGATTTTGTCCATTTACCTCATTTCTAGGGATTTTTTTTTCTCACTTACCCCATTAAGTTTTTTTAATTCCCCTTTACCCAAAACAGTAAAACACTCTAAGAAAATCTTCCCTAATACCCCATTAAGTTTTTCTTTTTGCTTTTTGTTTATTTTGAGACTATCTATTTTACTCTCTGTTTGAACCCAAAAGCGGAGCCAAACACCCTCACTCCTTTATTACTTAGAGAGAGAGAGAGAGAGAGAGAAGGTTTCTGAGACTTTGCCGGAATCAGATCACCGGATTCCGTCCACCGATCGCCACCCACCGGACTTCTCTAAAAACCTCACCGGAAGTCTCCAAAGAGGTCGTCGGAGATCTCATAGGTCGCCGGAAAGGTTTATTGCTCCCAAATAGACGTCTATTGCCCCCAATAAAAGGGCAATAGAGGTTTATGAAACCTCGCCTGAAGTTACCAAAAAGGTTGTCGCAAATCTCATATGGGGCCGGAGAGGTTTATTGCCCCCTGAATAAACATGTATTGCTCCCCAATAGTCGTCTATTGCCGCCTAATAGACATTTCGGTTGCCGGAATGGGAACTAATCTCCATAAAATTAGATAAATAAAACTTTGATTAAAGAAAAAAACGAGGAGATTACATCAATTTAAAACATTTATTGCCCCTAATAGACGTCTATTGCCCCCCCCCCCCCCCCCCCCAAAATAACCCTTTATTACAAGATAATAAAACTTTTTTTTTCCTTTTTTTCTTTCCTTCTTTTGCCCACAGTTTAAAGAAAAAAATGATTTGGGCACCCAGAAAATGCTCTGGGCACCCACCTCTCAAGCTTTCTCTGCCTGTTTTCGCCGGTTGCAGACCCTCAGTTGCTGTTTCGGTCCCAATCGGTCGATCGAAACAGTAGCACGCAGATGTCTGAATACCGTGGAAGGTGAGGAAACCGGTGAGATGGAGATCACGACATTCGTTGGATCGTCGGAATCTGCAAGAGAGAGAGAGAGAGAGAGAGAGAGAGAGCGGAGAAAGAGACGACGTTCAGATCGACCGAAAGTTCGGCCACTCCAACGATGATCTCAAAGACTTCGTCGAGGTAGCTCCGAGGTGAGGCGGTGCTATTCCAAGGCTCTGATCGAGACTGAGTTGGACGCAATCGTCACATGTCATCCAAGATCGCGATGCCGGAATTCGACGCCACGCTGGAGGTGACCGGAGATCGGAGAGAGACAGAAACCTGATGTGGAAATCAGAGAGAGAGAGTCGTGCTAGATAGTTTGAGTGGCATAAAATGTAGTTGTTAATTATGTCAAGGGCAGGACTATCATTTTGCCTGAAAAAGGGTAAGTGGGATTAAAAATTTGTTGCTGGGGTAAGTGAGATAATTTTGGCCAATTTTGGTGCATTTGGTCAAGATCCCTTTTATTTATTTATTACATCAACAATTCAGAATCACAACAACTAGTCATTCGTGAGTCGAGCTCACAACCTCTCACATATAAAGGATATACTAATGCCAGTAGAACAAATGATAAAAGGCTAAAACCTGCTTCTAAGTTCTAATCCCTATGAGAAAAATAAAAGAATTACATAAAGAATCACTCAAATGAATTCTGCACTACTTATCAAAAGAAAATAATTCAATTAACGTATAAGAAGATAGTTATTCAATATATAAGACAAAATGAGTACCTTTAAAAAAAAAGATAAAATAAGTAATGAATGACTTTGTTGTTAGTTTAGGTTCTAATTTTCTTGAGTTAAATAGCTAAAAATGTGAAATATAACTATTTATTAAACAACTGTGCTCTAGCAATTCTAGCTAATTGTTAGTGATATAAAATGTTTTATCCAATCATAAGTTGACATGTGGTCAAAGAGAAAAGAAAAGATGAAAGAAAAATATGGCGGGAACTTTTGCTATTCACAATTCACTAGCTAAGAGCATCTCCAACAATGACAGCTATCTTCATAGCTAAAAGTAATTAAAACTAAAATATAACTAGTTACTTTTTCAATTTTGCTCCAACCGAATACCTAAATCCCAAGTTAAATTAAATTTTTAGATAAATTTTCTCTCCTCTCTAGCTAAATATAGGTAGCTTTTTTAGCTAAAGTTAAATATAGCTTTTGTTTAGCTAGCTAGTATGTTGGAGATCAAACTTAGCCTAAAATTAGTTAAATTTTAATTTTTTTTTTTTTTTTTGAAATAAGTATTCTATTAGAGATGCCCTAAATTTAGCTACCCATTTTACCCCAAGTAAAATGTAACTTTGATTTAGCTATTATGTTGGAGCTGTGTTTTTCTTTAAAATTAATTAGATATGAAAAAAAAAATATATAATATAAATGACAACTCTATTGATAATAATAAGAAAAATGACCCCTGATAGATGTACAAAGCTACATCAAAATGAAAAATAACAAGAACAATACTAACAGCAACAAAAGTTAACCTAGCAAGGATACTAAGAACAAGTTCACACGTTGGGTCACTGAGTCAAAAACACTCTTCACTGCTTTTTTATGTTTGTTTCCACCCGTTGGGTCTGAGTTATTGGGGTAGGACATTGTTCATTCAATATTCTCTTATTTATTGTAAATGAGAAATATATGATGTAAATAAATAGTAATAATGAACATTTTAGAAAACGTATGTGAGCCCTAGAAATATTTAAGGAGTCAAAGTGAAATTTCTCAAGATTTAATTTGTAACCTCGGTAATTAGTAAGGAACCTCACGAAGATTATTTTAGGTGAAATATTGAATTTAAAGGTTCGACAAAAAAGTACCCAACACGACAAATTCGTGAGAATTTTTTCCGACACCCGAGCTATTTATTATAAGTTTCTGGAGTTGAGAACTATAGAAATTTATATTAAATAAAAGAAATTACGATGTGCAATCTGAACTGCTGAAATTAACCATCGCTTGATCAGAACCGTTCAGAATCATTTAAGAAATGACTATATTATATTATTAACCGTGAGGCCATTTATTATCTTTTAGTAATAAATGACCTCACGGTTAATTTAGATAGATTCTCAATTAATCTTTTAACAGTTATTTATTCGTGTATGTGTAAAGATAAAATAAGTAATATAACACATCACGATTATTATTAATCTTTTAATAGTTATTTATCCGTTTACATCCATGTCTGATGTCACAGCTCGTAAACATTTGGTGGGGCCACACAAATTGCAGTGGTGTGCTATATAAGTTGTAACTGCTTTGCTTGGGGACCTTCCATGTGATCCTAAGGACAGAAGAGAAGATAATAGAGTCAGCTATAGTTTTGCTTTCGTCTTTATATAAAACTGCCTCTTCGTCACACCTCTTCCCTTTATCACAAGCACACCTCCTCGTCTTTATATTCCCAAATTGAAGAGAAGCATTCGACCAAAAAAAAAGAAGAGACGCAAACAAACCGACCATGAAGAAGCAGAGTCTCCTCCTCGTCATCTTTTCGCTCTTTCTTTTCCTCGTCATCTCATCACATGCTCGTCATCTTCCACATGACCAAGGCTCATCAACTGCCGCTGCAGATCATGACATCATGGACGTGAGAATATGATCCTCCGTAGCTCTTAATTTCTGTCTGATTTCTATGTTAATTAATATAAACTAGCTAATTGATTTTCTTGATCTTTATTTTGGGTGGTGGTCGATCATTACAGCTAATGGGATCGGAGGAATGCCATGAGAAAGATGAAGAGTGTCTACAGAGAAGGATGATTGCAGAAGCTCACCTAGATTATATCTACACCCAGCACCAGAAGCCATAGATAGAGACATGTCAAATGGGTTCCCAGAAGCTGTATAGTATTATTACTAAATAATTATGGACTTATGCTCCAGATAATAATAAAAGCATTAAAGCAGTGCAGTGAGATATGAAATCTTAGAAGCATAAGCATAGAACCAAAAATATATGTAATCCACATGTTGGTGTGAAATAAATATATTAATGTTATGTAATCAGCGGTTAGATTCTCTTTTGTTATTGCACTTGTCTGAACTTCATTTCTTCACTCTTGATAAGTTTATGACCAGTTTCAGAAACAGTGACACTCAATATGGAATTGTTGAACCGTTTGACCTGTGTTGACACCGACGGTTATCTGGAATTGCAAATACATGTCATCTCTGTTTTTGGTCAGCAGCTCAAACTTCAAGATGGGTTACCATCAGTGGCAGTGGATTAATCCCGAATTCAACCAGGTCTCATTATTTCATGGTCATGCGTGATTGGCCATGGAATCCAACACAACTATGAAGATGAAGTAGGGGCTTTTATGGGGCTTTTCCATCCTCTACAATTTTTGCAGGGATGTCATAAGATCGGTGATCCCATCTAAGAAAGAATCTTCAGAGACCATGTGCAAATTTTGTGAAAGAGTTTATGGCTTCAACCAGAAGTAGTAGGCGGAATGGTTGGCAGACAAAACAAAAATAATAAATTCCCATATTCTCTAGCTGAAAACCCAGATTCAACGGTCGAGGGTTTTGCAATTACAATCTGTTCGCACATAAAAGATGCTAATATACTTGGAGATGAGGTTAACAACAGAATCAAAAATGATCGAAAGAACTTCAAAATTGCATCTGCTGCACAATATACATAGGGAAAAGAGTAATGCAATTCTAAAAAGTTAAAGTGGCATTATCTACTCTCTCTCTCCAGAACAACTGGAGTAATAATTGAAGAAAAGAAAAACAATATTCATCTAAAATGCTAAAACCACATTCGGTAAAGGAATAAATAAAGGACTGAAAAGATAAAAAGAAACAAAACTTGGTTCCATTATTATTGTGACCATACATAAGGCATATCCCACTACCATTTGCCAATTGTGATTTGTGAAGCTGGAAGGGCATGGTTCGGGAATCAGAGTGTATTTCCTTGTTTTGCTGGATCGGATATCATGCGATCAAGGGCAAAAGCGCTTTAGCAAAGTAACAAACAAAAATAGCAGAACATCAAACCACATCACTCATCAGAGAATCACTGAGATGCAAACTATCTGGAATATAGATGTATTTTTTCTTTTCCTCTCAACTATGAATTAAACAAAAAGAGAAAATGGAGCTAGTACAAAGCTCTCACCACCATTCTGTGGCTCAACACAATTAGCACTGAAGAACAACTCAACTACAATACACAACCTGTTATCTCATATATTCATAACTGTTGGGTCATGGATATATCTTTTGTTTTTGGAGCACTAAACATCCTTTTCCTGCCAAAAAGTAAAAGAGGCAACATTATCATCCATAAAAGTTTAAAAATAACGCACCAGAATGATATAACATCAAAAAATAAACAGAAAGAGGCAAAGGGATCTGGGTGATAAAATCCTGAAGAATGAGGGACTGCCATAAGAGAGGGCTATTTGCTTATGAACAAGATCTTACCAATTTAATTCGGGTAGCAGCCAGTCCCAAATCCTCGAGTGAATTTTCATCCATACAATTTGCATGCACAATGGGACCCTTCAGAACGCTCCCCTCTGCAGTTCCAAACTCACCATCCCCAGATGGAACAGTCATATACACAGCTCCTTTGAACATCCAGTCATCACTTTCTTGACAATAGAAGTCTTCAAACGTATTACCACATATAACACACGCACATTGGCCTTCGTCAGCTGGAACCATGGGCTCATTACTGATCACTGTCTTGCCAGTCATGTCGTTTGAATTGCTGGAGTCAAGTTCAGAAGAACTTCCTGCCTTTCCAGTAACCCAGTTGGTTGAATTTGCATACCACCCCCTTGATGCCTTAATGGAACCATCTGCTTCGGGAGTTTTCAAAGTATGCCATTCCAAGTGCCTATCAAGACGTTCTTTAAGTTTGAGCCTGAGGCCACATATGCTACATTTATGTGGAAGGTCATCAAAAAGCTCATCGATGACAGATGGATGTAATTCTCGGATTTTATCTGGCTTAAACTCAAATCCTATTAGGTTTCTTTTTTCTGTCTCAGTAGATTGAGCCAAGGCATCAGCGGGTTTAGCCACCTGTTCTGTGAGAGACGCATCATCCATTTCAGATGAAACAGGAACTTTTGA
Organism: Rosa rugosa; assembly: GCF_958449725.1. Taxonomy (NCBI): domain Eukaryota; kingdom Viridiplantae; phylum Streptophyta; class Magnoliopsida; order Rosales; family Rosaceae; genus Rosa; species Rosa rugosa. The sequence goes on along the minus strand of NC_084826.1, from coordinate 15,419,851 downwards.
TGATGCTGAAACTGGAGAGACAATAGTGGTGGTAGTCGTGGATAGGTTCTGGCTTTGCACCTCTATCGGCTTTTGAGATGGCAGAAGAGTAGGTGACTCTGACTTTGATGCAGATATCAACCCCTTGGCAACTAAAGAGCTCAAAAGGTCTGATATTGGATCCTTGGCATTTTTCACCACATTTGGATCTTTTGCTGTTGAGCTACCCTCTAGAGACAAAGGTGGTTGGCCAGGTGGAAGAGGTGGATGTGCAACCTTCTGCAGAGTACTTGAGGTGGTCGGCGAGTTATCACGGGAAGGATGACCTAATGAAGGTGGTGCTGCTGCAACTTTGGACCCTGGAAGTGCAACTTTGGTAGGCGGCCGTCCAATCGGCAAGGGGGGCGGACCACCTGACTCTGGTGGCATTTTTTCCTTGTCACCAAAATTCAAATTGGGCAGGCTACCAGTAATTGATTTATTAGAGAGAATTCCAGTCTTCAAAACAGCAGCCAACAAACTACTTGTGCTTGACTGTCCTGAAGTTTCTGCAGCAAGGAGATTAGAAAGATCTGATACAGAATTTCTAACTGTTGAGGGCATTATAGAAGTAGCAACGTGAGGTACATGGGGCTTCTGAGTCTGATCCAAGGATTCAGGCTCTGTACTGTCTTGTTGTTGTCGGAAGGGATAGTGGTGCCTTGATTGGATGGCAGCCACTGAGGAAGACAAAGCCTTCAAATCTTGAGGCTGTGATTTCGCCATGCCACCCAATCGAACATTGGACGTTGGAATAGGCAGAGAGTCCTCAGTATACTGGCTATGCAACCCTAAGTCCGATTTTCCCAAAATTTGAGATACTTTTAAATCAGGAGGAAGGGATGGAGCATGAGCAGGGTCTTGCTCAGCCAAATAATTACGGGGATGCTGTATTTTTGATGTAGGTGAGGGAGAATGCTGGTGCATCAACAACTGTCCAGATGGTGATGCAGCTCTCAGAGACTGTTGCTGTTTCCCTACAGCTCCATTAGACGCTGTTGCAGCATTTGTTGGCAACCCAAAGCTTGAGGCCCCAATACGAGAAGACATCATCTGTGCTCTATTTCCCAATCTCGCCACAGAAGAGTCTCCACTTGTCGATAACCCACTTAAACTTGAAACATAACGCTCTGAATGAACTGAACTAATGACAGGAGCACCAGGAGAGGTCAGCCGATCCACAACATGTGACTCTTGCAATGACCAAGGTGATGGCATACGGTGCCCGAGAGCAGCTAAGTCTTTCTGATCACCGATATCAGCAGCCAAGTCCAGATCATTTACTCTTTTCAGTTTACGAGAGCCACCTCCAAACCCCTGCATATGATCAAGGTCAATCAACAGACACATAAGATAAGTCTTTTATAACGTAAGATGGTCCAAGTTTGTGCATCCTAGTGTCAAAATGTGTGACAGTACATAAAGACATTGTCACTCCCACATCATTAATTCTCACAGGGCAGTGAGAGAATGAGTAGTTGCATCAGACCCAACAGGAATTAGCTCAACAATTATGTAGGTATCATGTGAACTCTTATAAGAATGGATAGCTATCTGAAGCTAAATGAAGAACAAAGAAACCAGTGATTTCTTTGGTTCTTGAATCTGTATTCGCTATGAACTGGGACTGAGAAATAATATTTATACCAGTAGAATAATGGATTCTTACCAATTTCTCTGAATCATCAGAAATCCAGCGCTCTTTTCTTGAATTACTAGAAAGATCAGGGGCTACATGATCTGTTGATCTTGAGTTCACATCATCCCACATGTATTCCTCTTCCTCAGAATTCTTCCAACTACTAGACAACCCACCCCTGTTTCTATTTGCAATGGCTTGTGGTGTCTGTAAACGAGGATCAGCATTTACAGATTTAGGTGCTGAGTAATTTAATCCATGCTTCTTGTTAAAACCATTTCTTTGGCTGGAAATTGTTTCGGCAACACTGCTTCCACCTCCATACCAAGGTTTATCATGTCCTTGCTCGATAATATTCCCACCAGATCGTCCAATGCCCAAGGTTGAACTCCTTGGAAGATCAGAATCATAATCAAAGTCGTCATATTCACCACCAACGTTCTTCTCATGAAAACGCTCACTTAGTGCATCTCTAGTTGAACGCTGAATATTCTGCAAAAGTTGACAATTATGTGAAACTATAGGAACAGTGGAATTATACACCAGCAAAATCAAAATTATCTTCTTTTTTTGTAAAAGGAGAGTTTCTATCAAAATTTACTTCACATACAGGCATTTTAACAGGAGGATCAACCCACGATCGTCCAGCACTGATACTTGCTACTCTGTCCGGCCTGTCTAAATCATCAATCGAGTTTGTCATAGTCCCGTCTAAATCACTAGCCATCCCTTTTGTCTTCATACCAAAAACAAGCAGAATTAATTAAAGAGAAATAATTAGTATATATGGAGCACGGCCTTAATGCTACATTCTAAATAAAAAAGAGAAGAAAGCATTCAACAGGAATGAAAACTCAAATCAATGGATATAATCTTATGAAGAACTAGATAAGTAAAATCATGCATAACCTGATAATTTGTATATGATGGTAAATCAAGGTCCACAGGCCTGTACAAACACTAAGCATACAAAATGGCAACTATTTACATGAAAACAGAAAATGTACTATCAAATATGAAATTATTTGTCATATATAATAATACTGTAGAAATTTGAAGATCTCCATAATATATAAGAGCATATTTTTTACCCATAAACTCTCAGAATGGAGAGTGCAAAACAAAAATCACAGAAGCAGATAGAAGATCTTTATATAAGATAGTTGTAATTTCAACACCATTAAATACTGCTACATCTTTGAAATTTCAAATAAAGATATTTGAAAGTGGGCATAGCATCAAGTAAACCAGTAGAAAAGCAAACAAGATGAAATTCAAATATCCAAGAAACTTCACATGCTTACAATAACATAATAGGATGCCAGAAGTTAAGAGCTCAGAATTTCCCAACCATGATTTCAAAACTCCACTTACCCTGGTTGGTTGCTGAAGACGCTGCCTTTCCAAATACTTGGGGTTCACATGAATGCTATGTGCTGGACGTTGTGACTGTGAGTCTGGTCTAGATGTTGCAACTCCAGAGGACGAACCATTTGCTGCAGTACCAAACCCAAGTTCTTTCTCAATCATCTGAAGTGTCTGAGCAGGGAAGACACCTTTCCAAGTTCCAAAAAGATGACGCATGCTTTGATGTATAGGGGGTTCAACCTGTCTATATGCCTTGCAGAATACCTAGAAGTCCAGAAAAGGGGAGAAAGTGGTGACTACAAAGTAACTCAAACAGAATCAAGCCTATTGTACTGTTGTGACACAGATTGCTTGCGAAACAAAAATCTTTTTTTTTTTTTTTTAATAAAACCTGATACTTAGTAAGTGGATGAACACCAGGAAAAGTCAGAGTTAATGATTTCCTAACTGCTAGTGGTTAGTTCTCGATCTTAATATAATTGAGTATTGGAAAAGACATTCTTACGTGTCAAATGTAAACAGCATGGTTTAAATCTACCAAAACGAGCATGTTGAAAAATGAGAGGCTTCATGCAAAATAGAAATCTAACCTCAGGTAGTTTGGCAGCAAAGTATTTTATGTAATCCCTTCCAATATTCTTTACAATACTGTCCAAAAGATAAAGCGATGGTAACTTCTGCTCGCTAGGAACCTGCAAGGACTTTCTACGATCAGAAACTGAACACTGGTTATAACAAAGTTCTTTCTAAGCAAATAAGTAATAACCCAACAGCTCAACACCAGAATGCTTCCAAAGGAAGTTGGCAATGGGGAAGAAGCAGTGTCAGTATAGGCTCTTCAAACCATTTTAATGATAACAGAAGCAGCAAAGCTGCACGTATCATCACTTCTCATAAGCTAGGACCGTCCAGAGTACAGCAACTCGATGACTTAAAAAAGTTTCTGATTTATTTCTTTCTTTCTGACATTGATAAATGAAAATATTACTATGCATCCTATCCTAACCCAGCCACTTTGCAGCTGAACCAGGAGCATGAGGTGCATGTTCAGTTCCTGTATCACCAGGATTTGAGTCTTCTTTTTACCACTGTATTGAAAATTAGCTAAGTAGTATCGGTACACCCTGCCTCTGCCACTCTTGCATAATCTAATATCTAAAGAAACATCTCCAAACACCACACAATCCAGAGCTCAGTAGATACCTTAAACAAAGATGGGATAAATTCAAAGATAAGCAAAAGATACTATAGAGATTTTTTTGTGCAAAGCCATGTCCACAAGGATGCGATAAATTTGTTTTGATTTGGAGCCAAGTGCAATCTGTTGCATGAATCCCATTTCTAATAAAATGACTACATTCTTCTCATGTACCTACTCTATACAAACACAGCATCCTTGATGTGCACTGGACATAATAAATTTTACACAGGTGACTACAAAAATGTCAACTCAAACCTATTTCAACAAGTGGGGGTGGAGTCAGCAAAAGAAAACGATTACAATGTACAAACCCTGATCGAAGTTAGTTGCAGTGAGACTCTCAACTATCGTATTGATACAAGGTTTCATTCCACCGATGGGAAAACTGACGGATAATACAAACTATCCCATTCACAGTTAGGATTAGGCCACCACAATTGTCGTAGAGGAGCTTTGTTATTCGCATCCACAAATAAAAAAATGTTTAACAAAATTAAGCTGAATATGGAACAAAACCACAACTCTATGATCACGTAAACACATCGCATCCAATAGAAACACTTTTTTCCGCAAGGGTCAGACAAAATCACTTTTTTTTTTTTTTTTTCACCAACTCATGGGCACAACAACAAGAGACATGCATCAACGCACTAGCACAATCTAATCCTCCTCTTTCCCACCAATTTACAAGTAATTAAAAAAAAACACTGGCGCCATAACTAAAATCATGAACACAAATACAGCTATGTAAAGCTGGGTTTCACCTCAATAATGTTGGCGCATATAGTGGCAGTGACGGCCTTCGCAGCGTTGAGGCTCTCCCCAGCGATTATGGTCAAATTGGTGATGATTGGCTTCGAATTGAACGTCAGCTCCGCCAGCGCCGTCCGGTACTGGTTCACAAGCTCCTGGTGCTGCAATGGCTGCGGCACATAGGCTCCGCCGCCGCGAGGGTCATTGCCCTCCACCGACTCTCTATCACTCACCCTGAACCTCTGAAGCGCCGCCGGATTAGCTCCGCCGGGCCTTTGTCCGAAGCCTCGGCCGTTCAGATTCGGATTCAAAACACCTTGGTCGTCGTTCAATCTCGCCTTCTTCAACCCCGGTTCGTTCGATCTGCCAAACGGCCTACGCGAGCTCTCCATATCCATCAACAATGACGAAACTCAAACCCTAAATCTGATTTCCGATTACATAACAAGCATCTGTCTATGACTATTGGAATTCAATCTAGAATATAAGAAAGTAAAAAGGCCTGTGGCTAAATTGTACATGGAGAATCGGGATAAACCCTGGTTCGTTTCTTATTACAAGCATACAAAATCAAAGAGAGAAAACAAAAAAGAAAACTTGATAATCTGAGGCGAAAGACTGGAGCTTGATTGGTGAAATCAACGAGCTTGGGATTTGGGAATTAGGGTTAAGATTGGGGAAGATTTGACGAGAGTGTGCGTATCTGCGTGAGGCATATATAACAGAGGACCAGAGCGAGATTGTTTTGTAAGACCCAAAAAAAAAAAGAGCTTTTTCGTGAATCGAAGAAAGGAAGGAATTTTTTCTATCCAAAACAAAATAAGGAATGAGTTTTTTTTTTTTTTTTTCTTTTTGTTTTGTATCTGAAATTACATTTAAGTCAATTTACTATACACGATTATATTGTGAAAAAAAAAAAAAACTGAAAACTACAACTTGTTTTCGGCCCAACAATAACGGTCTTTCTTCTGTAATTTGTTTGCAAAGATTACTACATATATACGTGTGAAGTGATAGTCCTTGCAATTATCAAGACGTGCTTCAATAGCCTTTAACCAAAAAAATTAAGGGAAAGAGTGACTAAAATGCAAAACAAATTAGACATCAATAGCCGCACCCTAAAGTCACATCATCAGACATGGTAGGCAACAATCATGTGCTTAAGCGCCAGAACAGCTGATATGGTAGTGGAACCCAAGCATTTGAGCACGGTATTGAGATCCCATATAGATTTTGATATATCAAGAAGTGATCGAGATTCTTAGAGACCGATTACACCCAATTCATGTTTCTTTTATATATGCTATGAACTCTACTTATACAATTCCATATAAGGACTACAAAAATGTCTACCAACTATTTCAAGTTTACTAAACGGGGATTGAGTAGCTATTGACCGATGTAATAGATCGAGAAGCAAATATTGTAGTATTAAATGTCAATAATGCATTGCATGTAAAATATGGAATCCAAGAACAATGAAGTTCTTTTAATAGTTATTATTGAAGATGAAGTACATAGAGAATTCAACAACAACTATGGCCACGAATGCAATCAAAATCACTTTTATCGTAGTTAAATCCACACACCTTAGTGCGCCTTATCTTCACCAAACAAATTCTTGATCTAAAAAACTTTTTTAATACTGGACTATTTTGGTTGTATGCAAGAAATTTGTGCATTATACTATTCCATTCGACATCGCAAATTCGCAATTCAATCTTGTATTCCTCGGAAAAATATTTTGTGAAAAAACAAATTCGTAGTGCGATCCATAGAGGATCACTAGACCACCAAAGTCGTGTTTTTGTGTTTTACAATGAATGTTGAGATTGGTAGCTCCACCCATTGCAACCACATCATTAGTGATGTTAATATTCAGTTGTGAATTAGTAGCAGCAGCACATATAGTTAGGAACAGTGCAAGCATGATTGACAGTAGCACATATAGTTAGGACGGTTGAGGGTACGTATAGTAGAATCCTTACCATTGTCTCACATTTTATAGTTTATAATTCGGCTCACATTTAAATGTGTTTAATTTCACTTTTAGCAAAATTAGATTTCCATATTAAATATGATCTAGCAAATTAGAGTACACTTTTTAAAAAGTTTATTTTATTTTGATTTATAAGACACCTTTCAAAACTTGGGCGTATTCACTTCAAGCACTACGTATATTTTATTCAACGATTGATGATCAGAATTAGATCGGAATCTGGCTCATCTATCTGAACTATGTTGAGGTTTTTCCAATCCAATGATAAGACAACATTAGTTATATCAAACTCGCTCTTTACGGGGTACCAATATAGTCTTGGAATGCAAGTTCTCATATTCGACTAGTTTTAGATTGACGTGGAGGTTGAGATTTGACATATGCTATGATATGATTTGTCTAGCTTTGACGTTTTTGTTGCAGTGGTGTTTTGACTGGTTGGCGGGACTGTGCTTTTTTTCTAGATGAGGGGTGGCCTTTTTATAAACACTAGCATTGATTTGTGGGTTTCTAAAGGGAGTGGTAAGTAGTGGGGTGATTACTGCTCTGGGAGTGGGGTGATCAGAATCTGGCTCAGTTGTTGGCGGTGGTGCTGGGAGAGTGGTAAGGAGGGTCGGTGATTGTTGATATGGGAGTGCGGGTCGATGGGTGGTGGTTTTTGGAAGGGGTGTCTTGTTCTGGTCTGGGTTGGTTATGTTTCAGTCTGGATGTGTTGGCGGTGGTGGGTCTGGCTTTTTGCGGCCTTCCCTTTCGATTTGACCATTTTTGGAGTTTTGCACTAGGCCTAACCTATCTTACTTATATCTTGTACAGGGTGATGTTTGTTTGCTCTTCTTTCCCTTCAATAGTAACAACCGGAGGTGGGGGTGCTTGATTGTTACCTAGTTTGTTCGTTTCTTTTTTTGGTTTGCTCTCGAGTTACTATAAGGTTTGACCTGAGACGATAAGAAGTCTTCTGGTAGCTACTGCATATCATGTGTTAGTCAATTTCTCATCATGTTTCTCCATTAATAGGGATACATGTTGCTTAGAGTAATACCTTAGATTTTTTTTTTTTTTAAGCAAATGTCAACTCTTTTATTGATCAGCAAAATCATACATAACGTTTACCCCAGTGGGGTTGTCAAAAAAAAAACAAAAAACATTACTTAAGCAATTCTCCATTTTTAGAAACACTGAAGAACATCAAAAAATAATTCAACTTCACCATGAGAAATCAAGAGGTACAGATGAAGTGAAAACCCCTGGCGACATAGCTCAATTATTAGTTGAATTTGGTGTCATTTCCAAAAATAAAATGTCACCTCATTTAGCAACCTCCTCCATTGCATTTTCATCCTCTGCTATCACTGCAGCCACCTCACCAGCAGCCTCCATCGCATCCTTGCGTGGAAACCTAGTTTTCCTAGCTAGATTTATGCCCATTAGTCTTACTCTTACTTCCTTTTGGTCTTCCTCTCTTCTTAGTCGGAGATATATTAATCACCTCATTCACATTGAGAAGGGCAAAACCATTATCAACGTCCAGAGGTTGATCAACTTGCACCAATTTCATTTTCGATCTCTTACCAGCTTGTAGCAATTCAGTTGGGGGTTTCTATCTTACTCCCAAAATACTAAGTAGTCACCACCTCTTTCTGCAAAGCCACCATTGTGGATTCCACTGCCGCAGAGCCTTAGTTAGGTATGGCATGCAAATCCGAAAGTGAAAACCCAACTGCCTTGAACAAAGATGTCAAAGTATGTAATGCAGTAGTGTTTGCGGCTTGAGCATCAAGCAACAATGGTGTAACCATCATTTCTTGCCTAGGGTTAGGGTTGAAACCCTAGAAACCCTAGCTCATTCAGTACGATCAGACCGGATATGGAAACCTCTAGCATACCTAAAAACTTAAAAAGACTCATATCGACGTGTGTTAGGTTTATATTGGCCACTTTTAATGAAATTTAGTTGTTGCTCTCACATGCATTAATTATAATAAATCAGCTATCTATCTAGCTGCACGTCTCTCCTCTTTGAACCTTAGCCGACTTCCGGCATTTCCAAACAATGCTCGTCCGCCGGTGGTCGGCATCAATGCCAATCTTGTTCGCACTGTTGTCATGTTGTTGCTGCTGGATGAATGGTGGTTTCTAAGGCCTGGTTCTTGGGATGACTTAGTTTGAAGTCTGGACGGTGGTGCATCGGTTTTTCTGGTTTATTGCTTATCTAAGGCGAGGAAGTTGGGTGCATCGGTTTCTTGATTCGGCGTAGGCGAGGATGCTCCAAATGGCGGTAGCGGCACGTGGCCCTGGTGGTGTCACTGAGGTGGGGTCGGTGGAGTTATTTTTCTGTGGCAACTACAACAGCGGTTCATGGGTGCTCTTGACTGATATGCACAGAGGTAGTGACTATACTGGTCTGGGTTGTTATTGGACCTAGGGCTTACTTTTGCTTTGGGCTTTTGGGCTACTGCTTAGTTAGTTGTTTTATTTCTATCATGTGGGAATGGTGGAGTTCCTATTATGTGGCGACGGCAACGGCGGTTCATGGATGCTCTTGATATGCATAGAGGCGACTTGTCTGGGCTGCTATTGGGCCTAAGGCTGACTTTTTCTTTAGGCCTTTGAGCTGCTGCTTAGTTAGTTGTTTTATTTCTAATAATTCCTCATAGTTTTAAGGAGCTATGCACTTTTGTTCTATGCTTGTTAGTTTTTAGTGAGCGTCAATGAAATTTTTTTTTTTTATAAGATTAAACTGATAAGTGTAGCGTCAATGAATTTTGTTGTTAAATGAATTGTGCTATTATATGTACCACATTTTCTTATTTGTCTATAGATGACAGTTGAAAGATATATATATTTTTTTTGAATCAAATGACGATTTCTCATTATAGTCTCAAGCTAGAGCAGTACATTACATACCTTTCCACTGCCTTGAATACAGAGGGCAAATAAGAAAACGTGGTATATATATCTAGTACCACTCATTAACGAACTCCCATGCTCACTTATTACAAGCAAGCCTATCAACTATGAAACTAGAAGCATAGCAAATAGGCAAAGCCCCAAACAAAGAAAAGACTCTAAATTATCTCCTTGCCCTTGATGCTAGGGCTAGGAGGTTTTGGCAAGAAGACCAAACTTGCCTCTTGTGCATCAGCTATCTTCTTGGATTTAGGTGGCTTCTTGTTCTTCGATCCAAGAGGTTGACCTTTCTTCTTCTTTGGTTCAGTGTTGGTATTTTCCAACTCAGCCTTAGACACTAGGATGCTGCCTGGAGCTTCTATCAGTCCCAATGATCGAGCAGTGAACTTGGAGGTGAATTCTGGCATTCGAAGCTTCTTTGCAGGCACTTCAGTAAGTTGGGAACAAGCAAACAACTCCGGTAAGATGACCTTCAGTTTTTTTGGAGACTGAAAATCAGAGGGTTGTCGTTCTCTTTTAGCTGGAACAACATCAATGACGGGGACCACAGCCTGCGATGCCTCCTTACTAGACGAAGACCTATCATCTGAACTCCTCAAAATAATAGGCTTTCGGGTTCCATGCTCAGTGGGATGAAAGAGAGAACGAGCAACAGAAGGCAGTATAGGAGTCTGAAGTCCATGAAATTTGAACAAACCATTCTCAAACTGACTTTGGACGAAACCAAACGACAGGCTCTTAATCTCCAATCGTCTGGGTGTCAACATCTCCGTACTGAGAGATTTTCCATTGGTAGCTGCTGGGCACACGCCATTTCCATGATAAATCAAGTCACAGTAGTTGCACTTACCCATCAAATTTTCGAAGAAGAAAGAGATTTCTTCCTCAACCCCCGGCGCAAGCCTTACCATTTTCTTCAGAAAGAAGGGTTTCGAGAGGTCATGAGAAACCCTAACCCGGATCTTTCCTGTGTTGTCAAAAAGCTTGTCATCTAATTCGATGACCTTCCCAGCAATGGCAGCAATAGCCCTAATGGTATCCTTATCCTCAAAGAGAGGAGGCACATCAGTAATCTGAACCCAAAAGAACAAAGCATTTAGCGGGACTGATTGGGGTGGAGCAATCCCGTCATATTCCTGCATCACGATCGGTGCTTGGTTGAACCGCCAAGGACCGCCGCGTAAAACATTGTTACGGTCTCGTTGCAGATCAAAGGCCAACACAAAACGATTCTCCCCCCGCTCTTGAATCTTGAAATCTCTTTCAAGGACCCAAACCCGATGGAGGAAACGCCGGAGGTCTTGCAACGGAGCAGGTTTTGCAGCAAGCGGTCTGGCCAGCAAGTAGGATTGCATGCCTCGATGCGTGGCTGTATTGGTTGATCGAGAGAGGTCCACGACCTCATTGGTTGCTAGGGCGAGCGAGGCCACGAAGGAGGCAGTGACGTCGTCCATGGTTGGTGGGGCAGTAGTGCGTTGAGTTTGGCCAGAAGCCTTGGTCGGACGCTTAGGGTTTCTGGCGTCCATGCGGCGCTTAGGGTTATTTTTTTCACCAAGAATTTCTTAGGTATGAGATATACGTGGATAGAAATATAATTGGGCAGTTGAAAGATATATAATGCGCCGTTAGCTTGAGATAAATGACAATTGGAGATGATCCTTATTCAAAAAAAAAAAAAAAAGGTAGGGTTAAAGGGGGAATATTCCTCAAAAACGAAAATATGGCTGGGCCGGACCTGAAAGAAGTCCCAGTCCATAGTCGGGCCCATAAAGCCCTGAATCTTCTCACCGTCTCCTTGGACTAAAACCCTAAGCTTTCCCCTCCAAAATCCTGCTGAGGTTTTATTGCTGCAGCCGAACACGTTGAGACTTGAGAGAGTGAAACCCAGAAAGCAAAGGTCTCAACTTTCTGCAATCATGTTGAGAGTGAAAACTCCCCAGAAGGCGAGGGCCAGAAGAGCGCTCGAGAAGCGTGCTCCCAAGCTCGTAAGTATTCCCCATCCCCCACATGTTCAAAACCAAAGCTTTAATTCCTGTGTGCTTTTTTGGGGTATGATTTTTACGAATTGGGGTTTTGTGTAATTTTTTTTGAAGATCGAGACCGGGAAGAAGACTCTGATACTCCACGGCATGAGAACCAGCGCCGTCTTGAACGCGGTGTTATCAGACATTTACCATTTAAAGAAGGAGAGCGCCGTGAAATTCAGCCGCCGGAATAAGGATGTCTGCCCTTTCGAAAATGGTGGTGAGACCTCGCTTGAGTTCTTCTCGCATCAAACCGATTGCAGTCTTTTTGTTGTGAGTACAAAACCCACTCAGCCTTTTTGCTTCTTCTACCTTTCCTTTTCATTTAGGTTTATATATGTATATGTTGAGCAATTGTTCCTATTTGGGCTCCGAAAGATAATCGGAATTCGGTTGTGCTGACAATTTGTATAGTTTTATATGCCGAGAATGTGTGAGGTTTGTTGTGGATACAAACCGAGAGAGAGTGAGGTAGAGAGAGAAGGGAGGTTTGGGGAGAGAATAGAAGCGGAAAGAGAGGAGCTTTATGTAGTTAACGAGCATGTGTGTTACTGAAAATGTGTCTCTGTTTGTGAATGCATTGATTTTTCAATACAATCTGTTCTGACTCGCATTCCTTATGGTTTGGCATTTATGGTAATTCTGCTTTTATCGTCATTTTATGATGATGCTGTTCTTGGTTTTCATTTGCATATTACTCCTGTTCTAGATTTTTAGCTTTCAGACTGTAACAAAATAGGTTTACCAATCCTTCCAAAGTATCTTGGTGGATAGTGGGGACGCTTATCCCAATTGCTTGAACCAAAACCCTTGTTGCCCTATTTAGAATGCCGAGTGTTTAATGTTCTAATGTTTAACTGAGATCAGGCACTGTATCTGTGCTCGTGATTTTTTGTTCTTCTGTTTTACGGGCATTGTTTTGAGCTTGTTGTTGCTTTTATATGCAGTATGGTTCTCATACAAAGAAGCGGCCCAACAATCTTGTCCTAGGGAGAACATATGATCACCATATCTATGATCTTATAGAGGTTGGGGTTGAGAACTATAAACGCATGGACTCATTTTCATATGATAAAAAACTATCTCCACATGTGGGATCGAAGCCTTTCATTTGTTTTATTGGAGAAGGATTTGAGAGCGTAGGAGAGCTGAAACATTTGAAGGAGGTTTTGCTTGATCTGTTGCGAGGAGAGGTAAAACTCTGATGCCCTTTTCCGAAGTCTCTCTTTTTAATCAGAGTGTTATAGATTTTTACTTTGGCATGAAGAGATATATAATTAAATCCATGGATATGATATATGCAGGTTGTAGAGAAACTAAATCTTGCTGGGTTAGATCGTGTATATCTATGTACAGCTATATCTGCAAACAAAGTGATCCTTACACAGTGTGCACTGCGACTGAAAAAGTCTGGCACAGTAGTTCCAAGGACTGAACTGGTAGAAGTTGGACCCTCCATGGATTTGGTAGTTCGTCGGCATCGTCTTCCTAATGATGGCCTAAGGAAAGAAGCCATGAGAGTAGTTAGAGATCAGCCTAAGAAGGTTTGTTTAATAAACTTGACCTCTGTTTTTTTTCCTCCCTATGACATGTCTGTAACATAAATCTTTTTATACTTGCAGGACAAAAATATTCAACAGGACACACTGCGAGGCAAGGTTGGCAAAATCAACATTCCAGATCAGAAGGTAAAAGGCAGAAAAACATATTTCTTTTATATAGCTGTAGTTAATTGCTTCGATGTATAAAGTACATGGTCAGAGATTGTGTGGGAGGGAATTGCCTCTTTCCTCACTGGAACTGCGGTTTCATTATTCTTAAGTTAAAGCATGTCAAGCTAGTTGCATACTTATCCTTCTTTTTTTCTTTTCCCTTATTTGTTCATTAATATTTGTTCTTTTCTGAAAATCTTTGGTTTAGGTTGATGACACAAAGTATTTCCACACAAAGGTTGGAGATTCGTATGTGCCTCACAAGACAAAAGGAATTAAAAGGGAGCGCCGTGAAGCTAAAACGAGAAAGGAGGAAAAAGAGGGCGATGAGAATGCATCAAAAAGGCAGAAGGAAGATACTGAGTAATTCTTTTCAGGCAAGCAGTGTACTTACTGGGTTCAAGTCATGTTACTCTTGCTGTCATCGACTTTTCTATTAGGCCTAGGCCAATGCTAGCAAGAATTGAAGTCAAAGGGTGGCATAGATTCGAGTACCATGGGAACGTTGTCCTTCCCATCTTTCATAGATTTTAAGTTCTGCTTATTATACATTTGGTTGTCATGTGTAGCATGAGTTATATCTGTTGGTTTTTGTGTGACAAAATGACACGTACACTTGAATGGTAGTGAATCCTTCCTTTTTTAAAATTATTTCCCATCCCTGAATTTCATTTGCTTGCTCCGTAAGCAGTTGTGTGTTGTGATTGCATGGGTCTTATTTTTGTCTCTAGCACTTTTTATTTGCTCCCTGCTTTGCACGGTTCACTTTTATCCAGGAATGGAAAATGGAAAATGGAAAATCAATGAAGCACAAAAGTTCAATTGAAAGTTGAACTCTTCATAATTTTTACAACCGAGTAAGCCTATTATGAATTTTACAAACTCAGTGAGAGAGGAGACATGAAAGCTATAATCTATATGCAAGACCTAGCGCTCTGCTAGGGTTGAGAAACCACCTCTTGCGGCGGCTTCTAGTATATCCCTATTGCTTGTCAATGGTGGCCATGGCGGCCTCTAGGCTGCTTTTTCTTCTTGCTTTGGGTAGCGATGGTTTTGTGATGGTGTCGGGTTTTGGTGATACTTTTGCGGATGCGGGTCGGGCAACTAGGGTCGACGGCGTTGTTCATGTGGTGTGCTCGGTGATTAACCGAGTTGTCTTGGGCAGAGATGGGGTCTTGGTCGCTCGGATTGCAGCGTGGATGGAGGAGCCTGGAGATATGTGTACTCCGTGTGCTTGGTTCTGGATCGTGGTCGTGGGTGATGGGACCAGATTGGGTGTGCCCGACTCTTGGGCGGAGTTGACGGCAGTGGGCATTGCGGTGGGGGAGTTATCGAACTTGTACTCCCTTGATGTGGATGGTGCTGGTGGCTTGAATGCTGGTAGCAGTATGTGCGGCAGGGGCAGGTCCGATGACGGGGATGGCTATTCTAGTGCTGCAAGTGCCATTTGTGGCGGTGCTGATCCGGAGGCACAGGTGTGCGGCGGCTCAAAGGCTAGGGTTTCAGATGGGCTGAGTGCTTGGGCTCTAAACAAGTTGTTGGGCCTTTGGATCGTGGGCTGGACTCTCTTGTCTAGGGTCAGGGCTGGTCTAGAATTGGAGGTGTAAGGTGGGGGCCCACCTTTTACTTCTATTGTTGCTTAAATTTTGTTAGGTCGCAAAGATCATATTCTCTGAGGGTTCATTTTACTATTTACTTCGGAGGATATTTGATCTTTGTTTGAAATAAAGGTACGTTATTTTCCTTAAAAGGTGGGTGTACTCGGAGTAGCCTGGGGCTTGTTCTTGTTATAGAATAGGTGTTTAGGGTTCCCTAATGAACGATTCTTTCTATCAACCCCATAGGAGTATTTCATTTTTGTACTGCTTGCTGAATATATATAATGAGCTGACCTCTTTTCATCAAAAAAAAAAAATGAATTTTACAAACTCAAAACAATAATGTTCATCAATTGCAACCTTCTCCATCCTTTTATATCATATGTTTCCTTTTAATAAAAACGACATATTGATTTCCAAAATCAGTGATGTAACTCTAATTGGTGGAGTAACAGCAGAAGGTAGGTTCACAAACTGCTCCAGTCACCAGATCATCCATCTCAGCGCCAAGTGAAGAAATGACCTTATAAGATGCACTACCAGTCTAAAAGCTTAAACTTAGAAATGTAAGCCCAGATATTCTATTCATTTATACCATGACAGTATAAATTGTTCTGTAGTAAATAAGAACATGCTCAACGGACTAGACTAGCAAGTAGTTTTGGACTACTGAAGTAACAAATACAACTTGATTAAAAAAATAATAATAATAATAAAACAAAAAGAACAATTATAATAAATGCAAGACATTTATCCATACCATATATCTTACCGGAATATAACAGGATGAAAAAGGGCAATCTGGTATGTATGACCATTTCCTCCCAACAGATCGCAGACTGCCCATCTCAAGAGTAAGACCTGCAATTTTCACAGCTCAAAACCATCTGTCAGCAAGAAGACTTTGAATCCCAACGAACCTTAAAGTAACGCATGCAACTCAAAAATAAATAAGAAATAAGAATAGGTTCCTCACCTTAATCCCCAAAAAACATATGAATGCATAAGAATTTATCTCCTATAGAAACAACTAAATTTTCAGAATGAAAATCATAAAGAAAAGGAATAAAAGCTAATGATAAAGAAAGAATGGAACTGTCAAACTTAATATATTCATCAACAAATCGTCCAAATAATAGACCCCTGCAACTAAAAATAACTAGGATCCTCAAGGGCAGCAAATGGGCAAGAAATGCAGCTCTATGGACCAATATTATTAGCTAATCATCTTTTGGCAGTTCATCTTGACTTGCACGCTCATCGAATGCAGATTCATCAGCTGGCCACTTATCAATGCCAGACCCTCCTGCTGCTTGCAGTGCTCCTATGTCCCAGATATCAAACAATCCGTCTGGGATTCCCATCTCTGGCATATCACAGTTGATCGGATTACTCCAAAACCCACTGCTAGAACTTGACATACCAGCACTGGCATCAAAACCCATACTCCATACATCATCTGGTTTAACCATGCTCTCAATCCCTGGAAATGAGAGTTCCTCAAAAGTACTCCTCTCCTTCATCAAATCCTCCTGGAAAGAGATGTAAGGCTCGGGATTAACCTCTTGTTGTTGGGTCACAACACTCTTGCCTTTGGAAAGTGGATCTTCAATTACCATGCTTGATGCCCCTTCACCCTCTTGCTCTGGTGTTACTTCTAGTTCATCCGAGACCATTAACCCATCAAATGCAATATTCTCAAATTGAAATGGCATACCATGATCTGGAGAGTTTTCAATAGGAACTGGATTTACATATGGGACTGCAGACGACATGGTATGGTTTCTCCAAGCAGGTTCGTACTTCACAATTTGCCCTTCCACATAAGAATCAGATCTACCTGGTTCACGTTCACGCGCCTTAACAAATTTCCTCTGCCCAGAGGAAGAGCCTATACCTTTCTGTTCTTTCTTCCGTTGAAGCCTGGCTAAGAATGCTGGGTTTTGAAGCACCTTGGCCAAGAAAGAAACCATCTGCTGCTGTCTCTGCTCAGCAGACTGCAGCCTCTCATTCACTTCTTTCATATGGTGAACTGTACCTCGCTGCTGCTGTTGCAAGTCAACGACCTCCTGCATTAACAGACTCCTCTGGTTCCTCAGTGACTCTATCTCACCTTCGAGTCCAGGCCTTCCTGCTTCAGCAGAAGGCCCAGTAAAGCTCTCAATCTGCAAGGACTGAGATGACTTGCGCCTCTGGATGTTCTTCAACAAATGTCTTTTGCCCCTCAGGAAAGCTTCATTTGCAAACTCCCACTTATCTGTATCGATCTTGCGAAAACCCTGAGTACAGGACCAAAGATATTTAAGTATGTTATGGAAAGAAACAGTTCATAAATCTATAGATAGATATCATTGTTTAAAAGGTAAACAATAGTTCACACAAGACAATTTGAAGCCATCAATTTTCATGCATAGGAGGAGCTGAACTTCATAATACAATCTGCAAATCACACATATTTGAGAATATATATATATAGCTCTTGACAAATTGGCATAATAACTGATTTCAATAAGAACCTGAACCTGAATTCTCCCTGCCAAAGATGAACCCCCCTCTCCTGTAGAGGGGAGGATGCTCTTTTCGTGGTAGGAAGCCTCCATTCCTAATTAACAAATCAATGACAGAAGGACCTCTACCATTTACATAAGATTGACTATATTACGTTTTTTACAAATCCGATCTGTTTCATAATCCTGAGAAATTTGGACATAAAGGTAACAAGATGGAGAAATAGAACCAGGGCAACCAAGATATCAAGAAAACCAAAAAGAACAACACATGCATTCACCAAATTATCTTCCAAACCATTAAGGAAAGCAAGCATTCATTCCATTGCAAAGAAATCGTATAGTACAAATGAATCCTCGGTCAATTACGTACAAATCAGAATTCATTACAACAAATTGTGAGCTAACTATACAAAATCCCCTACTCCTCCAAAGTCTTACATCAACAACAGTTTAATTTATACAGTGATAATGGCCTCAGCTACGTCTGTACATGATTAAGCTCATCAAACCCAATTGAGATCATAAACAACAGTTTCAAATAAAGCTAAAACAAAAGCAAAAGAAGGAAAACAAACCAGAGAACAACAAAATCTACATACAGACAGATGACATCAGCCCATAGAGGCTGTGCTACTGCAAAAATACCCACATAAGTATTAAGCTGGCGGACAAAGCTCGAGAAATTGCTGTGCTTGAAATTCCGAGGCAAGATGAGCCTCGAAAACTCCACAGGGTCCCAAACCACGAAGCTTCTTCCAGTAGAACCCCACGATATGATCAAATCCAGCGATGGGTCGTCCACCAAATCAAACGTCTTGGACAGAAACGGCGGCACCGGAGTCCCCTGCAGACACTGAAGCGGCTGCGGCTGCGGCTCTCCCACACAGTCCAATTGACCCGAAATTGACGTAGGAGGTTTTGGAAACCTCTCGTCATCTCTCGGATACATAAAATCAACCTATTGGATTTGTTGCACCAAAAAAACAGAGTAGAGAAAACAGAGTACTGGTTTTCGGGTGTGTATTGGGTGAGAAATGGGGGGGGGTTGGGTGGGTATATATGGGGGTATTGGTCAAAGGGGAATTCAAAGGCGGTGGAGGAGAGGCACTGTTGCTTATAAGAGAGGGGTGATCGGTCATGATCCGAGTTCAGAGCCATTTTGAGGTGGGGGCTGTGGCTGCAATTTGAGAGAGAGAGAGAGGGAGAGGATGGTTTTGAGCGCCGACCTGGGGTAGTTTCCTTGGAGCTACATACGCTTTTTTGAAAATCAGTTATATGGAAGTTTCTAGTTACGGTGGGACCCGCGGGGGGGGAGGGGAGATATTTTGATTATTTATTTAGTTTTTTAGTGTGAGATATCTCTTCATTTCTTGTGTGGGGATTGGTTGTAGTGATTTGGAAGGGCAGGAACAGTGTTGTGGTTGTAATACTTGGGGGTGAAGCAATCACGGGTGACCAATCAGGACCAATCTCGTGTGCTCGACCAATCAGAGAGTACTCAGGTTGGATTTTTTTTTTTTTTTTTTTTTTTTTTTGGCAAAGAGTCAGGTTGGATTTGAACTACTCGTTTAGGACACGATTTGGCACTGTTATGATGAGGAAAACAATAAACAATTGAGGCAAATCGGATTTGCTGACGTTTGATTTTACTTTGCAGTGTTTATATAATGATGATAATAAATAAACAAAAGAGAGAAAAGTCTAGAAAAGAAAGATGGTGAAGCTTCATCTGCTTCTAATATTGGTAAAAGTATTTTTTAAATTACAATTTTGGCACATTTAAAAGAACTAGATGATTGTAAAGATTATTTTGACGTTTCCCAATCTATTCGAATCCGACATATTTACCGCGAAGCAAATGGTGTTGCAAATAGGCTTGCACATCTTGCTAGTAGTTGTTCTGTTGATGATGTTTGGTTAGGGGAGACACTTGCTAAATGTTCTCTATGAGGATTATTGTTATTGTTTATTTGTAGCTCGGGGTATAGGTGATATGTCCCCCCCCCCCCGATGCAAAATTTTACTATTAATATAATAAATGGAACCGGACGTGGGGCTGAGCCTCCCAGCTAGGCTGGGTTCCAAACCCCTTTAAAAAAAAAAAAAAAGGGATAGAAATGAATTCAATTATAGGAATCATTGTTTTGTGATTTTTTTTTTTAAGATCTACACAAAGCACTTGGCCAAATACTCTTTGCTAAGGTGCTTATTAGAATACATGTATTTTGTAGAGACTCCTGATATCATTTCGAAATGTTATCTAAATGCTTATTGTAATTGGGGGTTTAGGCTCAATGTCCCTCCCTTGTATTCAATAGTTTCTTTAATCAAGGCTTGAGGGCAGCCACACCAACTTTTTATTCAAAAATAAAATTAAAATTAAAAGGCTTTTAGAGAAGACAATTCCAAATTGGGCCTAACAAAGGTGAAAAAAAAAAAGATGATCCTTGGTTCACTGCGAGACTGAACTACTAGTTAAGATATTGTGACTAACGAATTTTATCTTATATTTTCAAAAACTAATCTCCTGATGGTTAGAATCTCTTTTAAAGATTATCTTTTACAAAATTTCAACTACATTAAAGATTTTAGTCAAGGGTCATCGACCTATAAAACATTTCCCATTAGTTTGACAAAAAAAAAAAAAAAAAGCCAGGTGCCCTCCCGGGGCATTAATCCTATAAAGTGAGCAAAATTACCATTCGATCTTATATACAAAATTAACAAATTACATAATGCAACTGTCAGATTTCATTACTCTCTCAAACACTCTCTCTCTCTCTCAAATCACACCGTGCAAAAGCTTTTGCTGTTGTACTTCAAGATAGGCCTGGCAATTCAGCCCATGACCCGTTAACCGCCCGCTAAAAACCCATTTATTTCCGCCTGATAACTTAACGTGTTAATGGGCTGCCAACCCGTTAACAACCCGTTAATTAACGGGCGGAAACGGGCAGCCCGACGGAACCCATATAATCCGACTAAAAAGTGAAAAAATCCCTTCTCTCTCATTCACACAATCACACAACGTCACACTACTTTCGCATCGCTCAGTCCCGATCTCATCGCTGCACTCTCTGGCGCCTTCGCCGGCCGATTGCTCCGGCCTTTTCATCTTTCCGATCTCCGCCTCTCTCATATCTCTCAGGTACCTTTCTTCTGCTACTGCATGACTTCGATTTCTTTTTCAGCTATTCTTAATCAGTTTAGTTTAGGGATTTTGATGTAAAATTTGGGGTTGATCCTTTGATTTGATGTAAAATTTGGGGTTTTGATGATAAAGTTTATATTTGGATTCATGGTAAACCCGATGTTAGCTTGGGGTAAATGAGGTGTTGTTTCTCTTTGTTTTCGGATTCTTGGGTGAGTTTTCTGAATTGGGTTATGTTTGCCACTGCATTTTATTGCCTCAAAAATTTCAGCTTTTGTGTTATAGGTTGCTGAGCAATTCGAAATGGGTTTTCTTGGATGAGTTTTCTGAATTGGGTTCTGTTTGCCTCTACATTTTATTCAGATATAGGCCATATGGAATGGTTTGAATGGTTTAGATCGTGAGGAACTAATTGTAGATGCTCAAGACCCATGTAGAGATATATTGCACCTTTCAAGATACATTGCAGAGCTTTAGAAATATATGTTCATAATCAAGTTGGAGATAAAAACGTTTCGTTCATGTAGAGGAGAAGATGTAATTGCTTTCTGATTTTCTATATTATATGTATGTCCTTTCATGACTGATGAAGATCCTAATTTAGTCAGAGTTCAACAACTTAATGGAGGCTGCTCATAGTTTTGCACCTCTCTTATCAAGCATTCTAATTCTCAAATAACATGTTACTGTAAACTTCTTTATGCCATTGCCTGTTGTAACTGTTATATATTTTAATCTGCCTCTCTTTCTTTTTGTGTAATTTAGACCAAGACCGAACTGATTTAGAGCAACTCACTGAAGACGTGTTGGATTTGACATTGGACGGACAAAGCCACACCAACTAAAGACCTTTTTAGTTTCATGTAATGATTTGCTTTGAATTTGTAATATTTTAGTTTTACATAACATTGGATTTAACCTATTATGAGAATTGTGAGCCTAATATGTATTAACTTTTGATAGTTCGATTTAATGATTTTCTTTGAATTTGTTGATTTTCAAAGCAACAATGAAAAAGAGTTTTAATGGGTAATGGGTTGGAAGAGGGTTTAAAAAAATAAAATAAAATTTATTATTTTTTAGAAGAGTTTAATAGATAATGGGTGCGAAAAAGAGTTTTAAAAAAATGCAAACAAAAATAATTTCATTTTTATGTTAGCAGGTCTTAACGGGTTTCAATGGCCAATTTATTGTTAACGGGTATTTAACAGGTTTTAGTGGGTAATTGATTAGAAAAGAATTTTAAAATTTAAAAAAAAAAAAAAAAAAAAAAAAAAAAAAAAAACATTTGCGGTCTTAACGGGTTCCAACGGGTAACCGGCGAACCCATCGGGCTCAATATCTTAACGGGTTATAACGGGTTGAGCCCGTTAAGACCGCCAACCCGTTAAGTCCGCCCGTGACCGCCCAGTTGCCAGGCCTACTTCAAGATCATTGATCAAACTGATTCAAGAGGCAAAGTTCTGCCGGAGATGATCCTCATCTACCAAAACCTGTGCAACAATCTCCAAAGCCCTAATGAGTACATTCGTGGTGTCACACTGCAATTCTTTTGCCTATTGAACAACTCTGAGATCATCGAGCCTTTGATACCATCTATTTTGGCGAATCTAGAACATTGCTATCTGAACCTAAAATTTAGCAATCTCCAGAAAGTTTCACATTGGACTAGAAGGTTGGTCATGGCCAAAATCAAACTACGATCGAAGTAAAGTTATGGCAGAGAACATGTTATTCGGTCATCCAGTCGAGAGTGAAGATAATATCATTAGGCCGAGATTGAAGATAATCAGTTATTCGGTCAAAAACAAGGTATTCGGTCATTTGGCCGAAAATGAATAGAATTGGTCACTCGGTTGAGAATGAAGAAGATCGATCATTCGGCTGAGAACGAGTTATTCAGTCATTTGGCCGAAAATAAAGGCATTCGGTCTTACGACTGAATTAGAAGAGACTCGAGTTCAAAATACACAAGCTGCTTACTAACGAGAAATTTGAACAACAATATTGGTAGAGAAATTGATTAGAGGTGTTTGACCCAATTCAGATATGATCATATACGATGTCGGCCGAAGAGTTTGTTTAAGGAATGAGCTCTCAAAAAGGTAAGAGTTTGAGCCAATTAAGAATTTTGATTGTAAAGATATAGAGAATCGATTAAATCAGAGCATTAATAGACGAATCTATCCGGAAAAGGAAGACAAATCCTACTCAGATTCTACATCTTGCAGAGCAAGTTAGCCTAAGTTTCGATATGTATATATAGTAGTTTTAAACTCATTGTAAAAAGTCATGCACCAAACACACAAATCAATATACAACTTTTACTCAACTTTTTCCTTTCAATTTCACAAGGTACTACCTTGTCAATTTCATAACATAGATTCAATTTCAGCACCTTACTTTCTTTGCTCATTTACTTTACATGCACTTTATTTTTCGCACTTAGAAGTAGTTTGTAACTTAGAATTTTCTATGCATCGATCTCTTTCGGTCAGTCTGGATTAGGTCGATGCAATTCACCTTTCACTTACAAATCACTTCCCAACACTTTCACAACTATGTTCACTTACACATCACCTCCCAACCCTTTCACCATGAATTACGAGTATGCTCACCCAATAGATCTCTTATTGGTCATCGCACATTCAAATTCACACAAGACGTGACAGTGAACGAGGATATCGGTTAGAATTGATGCTTATCCAAAGTCCCTGCAACAAAGGCTTTCGAACCCAACGGCCGAGACTGTTTCTTCCTCGGCCCATAATCATTTAATAGAAGTCAGGTCAACCGCAAAATTAATCAAAACCTCGCTTGGTCAACAGGTTGTGAGTTGGCACGCCCGTGCAAATCCAGAACATTTGAACTGCAAGTCTCCCGGCTTCTCATTTCGGCCGAGACAATTTTAAGGCAAACAATCGCCACCCATTTGTTCGACAAAATGTCATCAGTGCAATCATGTCTGTGGATGCCAGCTGGAGATTATCTATCGGTTTTTGGGTTCGGAGCAAGACCCGTCCAGTAAGAGAAATGCTTTCCTTATGCTCTTTAATGGCACACAAGATAGAGTTGTTAGTTATTTGCTTAATCATATTGATAGGATCATTGATTGGGGTGAGCAGCTCCAAATGGTTGTGTTGGAATTGATTAGGAAGGTTTGTAGAGTCAATAAGGGTCAGAAGAGGAAGAGGCCTACGTGGCAGTGAGTTAGTGATCGACATTCTTCTTCACGACATGGCCGTGGAGGACGGGGACGTTCTCAAGGGCGATGAGCTTATGGTGAGATTGAGAGGTCTGGAGCTCAGTTTGCTTGGTTGAGATGGAAAGGGTAGAGATCTGAAGCTCATGGATCTATGACTCCTAAGGCAGCTTTGAGAAATTGGGCCAAAATGAAAGAGGCAGTAGAGGTAGTAGATAGGAGAGCAAAGCAGCGATGGGTAAAATGAAGAGGATGAGGAGCACATAATTTATTGACCCTTAATAAAAAAATTATTGAGGGTCAATAACATTTTAATTGATGGTCTAAAATGATATTGGCAATCTTCTTGGGGCCTTTTTTCACGCTCAGGGCCGTCCTAATGTTTCTTGCAGGTAAAGAGTTATTCTGGGTTAGTAAAATTGTTAAGTGTTGTGTCTGGCCTAGGATGGCGGCAAGTTAATGGCATCGTCAAATGGTCGCAGCAATTACTGACCTTTGCTTTCTTTTGTAACTAGTTTGCAAAGATTACTACATACTTTGAAGTGAATACTTCTTTCAATTACCGAGACGTGCTTCTATAGCCTTTCACCAAAAAGATTAGTGGAAAAATTACTAGAATAAAGAGAAAATAATTAGACATCGACAGCCACACCCTAAAATCAGCTCATTGGACATGATAGGCAACACATTAGCTGCATAAGCTCCAGGACAATTGATATGATAGCCAGACCTAAGTGGTTGAGCACAATAATAAGATCCTAGATAGAATTTGATAAATATATCAGGAAGTGATCGAGATGGCCTTCTTAGAGACTGATTGCACCACTAAATCATGTTTCTTTTGTAATATTTACTAGAGAAAATTTCGCAAACAGTACACCAAGTAAAGGTCACTAATAATTCTTATACATGAAGTTTCAAACCAAACATTTCGGTACACGAAATCTGAAACTCGACCCACTATCAGTACACGACGTCAATTTTTGACACCAAAATGTCCATTATGCCCTCAGTTCTTTTTTTTTTATATAATTTTTTTTCTATGATTTTTTTTTCCTTCGTTTTTTCTGTTATTTTTTTTCCTTCGTTTTTTCTGTTATTTTTTTTCTTCGTTTTTATCTCTTTCTTTCTGTTCACATGACTAAATATTGGCTGAGTTACAAATATAAGCTGTAGGACCATAAATCTCACCAATTGGAGGGCAAGGGCGGCGTTGGAAGCGAGGGAGTGAGCCCGAAAGAAGGAAGAAGAAAGAGATAAAAACGAAGGAAAAAAAAAAACATAAAAAAAAAAAAAAACAGAAAAAACGAAGGAAAAAAAATAACAGAAAAAAAAATTTATTAAAAAAAAAAAGAAATGAGGGCATAATGGACATTTTGGTGTCAAAAATTGACGTCGTGTACTGATAGTGGATCGAGTTTCAGATTTCGTGTACCGAAATGTTTGGTTTGGAACTTTATGTATATATAAGAATTATTAGTGGCCTTTACTTGGTGTACTGTTTGCAAAATTTTCCCTATTTACTATGAACTCTACTCTTACAATTATGTATATGGACCACAAAAAGAGATAATGTCTACAAACTGTTTTAAGTTTATTAAACAGGGATTGAGTAGCTATTGAAAGATGTAATAGATCGAGAAACAAATTCAGTTTCAAATCTACAATAATGCATTGCATGTAAAATATGATATCCAAATCATAAATTAACAGAACAATGAAGCTCTTTCAATACTTATTATTTAAGATGAAGTACATAGATAATTCAACAACAACTATGGCCACGGAAGGCAATCAAAATCTCTTGTATCGTAGTTAAAACAACACGCCTCAATGTGCCTTAACTTCCACAAACAAAATCCTGATCTACAATACTTGTTTAATACCGAACTTGGACCCTTTTGGTTGTATGCAAGCAATATGTGAACTATATATACCATTATATTTGGCATAGCATTCCAATATGATATTCCTCCAAATGACGCTTGGTGAAAAAACAAATACGAATTATGATCCATAGGGGATCACCAGACCACCAAAGTCGTGCTTATGCATTTTACAATGAATGTTGAGATTAGTAGCTCCACCCATTGGAACCACATCATTAGTGATGTTAACATGCACTTGTGCATTAATAGCAGCATCACATATAGTTAGGAACAGTGCAAGCAAGATTGACAGTAATGTGCAAACCAACCCATGATTGGTTTTAGGATGTTTAAAAAAAAAAAAAAAAAAAAAAAAAAAGGATCAAAGGATGGTTGAGAGTATATATAGTAGAATCCTTAACACTGTCTCACATTTTTTTTTTTTTTTTGAATAAAGGGCTGGTGCAGCTGCCTTCAAGCCTTGATTAATGAAACAGTCGAATACAAGGGGGGACATTGAGCCTAAACCCCTGATTACAATAGGCACTTAGAGTACATTCTGAAATAATATCATGAAACTCTACTAAACACTTGTATTCAAACAGGCACATACTAGCAAAGAACGCGCTCCAGACGGCTCTATTTGCTTCGCAGCGGTGACACAACAGAAAGATAACTCGATCTGCAACTCGAATACAACATAGCATAATTTCCATAATCACAGCTTTCCCACCATGTTGCCACTGAAAATTATATCCAGTGACACTTAGTCTCACCCTGCCACTAGGAGGTAGCGACCATTTGACGAAGCAAGGAACTCGCCACCTACCTAGAGCAGACAAGGTACTTTGAGTGCACCCACAGGCAAAAGGCCCGACTAGCTCTACGCAACAAATGCAGAGACTTATTACTCGCAAAACGCGCAATAAAACTAAACAACATAAAAGAATAAAAATTATAAAGAAAATAGTAGCCTGGTTTGGGCCCAAGTAGAGGGCCCAAGCCCAAGCCCTAGAAGCAAGGAGAGCCCAGCCAACATGCCAGGCCCAACCCAGCTCTGGTACATCCCCGAGAAGTCGCAGCACCTGTCGCAGCACCACCTGCAAAGACGCCACCAACCGCCGCCTGTCAACCCCGTCTCACATTTAATAGTTCATGATTTGGCTCACATTTAACTGTGTTTAATTTCACTTTTAGCAAAGTTAGATTTCCATATTAATATGATCTAGCAAATTAGATTACACTTTTAAAAAGTTCATTTTATTTTGATTTGTAAGACACTTTTTCAAAAGAAGAGTAGGCGTATCCACTTGAAGCACTACGTAGATGATATCTATTTATGAGTTAATTACATATGTAATTTGTTATATTTTTATTTAGGGTCCTTGGCTCGTAAATCCATCCGATAAAAAAGTTTTCCTTCTCAGCCAACTAAAAAAAAAAAAACTTTTCCATCAGCCCATTTAACCTAAAATAAAAGAAGAGTGATCATCGAAAAAATAAAAAAGTAAAATGACAATTTTGTAATAACATCAACTATCTAGTTACAAATTTAACATAATGAAAATACCTAGTGCTCTGCTAGGGTTGGGAGAGCGCCGCTCTTGGCCTCTCTGTACCTTCCTCCTTCGTCGATGGAGCAAATCTCCGACACCGTTCTCGGCGTCGTTACCCTTGCGCATGGCTTCTACCGTGCATGTTTACCAGTCGCAGCAAGCTTGCTTCCCGGCGACAACCTTCTGGTCCCAGACTCTATCTGATCGTGGCTGGTGGGGAGAAGCAGCGGTTGTGCCACCTTGTTGGGTTGGAACAACACCGGATGTGAACCGTCTCCGACCGAGTCGAGCACGTCTGAAAGTGGGTTTATTGGTTAGATCTGGACCGGTGGTGGTGCGGCGTACAGCGGGTCGGTGCGTGATCATGATCACTGGTGATGGGAAGATGACAGATCGATGGCCGGAGTCAGAGACTGGATTCGGCGTTTGCTCTGCTATAGATCCGATCAGTAGGGGTTGGTTCTGGGGTAGAAGATCTTCGGTCTTCTGCGGACAACGCCACATGACTGATGGGGCTGTGGGCGACGTCTTGAGTCGGGCGAACAAGGCCGGGACGGGGGTCCTCCGGCGAGGACTGGCGGCTCAGCGACTGGGGTCGAGGATAAGGCAGGTTTGGGTGCCCAGAGGGATTTTGGGTGCCCAACTATGGACCTGGGCCCTTTCTTGTTTGGGCTACTCAAGGTGGGCCTGTGCTAGGGTTGGTTGGACCTCTGTTCAGTTGGATTGTTCAAGAAGGCCTTTGGGCTGGGCCTTCCTTCTTGGGGCTTTGCAGTTGGTGAATGAGCCTGCAGCTGTTAGGATTCGCATTTGGGATCCGGGAGACTGTTGTTGGGCCCTAAATTTATCTGCATGTTGGAATTGCTTCTTTGATTACTTAGGTAGAAGATTGCTCTCTATTCAGCGCATTTTATTGCGTGGAGTAGGCAAGGTCGGTCATACTACCGACGGTCATCTTGATAGAAGGTTACCCTCTATTCGACGTATATCTTTGCGTGGAAGTATGGTCGACCATACTATTGGTACCGTTTTACATCGCCCGGACTCTGTCTGGTGCCTCATCAAATGCTTAATTGCATCCATTCGTATCCTTGCTAGGTTTTATTTCCGATGCTTTGTTGCATCTAGTATTTCTTTTGCTATTTTATATTTTGATGTAGTTTCTACATCTATCAGTTGTAATTTTTATTTTGTTTATTATTAATAAAATTGAGTTGACAGTTTCTCAAAAAAAAAAAAAAAAAAAAAAAAAAAAAAAAAAAATCTAGTTACAAATTTGCTCTCCCTCCCTCCCTCACCAAAATAGAGAAGGGGGAAAAACTTAAGACTTATTAAAAAAATCTTATTCAAGTACAACTTAGGAGGAACAAATAATGATATAATAAAACTTTTGAGACATTTCCTTTAAATCAATGCCAAAGTTGACAACCATCTACAGTTGATACCCTTGCTTGGCCCAGCAGGCCATCATATTATAAGATAATACATAATAGTAGACTTGTTTGGTCTCCCTAGCAAGCAAAACGAAAATTCTTGAAACCAATGCTCTATATTCACCGAAGGTGATCAATAGATTTTACTAAAAATTACAAAGAATTTGCTGCTAATTAGCCAGGCTCTTCGCCCCGCTTATCATGTATAACTTGCTCCTACATTACATCTACTCTTCAGCGAATACTCAAACTGCTACAGGTATGTATCAGCTTTCCTATAGTTTTCTTCAATTGCACTTGGGGAGCAAAATAGAAACCGCTAAAAAAATTGGCTACCTTTCACATTTCACACAGTGAAAAAGACTAGCACAAGTTGGGTACCATGCTGGGAAAGCTGCTGTCTGATTCTATAGCTAGTGACACTTTTCTACATGCAAACTTATGAATATAAATTATACAACTTCCCCAAGATGATGTTATAGAATGATATTTTTGTAGGAATTTCAGTAGGGATGGCAATGCAGACACCATGGGCACTTTAGTCCTTGATTTGCATAAAGAATCAGAATTCTCAATTGGCGATAAGAACAGTAATGTACAATGACTCTGCAACCAGTTATACAGAATGTACATCAGATATCAACATGTCAGTTCAGTATACAAAAAATTAACCAGGCAAAGTATAAAGAAAGACAAAAATAACACTTGGGAGTGTAGATATTGCTGAGTAAATAGAATTGCTGAGTAAATAGAAGGTTTTGCAAGCCCTTAAAACCTATACCTAAACCAAAATTTATCTAAGGTATCCTTGGCACGAAATGTACTAGGTTAATCTTGAAGTGCATGTAAATGTAGGTTGAAATCTTGTAGCTGTACAAGATCCCCACCTTAATTTTTCTTCCAAACTTAGGATACCTAGCCATCAACAGTGCAATGCTGGGGTAAGACTCATGTTAGAAAACTGAAGTGGAAGTTTAGGCATACCCGAGACTATGAACAGCATGTAATCCTGCCAGACATCAAATCTAAAAGAATGCTGTATTATGTGCATGAATAAGACTCTTCGTAAGTGTTGACCCATTCAGGTGAGTATCGGCATGTCTGCATGACTAGGTTGAGGTGTGGGAGCTTTAATCAATGGCCTCAAAGATTCCATGATACTAGCAAATGAAGGTCGTTTCCAGGGCTCACTGCAGCATGATCTTTGTTGTTAATGAAAAAGTAGTTGTTCGAGGAGTGTAGTTTAATATACAAATTAGAATCTAAAACTCACTTGGCCCAGCAAGCCTCAATTATAGAAGCCACTTGAGGATTCAAATCACGTGGAATCTCAAGCCTTTTGTTCTTAAAACCAACAGCTGCCACAACCTACAACGTTGTATAGAAAAACTGAAAATCATCAGGGTATAAGAGTTCAAGCAAGGGTAATACGAGAAACACCATTCTGTAATATTCTCAAATGAAGAACTGTAAAAAAATCATTTGGAAGCGTTATTATAGCCATCAGCTCTTGTAGATATTCTTTTTGATCTATAAGAGCAACATCATTGAATGTTGTATGTATGGGTGTTAACATTCATCATATTGCTTAAAAGACAAACCTGCGCTGGATTCAAATTACCCCAGGGCTGTTGCAATGTCGCAAGTTCCCACAATATTACACCAAAACTGTAAACATCTGACTTCTCATTTGATGGTTCATCACGCAGGACTTCTGGTGCCATCCATTCAGGCTAATAAGAGAATAGGGTTTCATTTTTAATTTAATGAAATATATAAAGCCACCTTAAAATGGTGAAGTCTGTTGCGTAGTTTAAGAGAACTTACAGTCCCTGCAGCTGATTTTGATGAAAGAAAGGTGTTGGCCTTTAATCGGGAAAGACCAAAATCACAAACCTATATGGTTTGAGGAAATTGTTAATATTGCACTAAGCATACACACAAAAGTACTTACGCCACAAAGATTTAAAAAGCCAAACGAAAAAAAAAAAAAAAAGTTTGAGCCGAAAAACCCATAAAGCAGCAAGATCAATTCACCTATGTATTACCCAATTAAATCGACATTGACAATCCATCCCAAACACCAATCTTAAGCAAACTATATGTTGGTCAGCTCAGAACATACCTTCACAGTATACTTTTTGTCAACCAAAAGGTTTGGCGATTTTAAATCTCGATGAACAATGGGAGGATTCCGCCTATGAAGATAATTCATCCCCTTTGCCTGAATGAAACAATTTCAAATCAAAAAGCAGAAAACTTTAAATTGAAACTTAGACAAATAGGAAAAGATCAAAAAAGCCTTCAGAAAATAACAATCATGTAGTCTTCAGATGCGCACCACATCATGAGCCATATTCAAACGGCGCCTCTCATCCAGCATTGGGCCAGGTTTATGCAACAGCCTATACAAGCTCCCTCTGCAGTTTGGATTAAAAGCTCGTAAAGTGGTATAAATGTTTAATAGGCATGTAAGTTTCCATTTGTAGGATTTCAACTTTTACTGTTTTATGTTGGGGCTGGGAGGAAGGGTGGCTGTAAGAGGGGATCACAAACCTTGATAGATATTCTGTGACTATGGATAAGTTTGGGGGCTTTGTAACTGCACCCATAAACAGCACAATATTTGGATGCCGCAGGCGTTTCATAATTGTAACCTGACAAAAAAGAGGTGAAACTTAATTCCAAATAAAGACAAAAATGCCCAAACTGCAGTTAGTTATGTCTTTAACCCTAAATTCTACCACAGATTTTGCCACTACATACCTCCCTCAAGAACTCTTTAAAGCGTTCAGCATGAAATTCTTGCTCCATAAGAATCTTCACAGCAACATCCTTAAATATGCAATATTTAAGTGTTATAAATAAATCATACAATTAGATTTTATGATGGCAGAGTATGAATGAATTAGGTGCTTACAGAGCCATGCCAATCAGCACGATGAACAGTTCCAAAAGAACCTGCAAATGCACAATGTCAGATTTTACAGCCTCATAAGACCTTACTTCTAAGGACCGCATTGAATGCATGAAAAACATATCATGACTTTCATCGTGTACACCACATGATAATTGGGCAAGAGGGTAAATTACCTGCACCGATTCTCTCCTTCAGTACAAGGTCACTCCATGGAATGTCCAAATCATCCACATCGAGAGTCAGCTCTTTATTTGGTTTACTAGGAACCACTTGAAGTCCCTCACTAAACCTCGAGTCCTTACTTGTATCCAACCTTGAAATATCTCTATGTCCTATAGGCGGTATACGCTTTAGGGGGATTTGATCTTTTAATACTGTTTGTTGGTGTACAATGTTTTGAGAAGGATTAAATGATTTAAGGAACTGGGGATTCCGATCGTCAACATGCATAGAAGTGTCATCACCAAGACCTGAAACCAGAAAGAGGTTGTTTCCATCTGTAAACTTCTGCTTAGGATAAATAGAGAATCCTTTATTGTCCTCATCACCAGCACTTCCTGTGATGATAAAATCAACAATATATGAAACAGAATTGTTATGAGAGATCACTAACTAATTACACAAACAAGATCGCCACAATCTCAACATAGTTAGAATTATATGCAACGGCTTAACCAATAATGAACTATCGAATTGTTGTAATTTATATTAGATAAATACCAACTTGTAAACACAAGCAAAGCATGCAGAACTGTATGCAGAGGCATAGCAGAAACTCATTTCCAACTCAAAATCGTTCAACACTACCATTTGCATGAATGCAAACATATATTTCTCTTTGAAAGATATAGTTGAAAGACCTTGAGATGATGCATTCTTTTCCTTTATTGAAAAGAAAAAAGTTGCAGACAAGAACCTCCTCCACACTGGGATTATGCTAAGCAGATAGTAACAGTGGAAACTAAATCTTCACTCTAGAGTAAACACCTATGTAACCACTATAATCTATCTCTTTATTAATGATTTGAGATCAAACAATCACCTGCCGGAGCTTCATCGAATACAAGATTTAGCAACTGACAGTCCGAGAAGTACTGTTTGGCCAGTGACCTGAAATCAATGGTAGGTTCAACTGTTCTGAGTCTTGGAAACCGCAGCGGTGAAGAAATTGAGATGGATGATGGACCATTGAGCAAGGAATCAGGCTCACATAAGCAACCTGGATTCCCAATCAAATCAACTAACAATTCCCTGGAGTGAAACACTGTACCATGTCAGACGTCTCTACCAATGCCATAACACAAGGCAATAAAATGAAGACCAACCCCATTCTCCAAAGCCCAAATATAGAAAAATTCTTTTTATCTGTAATTTGTTCGTGATTTGTTTCCTATATATACATGTTACAGACAAATTTTACATTTTGGGTTAGACTATCACCACAAAAAAGAAACCTAAACGCATCCAAGAATCACAAACAACTTATCAAGTATAGAGTTGTTGTCATGTGGTAACTTCCATGACTCCTGCAGTTACACACCATGGAGTCTAAAAAGTAAATTGCATTACTGTCAAAAAATTTGACAGATACCATACTTGATAAAGCATACCTGTCACTACCAAAACGAACAAGACAAGAGGAAGCATCATCTCTTGTACAATATTTACAGCCTTTGGCAATTCGGCACGGTAGGTCAATCGTGTCAGCTAGAACCTTCAAGATTACACATGAAGCTTGAATAAATCATATAATAACAATTCACCAACGAAGATTATCATTTATATATTAAGGGTTAAAAGTTCTATCAATTCTGATAAAACAAAAAAGGAGCATATTTGATATGAAAATTAGAATCTTATTTAACAATTATCAGCAACAACAAATAGTTTTATTAATGATTAAACTAAGATAGAATAATTCCATCTTTCTACAAAATCTCTGTTTCTTATAAAATAATAATAACAATGATTAGATGGAATACACACAGGATGTGTTTGCAAATATGATTAATAGAATAGAGGTCAAATGAAAGTGGCGGTGACTAGATAATATTATCCTTGACTTAAAATATATAGTTGAAATTGTTTATAGTGATGGTATTTTTTAGATTTCCTAAATGATAGTTGATAAAGAGCGTGTTCTAAAATATAGTGTAGGCAATAACTAAAGAACAAAACGGCTTACACTAAAAATACTTGGTAGTTGGTAATGACATGCTATATTAAATTGGAACCTTACCTTGAATAATAAAGCACGATGTCTACAGAGGCCAATAGAAAGGCTGCCGATTGGAACAACTACAGATCCTAAGCAATCTTTTAGATCATCACTGCTCTCCCTCCATATGGAGAAAAATTCAGCCTCTCCTACAGATGCTGAACCCCTTGTGACAGCAATAAAAACTAGATTAGGTATGAATGCCAGACAGAGATGTTCGAAAAAGATGTAGACAGAAGGTAAAAACAGCTTACCCCATACGGCTGCATACAAGCTTTGCCAGCTGATCAACAATCTCTGTCGTGGTTATGCAAGCACAAGAAATGCTGACGACCCTATTTTGAAGCTCCTTTAAGCTGGGATCACTACGTCGATCGATTAAGACCACTTCTATGGAAGATCCAGTACCAGGATCAACAGATCTTAGTGATTCAATTGATGGTATACGACCACTCTCTTGCACATCAGTGCACATAGACCATACATACGAATCTATCCCATGAATAAGGTAAAACCCATCAGGCACTTTGTCAAAGTATGACAGACAGCCATTCACCTGATGCACATTATACCAATAGGATAGTAAAATTTCATATGTTACAACACAACATAAACAATTGGGATGATCAACATTTTTTTCAAGCACTTCTTAAACTTCATTAGCTTACCGATATGTGTATACCTCCTAGTGTGATCACACGTGTATCTCTTGTCAGACATTTGACATGTTATGCTCTTGGGCTGTGAATCAAGACTGCATCTTGAGACAAATTTAATACTGTCCTAACCAACAACTTTGATCCCAAGTCTAAGACCATAACTATCAGATTGTATGTCAGTCTGACAAGAGAGAATTGCTCTCGTATATGCAGGGGCATTATACATGTGTGTGTGTGTGTGTGTGTGTGTACACACACATATACATAAAATATATACGGTATATACACATTGCAATTGCATTCACAATAGAAAGCCAACTTAACCATAACAAATGATTTCATTAAGTGAAAGCCTCTTCCATTAACATACATCCCAGATACTGAAAAGGAAGACCCAAAGATGCATTAGACTTGCATCTATTGCTGACTATTTTTTCTTTCATGACTGTTTTTGACTTTCTTGCTTTAGTTTTACTTTAAGAATGTTAAGTACACACCCATCGAACTGAAGTGTAACTACGTGAGGTCGTGAGAATCACACAACAAAATCAACTTTTTCTTAAAGGTAGAATGCAGTAGATACTGTAAGAAATGCCTATTTGGTTTGATTGAAGTAATACATTGTTCAGTAATCTATCACTAGCTCGAGGAATAGGCTAGGTTGTGGAAGAAAACTAGTTCCATGGAGAACAAGGCTTTCATGTTTGCTGTGGAGCCTCTAAAAGGATTGCAATGGTAGGGCACTAACGATGATTAAATTATTAGTATGATAATGACATGATTCTTAAGTCACTGTATCTATGGCTCCTTCAACTGTCCTAGTTCATACAAGGCCAGCTTGACATCTCGGTTTGGGGCCAAAACTGGAGTGCATTTCAAACATGGTGTTTGGAAGACCCTCCAGGTTTCATGCCTAAGAACATTTGATACCCATACGAAAGCAAACTTCTGACACGAAGCAATGCGTTTCCAAAACAAATATGGCGCCCTCTTACCAGGTCACTACATTATACACTTTTGAGCTTTTAAACAGTTTTAAGCTTTTAAGAACACCAAGCACTAAGCATTCAGCTCAAATGACACGAAAGTGAAAGCAACCAGCTAATGAACTCATGCAAAATGAGCAAGTCCATTTCCGCAATTCAAATTGAGCAAGTCCATTGACTCAATTCAAAACGAGCAACTCCATTGACTCAATTCAACACAACCAAGTCCATTGACGCAATTCAAAAACAGCTAAAAATAGCAATAGTAAAAGAAACTCCATAAGCACAGTAAAACATACCCAAAATCGATGCGAAACTGCATCGGCAGAGCTGGACGACCTCGACGAAGATTCATCCGGCACTCGATCCAAGAAATTAGGATCATCGGCGCAAGTGGCTTCCGACGAGAGCCGAAGCGCCAAAGCCAACTGCAGCTGATAACTCTCCTCAGTCTGCTGCGCCCAGCTCTTCCCCGACGACGAACCTCCGGGGGGGCCCACAGCCCCATCCATCCCTCCTCCTTTCCCTCTGAACTCACCGCCTCCTCCGCCGGTTTTAAACCCGTCGTCGTTGACGTACCCGAATCCGTCAATCTCATTCGCCGCCGTGGTCGACAGAGTCGGCGCGTAGTACTCGCCGGACAGCGAGCTCCCTCCGAAGCTGCTCCCGCTCGACTGCCGCTGCAATCCGACCGACGAGTACACGTTTCCGATCCGATTCGCCGGCGCCGCCCGGTACTCGGGGCCTCCCGTTTCCCAATCAAACCCTCTGCTATCCCCCTTCGCCTTATTATTGTTGTTCTTCCCCTCCGACTCGTAAAACGACGTCGCCGTCGTCGCCGCGAAGTGATCGTCGGGGACTTGGCTGAGAAGCGTGTAGTTCGATCTCCTACTGGGCATTTCCATCGGAATTATTATTATTATTAGAGTAATCGCTCCGTCACAAAACCCTAGATTCCCTTAAACCCGCCATCGTTGAAAAAACAAAGAAGAAAGAGCTCTCTCCTTCAGAAATGGTCTGAATTTTTCTCTCTCTAGAATTTCCACACTGTCGGAGAGAGAGAAGAGAGAGAAAAAGCTAAAGGGCCGAAAGCGGTTGTGGTCAGGGGTTACATTCGGTGGCGTAATTGTAATTTCTCACTTAACAATTATTTAATTCCTAATTGCTCTTTCCTGTGGGGCCCAGGGGCTCTCCTAAAATTTTTTTTTTCCTTCACACGCTCGAGTTGGTCAAGAATTTCGGATTTTCATTTTCTGTTGGGCTTATTAAATTGGATTGGGGGAGATTAGGGACTGTTAGGTGGTAATTAATTAAGCTAATCCGGGTACATTCATAGATTTTTTGTTGGTTTAATCACAAAGGAATGGAAGGGTTCAATGTATCTTGGTGAGGATCCAATGAGCTGAACGGCTGCCAGGGACAGCTTATTTGCATTATTCAATGTACTCTCTCTCTCTCTCTCTCTCTCTGACTCTCTCCATGCTTTCCCCATAAGCATCATTCTGTGCAAATTACGGTAATCATGAAAAGGAAAGTGACGTTTTACTATGAATTTTTTTGATAGGTTAGCTATGATCATCATTACCATCATTCTAGATCGAAAGCTTTTGTCTGGATCTCCATTTTGGTAATTTTTGTTTCAGTGTGAATCTTAAAAGAATTTTATCTCATCAGATACTTTAACCACATCTTATCAAACTTAGCGTTGACTCGCCTGTTTGCCTTTACCCGATAATTGATCAAATGTTTTCTCTGTTTATCTATCTTTTTCTATCTCTTTTTATTTCTCACACTTTGAATAGTGTTGTAACTGTTGTATACCTAGCTAGCCTGGACAGATAGGACACTTTGTCGCAAAGCAAACACGACGACGCACAATCATGTGGTTGTCAAATCGAAAATGAACTCGATTATATGCATCAAAGCCCCCAACATCTAACTTGTTATGGTGCCAACTAAAGATGGTTCGTGATTTGAAGCAAACACGACGACGCACGATCATGTGGATGTCAAATCGAAAGTGAACTCGATTATACGCATCAAAGCCCCCAACAACTAACTTATTATGGTGCCAACTAAAGATGGATCGTGATTTGAAGTGAAGTTTATCATGGATTTTTGATAAGCTAGTTTGTTATGGTGCCAATATATAATAAATTGATGACCCTATTAACTTATTCTATGACCAATTGGTAGTCAGTCGATTGTTCTCAGCGAAGAAGGTTGATAGAAAGGTTTTTATGGGGATGTTGTCATCTTTTTGGGGTCTCAAGAATCGCCTTTCTATGCGGGAGCAGGGAGATTGATTCGTTTTCAAATTTTTCAGTGCTGAAAGAGAGGGATCACATTGTCCAAGGTGGTCCATGGTTTTTTTTTTTTTTTTTTATAAGAAAAGAAAAACAATTTAAAGAAGGAAGCCTCTTGGGCAACCAAAGTTTACAACGTCAAAAATTAAGGCTCTAGAAGCCTCACTTGGGACCCTATCACTCCAAGACATAGGAGAAGCAGCATTATG
This sequence comes from Rosa rugosa, assembly GCF_958449725.1. Lineage (NCBI taxonomy): Eukaryota > Viridiplantae > Streptophyta > Magnoliopsida > Rosales > Rosaceae > Rosa > Rosa rugosa. The sequence goes on along the minus strand of NC_084826.1, from coordinate 15,381,617 downwards.
TCCTAAATTTGCAATAGCATCAGCTACAAAGTTTGCTTCTCTATAGATATGCTTAAAGGTAATTTGAGAAAAGGAAGTTGCAATGGTTCTAATGTCTTTAATCAAGGTGGTCCATGGTTTTACGGCAAGTCTATGTTGGCTTTAGCTCTGTACAATGGCTTGTCAGAGGTTAATTTGGTTATGATCCCTTCAATTTCGGTGTGGGTGGAGATTTTCGGTCTCCCACCAACCCCGTTATGGAGGAAGTAACCTTTATGGTCGATTCTACATTAGGGATTGTGTTGCAATTGGACAAGACTGATATTCAACGAGGATCTAGGGTTAATTTTCATATGCGTCATAAGTTTCGAAGTCATTGATGTTAGGATGTGATAAGAATTAATAAGGAAAATTAATTCATAGTTGGACTTGGTTTAACTTTCTAATTGGGCATGGTTCACGTCGAAGTTTATTCCTTTTCAAGAATAAGATATTTTCTCCTGTACAAGAAGGCTTGGTTTTCATACGACCAATTGAATTGTAATTGTGATGCCTATATATAAAGGCCAGGGGTAGTAAACCCAACGTATGGTCGATATGATGTTGGTGATGAAAAATTCCGTAGAGGATATTGACTCACCAAAGAATGCGGACTGGAGCGGGAGTTGAACCGAGAACAATCGAGAAGCTTTTATTCGTCATTGACCTGATGATGACAATGCGGAGGCTACTCTCCATTGCTAACTTTAGGGTTGACGAAGCGGAGACTTCTCTTCATTGACAGTAGCGGAGAGAGGGCTTCTCTTTGTTTCGTACTCGAATGATAACGAAGCGGAGACCTCTCCCCGCTGATGATAACGGAGCGAAGGCTTCCCTTCACTTCGTACTTGGGTGATGACGGAGCGGAGACATCTCTTCGCTTCGTAACTCCAATGATGACGAAGCGGAGTCCTCTCTTCACTTCGTACCTCTGATGATGACAAAGCGGAGACCTCTCTTCTCTTCGTGCCTTCGATGATGACGAAGCAGTGACCTCTATTCTCTTCGTAATTCTGATGATGATGAAGCGGAGACTTCACCTCGTCGTCGGATCGAGGAGGCGGGGTACTTGCAAAAGACTCTCCAATGTTTAAATCAGTATATTTTTGAGTTGAGTGTAGTAGACTCAATTAGAATTGGATGTCATACCTGATCGTTTTGTCCCTATTTATAGGTGACTTACAGCTTGAGCTGCAAGTAAACATGCATGACAAGTCATTGGCGACTTAGGAGGCAAGTCACAGATAAGACCGTATTTATTCCTGCAATAATGGCCACTTACGGCGGCAATGATTGCCATATTGAATGCTGCAATGATTACCGTTTACTGTTACAATTATCACCTCTTAATTGTCTTGATTGTAGGGTTAAATTGGTTTACCACCCCCACATATGATCATCGGCAAGAGAGTATATATCTCTTGGGTAAGGGAGCAGAGATGTCAAGAGTGAGTATAGCTCTCGGGTGAGGGATTGAGTTCTTGAGAAATTCTATGAGTGTGGATGTACAAGAGTTTCGGGTTTGGGTTATGGCGATTTAGCCCAATTATATCTTGTACAGTTGTACTGTAATTATTCTCATAGTGAATAACATGAATCTCGCGGGAGGACGTAGGCATGGATTTGTGCTGAACCTCGTTAAATCTAGGTGTTCTCTTGTTGCTTGTCTTGTGGTTTGTTTACTTTTTCGATCGGTATACTATATGAGCCTTGACGGGAGCGATTATAATTCCCTAACAAGTAAAGCAAGCTTATCCCCCTTTCGAGTTTGAATTCTCTTCGGGGGTTTCTGCAACCCTTCGATTCAAGTATGAAAAACTTGTGAAGTTCTATAGTGTATGTGGACTTCTGGAACACCCTGTTTTCGAATGCCTCGGTCCTCCTTTTTTAGAGGAGAGTAGGAGTGGTGCTGCGCAAAGGATATCCTCTGGTTTGAACCCTAAAGTCGGCTCTCTAGAGATCAGGAATGAGATTGTGGTGGCTATGGAAATAGATGAGATAGCTAGGGAGTTTGCTATGCGGGCGAATTTGATCTTCCCTTCCCCAATCCCTAACCCCTTTTCTGCTGGAGGGTCACATGCACTATATACTATCCCCGACGTCTATGATTCAATAAATTAAAGTTATATTGAAAGAATTTATTAAATAAAAGGATTAAATTCAGTTTACCCCCTGAACTTTGGGCCTAAAATCAGACTGGTCCTTAATTTTTTTTTTAATCAGACTGGTCATTGTACTCTCAAACAATATCACCCGAATCCAAATTTTGAATCCGGGTCCAAAAATGACGTCATTGGCTGAGTTGGAGCCGACATATGGGCCCATACTTCAGATTTTTAAACCCTACAGGAGGGCAGAATGGACATTCTCACAATAAAAACAAATTTTTAAAAAATAAAATAAAAAAATCATCAAATTCCCTTTCCTTCTTCCTCTTCTTCTTCTTCTTATTCTTCGGCTTGTTCTTCTGAACCCACCAAACCCAGCCAATTCCCTTTCCTTCTTCTTCTTCCGAATCCACCAAACCCAGCCAATTCCCTTTCCTTCTTCTTCTTCTTCTTCTGCTTGTTCTTCCGAACCCACCAAACCCAACCAATTCCATTCCTTCTTCTTCTTCTTCTTGTTCTTCCGAATCCATCAAACCCAACCAATTCCCTTTCCTTCTTCTTCTTCTTCTTGTTCTTCTGAACCCATCAACACCCAAACTCAAACCCAATTGCTATCAAATTCAAATCCAAAACCCAATTGCTATCAAATTCAAATCCGAAAACCAAACTCAAATTAAGTTGCATGCTATCAAATTCAAATCCATTGTCTCACCCTTGATGGCCATGAGCAGAGAGGGAGAGGATGGATGACAGAGAAGGCGAGGAGAGAGAGAGAGGGAGCCGAAGAAGAATAAGCGGGCCCTGGTGGCCCATGTCTCCGACGCCGTGACCCGGCTCAGGAAGTTGGTGATGATGTCCAACGCGGGTCGGATCGATGAGAGCTCCGGTGCAGACGGTGTCCTACAGGTCGGCGGTGAGGCACGTGGAGCGGATGAGGTCGAAGGCCAGCTTCTTGCATACGGCAGAGGAGGGGAAGGCGACGATATCTGTGAAGGCAGACTTGTCGAGGATAGAGATGTCGCAGTCTGGATTTGAGAGGAAGGAGGTGGAGATTGAAGAATGAAGGAGGAGAAATTACAAGGTTGAAGCTAGAGCTGTTCAAGGATGACATCGATGGCGCCATCGTGGGAAGGAGGTGAAGGTGAAGGGCGTAATCCAGTCGCCGATATAGAGAAGATGAGAGAGAGAGAGAGAGAAAGAGAAAATAAAAATTAGAAATTATATTAGATTTGAAATGTCCATTCTGCCCTCGTTTAGGGTTTTAAAATCTGAAGTGTGGGCCCACATGTCGGCTCCAACTTAGCGAGTGTCGTCATTTTTGGACCCAGATTCAAAATTTGGACTCGGGTGATGTTGTTTGAGAGTACAAGGACCAGTCTGATTAAAAAAAAAGTTTAAGGACCAGTCTGATTTTAGACTCAAAGTTTAGGGGGGTAAACTAAATTTTTTCCTAAGAGCAACTCCAACAGCTTCCCTATAATTTCTGTATTATAGGGAAGCAGAAGTTAAAGCTTTAGCCTCTTTTTCTTCTCTAACTCCAACAGATTCCTTATTTTACAACAATCTCTAAAATCTTTATATTCTTCCTTAAAATTTTAGAGTTTGCTGTAAATATAGGGAATTTGGTTTTCTCTTTCCTCACTTTCTCTAAAATAGGAATAGTTATAGGGAATCTGTTGGAGCAAAAGAGGCTTATTTTTCCCTAAAGTAGAGAAAAATCAAAATATGAGGAATCTGTTGGAGTTGCTCTAAATAAAAATTATGTTTCTAACTTACTTATTTAAGTCTAGTACCATTTGATGTAATGATATAAGTCTCCTATTTGTAAGTGGGATGCCGTGAGTTTATGATAAAAAAAAAATACTTATTAATGAAAATGGACAAAGATGAAAAGTTTAAAAAAGTTTGGACAAACATTAGAGACGTGTATCAAATAGTTAAGAATGTGTATACAGAATTGAGTAGTGCTAGAGACACCAAGTTTTTTTTACCAAATTCTAATAGGTTTTTATGAATTATCATAAAAATTGATTATGCATATATAATAGGTTTTATTTATTATTATTATTATTATTTAAAAGAATGATATTTGACAAGTTTAGGCCTTTAGGATTTGATGAAATAATGCACATTTTCATTAGTGAGTAACTTAGATCATAAAAGAATCAAAAGAAAGCAAAGCATCCGGAGAACACTATGAATTTTTTATTTTTTCATTATTGCCCATAAGATTCATGAATTTCTAGAAGTAGATGAGTATTGACTTTAATTGTAATCTATGTTAATTGTTTTTCTTAAAAGAAATTAATTAATTTAAAGACATGTTAAAAATATGAAATCAAGCATTTGCCATGTAAAAGTTAATATACAATTTTGATTTTTGAGATCTCAAGAATAGAATTTCTCCTGCACATGTTGTGTTTATTTAGAGCAACAGATTTAAGACCGCTCCAACCACACACGGCCCACAACCCGACACGTGACCCAAAATCGAAAAAAGAAGAAGATTAAATCAGGAGGGAAACCAAAAGGAAACAGATTCATTTTAGGAGGGAAATAAAAAAGGAAACTGGCGGTAAAGCCACTCTCTCTCTCTGCGGTTGGATCCATTTTCTTCTTGTGAATCTGAGATGTTCGATTCTGCATCTGCAACCGGAGAGCGTCTCTCTCGCCCTCGGCGAACTAGCTCACAAGCAATTCGAAAGTCCAGAGGTATGCTTCGATTTAGGTTTTCTCATCTTTCTTCTGCTGAATTTGATTCAGTATTCAGCTTTTGCATCTTGAAATTTCCTTATTCATTTTCGATTAAATCGATTTCTGCTTTATCTCTCTCTCTCTCTCTCTCTCTCTCTCTCTCAGAGCTTCATCTGCGCCTGAAGACGATTCAGCTCTCGCAGGCTTCGCAGATCGGAAGCACCATACAAATTCAAAGGTACGCCTCTATCTTATTTTATCATAATCGGAATTTGCTTATTTGAAATTTCGGTGAGGCCTGGCCAGTGATGTTGCTATTGATATCTTTGTTGGTTTGCTTAATTTGAGTCTGTGTGAAGAGTTTGTCTGTATAATTCTGGCGAAAGTGCGTCGCAAATAGCACAATTCTCATTTCAAGTTCTGAGGGATTTTCATTCACAGATAGTACATATTTGCGTGTATACATGAATAGGAAGGAAAGTGTGTCGGAAATGCTATGAGCTTTTTATTACTTTCAGAATAGCAGAAGAATTTTTTGTGCACTGTATTTGCTCTCCCTGCACTACCTTCTATCTATTAAGCTTACAATCTTCAGTAATTTTGCCCAAAGCAAATAGCAATTATGTTAAAACTGCATGACATCTATTGATTATGCTGGCTGTTTTACAAATTGGCTAAATCCCTCTTAGTCATGTGAGGATACAACTTAAACTAAAACTACCCGTTCTTTTTCTATTCTCAACGAGCCGATTTACAATAGCTGAATCAGCTGCCACTCGATCTTGATTCTGTGGTGCTCTTTAGACACGCTTCTTTGAAAATTTTTGGATGGCTACTCCTCTTTCTTGTCTTTTGGTTTGGCCAACCTGCTGGCTGGGAAGTGCAACCGGGCCATTAAAGGACGCGGACCCCTTGATTTCTGATCAAACCCCCTCACGCACACAAATCCTGCACATCGATTGAAGAACTCTTTAGCAAACACATACTTTATTTTGGCCATAGGTTGCTGAAGAACTTGCTAGAGGCAATTTGTGACACAAAAACAAAGTCCAATAAAAGGTGAAATAGAAAACATTTGCAATGCTAGTGTGTCAAAATTTCATTCTTACTTGGTGAAGAGTACTGCAGTAATATTTGAAGAAGTAATTAGATTCATGTAAGATACCATAAAATCCTTGTAATGTTCATTCTGTACATTTTTGCTACAAACCTACAGAATGCTAGTACAAGAGCCATGTCTCAGGAATTATTCAGAAGGAAAATATTTCAAATATCCCTAGCTCTTAGGGTAATATGTTACAAGGGAAGTAGGTTTTACATCCCTTGCAAGTTTAAGGTTTTGAATATGTGAAGAGATAACTATATCCTATATTCATAGGGGAGAATGTGCATACAAGTTACCAATGAACACTAATAAATTTGCCAGGATGTCATGGGAAATAGGGAAGCAACATAATTTCATACCTCTCCAAAAGCAATGTTGAATTTCTGGTGTTGTTAACCCTGGTAAGAAGAAGCACATATCTAAGTTCCAGTTGTATCGGTTGAATCAGTAGTCAGAATTTCAAGAGTAAAGTTTTACAATCTTTACCTTTGAATATTGTTGGTATTGAGGTTCCAAAGTACACGGTTCTCCTATTCAGATTCCACAACCAGCCTCTTGGAACATCAAGAGGCTCAAGGCTTGAATCATGATCAGCAAACACCTGCATCGGACATCATATGTAATCAATATCCCCAAACTTGAAACAGATGCCTTAAGATGTGAAGAGAAGTAAGTTGATCCTAGTTAGATTGTATCTCACCTCATTAACTTGAAAGTAGGTGCCGTTAAGTGGGAAGCTCCCTCTCATTGCTGTTCGGCATGGTATCTGTCCATGATTATTTCAAGCATAGTAAAGATTCGTTATTGTCGTCATCTTATATTGGTGTTACTGGTGTTTCATCGTCTTACTTTTGCTATGTTTATAGTCATTAGTGGCGGTAACAGTTATACATGGCTATGATAGTAAGTTTTAGTTTGATTAGACATATTCTTACCAAGAGAGTCCCTCGAACTGTTTGTGAATATGCTTCCCGTGCACTATTGCATTGGAAACATTCCTTATCATCACACAATTTGCCAAATTCTTGAGAACTACACCTATTCTCTGGTGGTTGAATGGAGTTTGCTGTTTCACCTGGCATGGACAAACAGGTAAATTAGTTGAATTTGACTGTTGAACTTATGGAAAGAATATAAAATAATTAGCTTCAGGCAGGTCCACCTTCTGAGGGGGCATATCTTAAACCAGTTTCTTAGTGGTACAAACAATAATAGTACCCATTGTCACACTTGGGACTGTTCTTACGGGTTCCCACTTCGGAAGATGGTTCTAGGCTAAATTACTCAAAAGAGGGCTGGAAACAGTGGGGGCAAATAGGAAAATTGATTGCCATAATAAGAATTTCAATATAGTTTGGCCAAAAGGTAATTGCTTACCTGGTGTCCAAATGGCCAAAAGGTAATTGCATGGATCATCAGGTTCTCGCTTATCCAACCCCAACTGTATTAGGCACAAAGACAGATTTGGGATTAAATTTTGGAGTACTTGGCCAAAATAAAAATAGGAATTGAAAAATGATACTTAGCCATGATTTTGGCACTCCACTTTCCCATATATTTTACCACTTGCACTCTGGAGTCCAAGTGACAAAGTGAAGTGCCAAAGTCACTCCCCTTAAACATGATATTTAGCTGTAGATATTACTTACCCGATCTAGAAGAGGGTGTGAATCAGGAAGTTCATAGCTGCATTATGAACAACAAGAATTAGTAACACAGAAAAGCTAGGCTCATTGTTAAGTGATACCATCATAGTAATATCATGGTCTACAAAACTATGGAGCTTTTTCTCTAAACTAAATCTTGTTTATTTTGAAGTACTAGATTTTAAATTTTCATTCGATGTGATTCTAGGCTTAAATCGTTAGACATGGTTCTAATTTTCTTGAAATAATTGGAGTGATGTCAGTGCATACTTACACTTGATGCTCAGTTCGTAGTCTGCTCACATTCTTAAGCTTTGGTGTAGGAAGAGATGCAGCATCTGGTGTTAGAGCAACTAAAGCCTTTGACATTTCTCCTTCTTGAAGTTCCATGTTTTGTTGCATATAATTTTGCAAGTTCTGAGTGAACTGTTCCATGTTAAGTTTAATTGTAGGAATTTCATCTGGGTCCTCATAGAAGTCCTCAATGTCCTCTATTATCTGTGTGCACTCTGGCTCTGGTGTAGCTGGTTCTTCAATAATTGGTTCACAATAACCTAGTGTAGACTTTGGTTCTGATTGTTGGCTTGCTGCAAGTTGCTGGTTTCCTTCCAACTGTTCTGTTCGGTGAGGATGAGGGAGAGGGAGAGGCAAAGGCATTCCATTGTTGATCTCACCAGGGTTTAGATAGGTATTTCTGTCTTCAGTTGCACTCACTATACTTTTCTCCTCGGGCCCCGGCAAGGCAAGTCTTGCACTGCATCAATAAATGTTGTTAGTAAATCTGTCAAATAAAATAGCTGTACAGTAGGTTTTATGAGGATTATTACTTGGCAGGTTAACAGCCTACGATATTCGGTGTTCCCTGTCCATAGTTTTCACTAGACTGTGGGTTGGTAAATACCCAATAATGGGCCTTTGATTACATAACAATATGATTCACAAACCCTGTCCTCTTTTTTCTTGAACTAATTATGTTTGTTATTTCATATGTTGATAAAGCAAAGTTATAATTGTTATACATCATCCATGTGTTGTAATGAAATTTTAACCATTTATTTTCTTTATGACTATTTTTACTCATCAGGATGTTCTCTTATTGGTGGTAGACAAATGAAGAACATTGTCTTATCTATTGGAACTACCTAGATGATGGAGTTTGTGACTTTAAAATGCAAAGGTGGAGAGTTAGTATACAAACCTTGCAAATGCACTTGCAAAATGCCTACATTCTCCTCTCATTGGACATGCATTGCAATTCGGTTTGCTTTTCGTGCAGAAGACCTGCATCAATCAATGCCATTTTATCAATTCTAAGCCTGTGGTAAGAAAGATGAAATCACTTCATATATATCGTGAGACAAGAAAACATACCTTTCCAAATGTTATCATCTGGTAGTGCAGCTCATACCTGTTAGCAAATATCGAAAGGGTTTAGCCTATTGTTATTTGATTTATCAAAGACCAAACTTTGTTTTTGGACTCCGCAAGATCATTTATATAAACACTCTAGAGTGTATCGGTGCAAAGAATGTGAATTGTACTTACAAGGTTCTTTGGTCAAGCTTGCAAAGTCTTGGCCACAAGTACTTTTGTATGGATTCCAGCACTGGGTACCTATGAAAGACAGAAGCATTAGTAATATATTGGTCTATGTGGAAATGATTTCCATTAGTGACATGGAGGCTCATAATACTAACAGTTCTAGAAGATGCAACTGCAGTGACTCGGGCAAGGGCTGAAGGGGTACCCATCCCAGCCGTACAGCAATACGTCCAACATTTGTATCGACCTTCAAAGACGAAATGATATATGTTGATATGTGCTGCATCTATTATTCAGACATACTTAATATATATAGATACTCACCGGAAAAGCAAGATGATGAAGTGTCAAAAGCCTCACACACTCCACGCTTTTTAGACCCAGTCCTCGGAAGCTCAGCAGATACTCTCTACAGGCATAGGCATATGTCACACATATTTGGAATGCAAACCACAGAGGCTTGATGCATGTTTTTACTACTTTAGGAGCATAGCCATGGTAATTGATAAGACATGTGCAAGCGAGTAATTAAGTTCTAGACTTTAGTTTTCATAATTAGAAACTTGGCCTGTATTAATTCTGTGGGCTTACTTTGCTTGGTCAGGTGGAACATCTCTCAACCATTCAAGATCAAGGCTCCCGTGTTCTCTAACCAGTCGGTTAAGGAATTCCTGCACAAATGTCTCAATCATGTTGCTGTGTCTGGTGTATAGGTAAAAATGAATTTGAGAATTATATTTTTACATTGTAGTTACCTTGATTCTTTCCGCGAGCATATTATTCATCCCCCTCTCTTTGATAGTTTGGGCAATGTCATTTACATTTGCAGTTCTTACAGCTTCCCAGTCCACTGAATCCATTGTATTTGCTGTTTTCTCCCTTTTTCTTCCATTTGGTTCTGCTCGTTCTCTTAATTTGTCCCAGTCCTGCTGCTTTTTCTCTTTTCCAGGTCTTCTGTTCTTTGTCTTTGAGGTAGCAGCATCCACCTTACTGACCTCGTTGAAGCTTAAATCTGACTCTGGTCCCTTATGCATAATATCTGTGGTCTCACCAGAAATGTTGCAATTTTGCTGAATCTTATTTTTATGCTCCTCAGCAGGTACATCAACCTTATTCGGGTTCCCACCCACCCTGAATTGAGACTGAACCAAGTTATTTTTTCCCTCAATGCAATTGCATGATTCATTGAAACATCTCTGTGCATCTTGATCATTCACAGTAAGCTTATTACTTATTGTATCTTGACTCGCAGATTCTGCTGTTAGCACACTCTGTTCCCCCAGACTGTCTTCATATTTGTTCTTGGAAATATTAGAAGGTTGGATTACCTCTTCGAACAAATCAGAGCACTCAACTTGCACTACTTCTGGGTTGGAGGTAATATGCAAACAAAAATTATTGGAAGGGTCCTGGGATGCTCCTCCCCTGTCTATATATCTTCTTTGGTCATCATGCTGCATGCATATGGGTTCATAAAGTTCACAATTCAAATTGTCATGAGAAGACATATGGCTGGTTTTGAGACTGTAGACTTCGGCCTTCTGTAAAAACGAAGTGGAATGATCCAAACTGCCGTTTTGACATGTATTAGGCGTCTCCTCTGTCTCTGAGTTGCTCTCACATGATCCTGTTTTTTCCACAGTGTGAGAAGTTGAAGAATCCACAGAATTTTGAGATGAAACTATATCATATCCTGTTCTCAAGTCTTCCTCTATGCAACATTCTGATGCTGTTCTTGGGTTTATGGTGGTGGACCTGTTGGCCAATGAATGTGAAAGCTTGCAGTTGGGTTCATTTGTAGAGATAACTCCCTCACTAGTGGTTTCTGTGTTCTCATTGCTGTTGACAACTTTTTCTTCACTATGCTCAGTGTCATGGAATGTTACGGAACTAGAATCACAGAGTGGCTGGTTTGAAATCTCACTAATGCACACTTCTGGTTCATCTACTGCTAAGCCTGCAACTTTTTCATTGGATGCATTTTGGTTGCTCACTGACTTCAGGGGAAAACGTGCTGCAAGCGACATGAATGCAGAGCTGCAAGAACATAAAGGAGGAAATTAGGTAAGTTTCCCAGTTAAGCTTTGTCTAATTTCAAATCTCTATTATATGTAGAAAAAGTATTCACCTAGACAGATGATCTGACACATTTTGAGTCAGGAAAACTCCCACCACTGAGTCCACAACTGATCCTTTCCATGGAGAGAAGCGTCTATCTCCTGTGGAAATAAAATAATACTATTATATAAAATTGTAACTATCTATATATGAAACTAAAGTGTTCAATTTGTGCATACATGTTGAGGACTTCCCAGGGTACTTCAGATTCTCATAATAGAACAAATAATTGTTTTTATTTTTTATTTTTATTTTATCCAGTAGCCTGCACTACATTGGAATGCATTGCATTAGATAAGGTTGAGGTTGAAAACCGTGTAATTCTTGCTCTTTATTATTGTCTGATGAAGTATGTGTTTCTCTTCCTTGCCAAGTAGTCATTTCAATTTGCACAGTGTCTTTTGCATTGGTTTCATCATTAGCTTTTATGTTTTAGTAGAAATTAAATAGTGGCCAACTCATTTAAGAATGGCACCATTTGGGTGGGTGCCCAACTAGCATAAGATGAAGGTGAGCGTGGTTAGCCTCTGTGAGACTTAATGAAAGATATTTTGAAATACATCTTAGCTCCCTCCGGCAACTACATGTGGTGTGTTTTGTATGATTGCTCAAAATTGTTAATGCATGTCACTAATAGTGCATCGTCGAGCTAGCTGATCATAATGTCATTATCAACTAAACTCTAATAACTTGTTCAATATAAATTTCCTTGCAGATAATTTAGAGATTAGAATTAAAAGCTATGTACCTTGCACAAGATGCATTCGTGCGATAAAAGAGACTCTAATAACTTGTTCAATATAAATTTCCTTGCAGATAATTTAGAGATTAGAATTAAAAGCTATGTACCTTGCACAAGATGCATTCGTGCGATAAAAGAGTCTGCGCGACCTTGGAACACTCTACGCTCTTCTTCCCACCATTTTGCTTTCTGTTCATCCGTTCCATCAACGCCTTCACTGTTTATGTTATCCATCAGCAGCTTCCATACTTTATCCGTCTCTTCATCAAGGTCAACTTTAGGTCGTGGCCGACGTTTCTTGATAGGATTAAAAGCCCCCTCAAATGGTACAACAGTGCCATCTCTTCTATAAAGAACCAAAGCATTGTTCTCTTGCTTTTGTGTATTATAGACAACATTATACCCCTGATAAGCAAATTTGCTGTTCTCTCTATTTAAGTTCAAACATTTTAATTGATCAGTAATAGCATCAACGGAAAGAATTTGTGTGCATGCTACTTCTGGTGGAACACCTGCAATTAATGATCAAGTAAATTTCAATTGCCAGAATGGGCAACAACTTGCATTGAAACATAATTTTGTCGGCATACCTGATGATCCGGGAACAAATGGTTGGTTCTTGTATAGCACAATACTTCGGTGTGAACTGGTAACAGAACTTCTCTTTGTTCTCTTTTTCTTTGCGAGTGTGGCACCCACGTCAGTGACTAGGGCATCCATGCATGTCTGAGTAGAGTTACAGTTCATAGGTCTTTGCCCATTACCATCAGCTGGTGGTTTGGTGAGACAGGTACTCTGGCGCAGAATGTGCTCTGGTGTTCTAATTAGAGAAGCCAAGTCACGAACCCGTGTAGGAGCTTTTGATCTTCTCTTTTTTGAACTCTGTGTCTGGTACGAAGGCAGGATAGACTCAACAGCTTGCAGTTTTGATTGTCTCCAAACATTTTCTGCCATATTCACACGACATGATGTGCTTGATATGATAGAAGTATATGCCTTATCAGTCCTCTTCTTCTTGTATATGTATGGAAAATGCATATAAGACATCATGTTGTCATATGCTGGCATATTATTGTAGTGAACCCCAAGTAAATTTCGGGTACTTGGATCTGTCTGCTGAACAGCATTATAATATTTTCGCTTGGATCCCTTCAGTTCATTTTCTTGTGTCAGAATCATGGATGAGCTGCTGTTGAAGTCATTTGGCCTTGGTGAAGAGGATCTAGTGTCACCATCCAACATGGTTTGTACAGCATTTTTGTGACAGATTTGAGCACTCACTCTTGCTTTTCCTTCTGCAGTGTCTTTTTGGCAATCAACATACTCTCTTGGCTGCACGGAACTATTTCTGGCAGGATACGGTGTGGCTGGAGATTGTTGTTCAGGCAGTGACAAGTGTTCTTTCAGCCATTGATTTGTAGAAAGAACAAGTTCATGGGCTAACTCCATCCGAGTGTTATCTACCATTGAATTAATTTCATTTCTGAGCTGCACAGTTGATTTTGATGCAACTCCATTGGTGCAAAAATTACGCACCTGTGAGTCCGAACCTGAATTGAAAGATCTGCAGGAGGATATATCATCTCCTGGTTCTTCCATGTCATAATTTAACACCCTTCTGCATGATCTCTTGGTGGACTTCAGATTATTTGAATCGGTACACTCCCCAAGTTCCTTTGGTGGGGGAGGAGTTGCATTTTTGTCTAGTGCATTCTTCCTTACATACTTTCTTCTGGCTGGAGTTTCCTTAGTAGTAGGAGGTTTCGGCAGTGGTTTTGGCTTGCCTTCTCTAATAACCTTGGGCCTGTGCTTTCTCCTCCTTTGTTTCAGCTGCGGTGTCTTATTCAAGTCAATGCTATCATTCCCTTCCTTGATGATGTGATTATCCTGGAGCTGTGTCTGATTCTCCTGGACTTGTGTGGAAAAAGTAGCATGTGAAGAATCTGTAGCAGGGTTTGCTACATCTTTATTATTTCCCAGCTCAAAGATTTCAAATGTGGTAGCACCAGCATTCATCTGCTCTTCAATTTGCTGGTCTTTTCTATGATCCGCATTTGAGCTTGCCTTCTCTGGTGTTATGGGTGCAAATTGGCCATAGGTGGTCTCAGGTAGTGAATTTAGATCATAAGGAAGGTGGTGAGGAAAGGGAACATCATCTGCATAGCAACATTCTCATTTCAGACCAGAGAGGTAACAAAAACAACATGCTTCAAATTTATTGATTTATAGTGTATTTCATGTTCCAGTATCAGTATTTACATTCCCCTCTTCTTTAATTTGGTAAGTGAGTGTGTTTAAAATGCTTTGTTCAAGTACAAGATAATAAAACCGCTAAATGAAAATGATGAGCAAATTAAAATTGTCTTGCAACTTACACCGAGGTTCTCCATGCATGACAGCATTATTATCAGCTGCGCTAGAGGCGGCATGGGCAAGGGCCAGGAGATCTATACAAGGAACCTCTCTCGACATCTCGAGTGTGTTGCCGGCACCAACAGGTCCAGCTCCATTATTCCCTTCATTGGCTGGTAAAGCAAACGGGAATTTATTTGGGGGCATAAAAAATTCATGGTGTTTATGTTCTTGAGGTGGTTTTGGGAGAATAGGCCTGTAAGGAGTTGTTGGAGCAATGCAAGAAGCCCAGTCTTGGAAGGCATCTTTTCTCTGTTCATTCATATCCATCCCTCAGTCTCTTCTGAGGGATCTTAAAATTTTAGATTTCCTCTGCCTTTGGCTTCTAGGTCTTCCTCAGCTCACTGAATTCAGTGAAATCAAGCTTTAGAATTACCTGCCATATAGAATTAAAAAAAAAAAAAATTAAAAAAAAAATAATAAAAAGCAAAATTTGAGAAATTTCAGGAGAGAGAACACAGGTAGAGACCAAAAAGTAGAGATAAATCACAACAAACACCTACCCAGCTCATCAAAAACATCAAGCTGTGGGGTTCTTCATCACTCTTAACCCCATTTTTGGAATTATCTGCCATAGTTAAAACAAAGGCAATTTTGAGAAAACTTGAGGAGAGAGATTGAGAAAACACATGTATAGACCCAGTTCTAAGCTAAATCTCAATTCCTACCCAGTTCACCAAAATCATCAAGCTCTGTAAATCTTCATCACTCTCGTCCCCATTTCATGGAATCACCTGCCATATAGAAAAATTCAGGCAAATTAGAGAAATGTCAGTAGAGAATAGCAGGTAGAAGCCACACTTTTGAGCTAACACAGAGCAGAACCAGTCCCACCCTGTTCAACTCTCACATCATACCAAAACCACCTCAGTAAAACAGATCTTTCAAACAAAACCCACAACCTTTGTAAAAATCCAAAATTGAGCTGAAAAGAAAAGTAAACAGCACAAATTTGAGGTAGAGCTGATCAGCTCAAACCTGGTAATCCCAGAATTAGTGAGATTTTCGGTTCCAGGAACAAGCTGGGCAAAACCGAAATCCTATAGATGCTCTTAAGGATCTCCCACAGAGAATGCCACTTTATTCTCTAATGTTGGTACAATTCAACACAAAGATTGAACCAAAAATATGTGAGAAAAATCATAGGCTGGATGGAGAGTTTACCTAGATCTCATTTTCAGTGACATGAAGACCAGTAAGGTGGAAAACAGAGCAAAAATGAGAAAAGGTCTTCTTCTTCTTCTTTCTCTCCCTCAGGAAAGTGTGAGAGAAAATGAAATTGAAGAAAACCAAACGCAAAGTCCCAGAGCTCTATTTAATAACTGATAACATTTTTCCCGGTAAATGACCCAGTCTTAATATGTAATACTAAGTTTTTCATTTTTTCCGTTTCTACTGTGAAACCTTTGTTTGTTTGTTTGTTTGAAACGAACCGTAAGGTGGCGTATAAGCAGTGGGGGTTAGTGTAATTAAGTCCCAACTTCAGGGGCAATTAGGTAACTCTAGTTTTCCTCAACAACCCACCGGTTGTGAAGCGTCGAGGGTGGCCTCCAACACGTGATCGAACTGAAAATCAAAGGGGTCTGCGCGTTCGACACGTGGCTCATTCAGGCCTTGTAAAGGTCCATTATAGGTCTCTAGGCTCTAAGGGCGTCCCCGTCAGAGGGAGGGGCGGCGAGTCCGAGGTCGGAATATTATTATTTTTAATTATTTTATTTATCTGCATTTCCAGGTCGTAACGGAGCCATCGGTTACGGCGTTAGAGTGGTCCCCCATGGCCACAACAAAGGTGCACGATTTTCTATGAGTTGGGCTGCTGATTGGATTTGGCGCGCATGTGGCGGGTATTCATCACAGTCCTATGTTATGGTTAGTGCTAAATTTTTTTGCTTATAATTTAAATTAATCCTCATTTAGATTATCAATATAGCTCCCTACTTTATGTTTGATAGATAGCAATCTCTGCATTTTTATGCTCTGCGCTGAAATTTTATTCTACACATGCATGCATGCGCACGTAACTTTTTATAGGTCCCACGTAATAAAATAGATGAACTTTATATAGGTCCCACGTAATAAATATCAACGAATGATAGCAGTACGTACCGTGCTATATATGAGAAACAAAAGTCAATCAACCCATGTTATAAATTTTATTGGCTCTTATTATTTCACTGACTCCCAAGATGATTTGGGATTGTCCACTTTTCGATCACAATTATAATATCGTCATCATGTGTCTTTCATTTAAAAATAATATACTGTAATGACTCGTCTTTTCTCGACACCGACTTTAATAGCGTCAATAATTTTCGTCATTGTCTTTTTGCTTCAACTAAATTAACTGTCATCACATTTATCAAACACAGAGTCCCTTATAAGATAGAATCTCACATCACCACACACAACCACACAGACACATATATATTCCTATCAGTATAGTGGATCGTGTTCTTCCCAGATAAACATAAACATATACTCAATACACATATACTCAGCAATCATAAGACCCAGAATCAAATTTAGTTGGATGGGTTTTTTTATTAACTGATTAGAATTTTAATTAGGATTTTATTTAATCATCAGAAAACATTTCTTTTAGCTTATTTATTTATTTATTTTTTTATCTTTTTTTATATTTTTTATTTACCTTGTTTTGGAGAAGGCGTTTCTTATGGGTTGGCATACACACAGGGATAGAGTTCGGTAGCTAAGATCCAAAATTCCCAATTGAGATGAGAGGATCTAATTTGGTAGTTTGCAACTAAGTTGGTCCACACCAGAGCAAATCTCATGCAGAAAAAATGTGTGGGGTTTTGCAAAACCGTTGCTTTTTCTTTGATTGAGTCGGTCACCGCTTGTGACTCTCACTCTAGCCAAGATGGAAGGAATCTCTTATCCCCTCTTTTCGCGTTCTCTCTCTGACTCTTCTGTTAAGCTTAATAATACACCAATTAATGGCTTAACGTGTTCCATATTTGTGCTTTAGGGGCCTCCCTTCTGGGTCACTGCTATTCTCTCATTGGCTGTGTAAACGGAGCCCCCCCTTCTTTTTACATTTTGGCATTCCCTTTTACTTGACTTGTGGGTTGGGGCGAGTAATCTTACTTTGGATGATGATCTGATGCCAATAGCATCCAAGTTTTCTAAAGTCAATTTTTGTAATTGTGCAAAATTGCTGCGTACATGTGCTGATTAATATTTCGTTTTCAGCACGTGTACGTATCTTTCAACGGTTATTTAACCGTTTAATTTTGTAAACACATGAATTTTGGTGGGTCATACACGAAGGACCAATGATGTGAATTTGTATTATTCAAATAATATATACATTTGACCACAATCACGTCTTATAATATATATTTATAGATGAATTTTATATATATCTCATTAAAAAGATAGATATACAACTACTTGTGTCTATAACAAAACTAATCATATATGTTTGTTTTCATTCTATTTGACTCTTGTGCTTTAATAATTTTGTCACTTTTCATAAAAATAATAACGATGTTATGAATCTTTTGTCTAAAAGTTAAAACAATGCCGACATATATTTTTTTCTTATGCAAATCGTTGTGTAGATGTTATTTTTAAGAACGCGATCTCTTATTGGTACATAAACTTCATAAGGGTCCCATGATAAGTGTCCAATGATTCATTATGAATATTCTCTTCACAATCATATATCAATTCACATAAATAAATTTTATATAGGTCTCATCAAAGCGACGGATGCATTATGTCAATCAATCTCGCTTTTCTGACTCTCACAATGGTTTGAGAATGTTCTTTCCTTTTATCGAAAATCAGTATTGTTATAGTCTTCTATTTAAAATTTAATACAGCGTTAACGTGCTTGTTTAGTGATTTTAAAACTTAGGTTGCCATGTACTTTATCTCTATCTTTTAATTATACTCCAATATGTTGGGATCTTTACTAAACATGGTGCCTTAAAAGTTATAATACCATCTAACACATATTCGCCTTTATAGATATTCACATATGTATCATGATCATATACTAGTCTCCACGCTTATGAGAAGATGAGTTTGTTTTTAGGGAGAATTTCACAAATGGCCACTCAACTATGACTCATTAGACATTTTGGTCACTCAATTATTACTCTGTCAATCACTTTAGTTACTGAATGTATATTTTGTCTCATTTTAATCACTTCTCCCATTCATTCCAATTCAGATTTCTTAATTTTTCACAATTGGTTGGTCGAAAATATGGCAAATTAATTTTTTCAATGAAAAAAATTAATGAAGTGACTAAAGTGATTAACATAGTTAAAGTTGAGTGACTAAAGTGATATATTTAAAAAGTGAGTGATCAAAGTGTCGAACATGTAAAAGTTGAGAGATCACTTGTGATATTATCCCTTATTTTTATAGGTAATTTGTCTTCACTTAGATTTGGATTAGTTAACAAATATTTACAATTTCTTAAGTTTAGATGGCGTTCTCATTTAAGCAATTTCATATTATAATGCAAATGACTATAATATATATATATATATATATATATATATATATATATATCTCTTTTTAGTGTGATCTTAATCGTTTATAAATTTGAATATATATATATATATATATATATATATATATATATATATATCTCTTTTTAGTGTGATCTTAATCGTTTATAAATTTGAAGAAATGAACTCTATGTTACTTATGGTTATTGGTCCAAAAAAAAGTTGACGATACATCAACTGGTACATTAATGATAGACCAACTTTAATTTATATTATAGTAGACTATCTCTTTATAATTATAGATTAGTTTGAAATCATGCTTGGTTAGATTACCCCAGTGTATGAATCAAGTATGTCAAATTGTATTTACTTGATACACCGACATAATAAAGTACAATAGAGTGAACGTAGGTTCATCTCTTCTAAATATCTCTATATCCTACTAAAACGATAGATCTCATATGCCGTACAATATGAAAGTCAATGTCAGATAACTTTTATTACGAATTGACTATGATTTTATTATTTTTTATATAATAAAATAATATCATCATCATGAGTCTTTCGTTCAAAAATTAAAATGGTGCTAGAATAAAAATTAAGACGGCGCTAGAGTAAAACATATTCGTCTTTTGACAAATTTAAAGTTGTCAGCACCATGCCACCATTTTCCTCTTAACATATTCTACTCCAACATATTAAATCTTCATCGAATGTAGCGCCTCATTTGTTCATAGTCACATCACACGCACTATCCACTTTAAAAGATTTAGAGCTGTTTTTCATTGGTGGAAGGACTAGGTTAAGCTTTATATATCAATTTAACTTTTAATAATCATCTTTTTCTTTGCCAGAAAAATAATAAAAATCTTGGCTTTATGAGAAGCTTTCAATTAATCAGAAGTTGATTAATTAAAGAGCTTTTTACTTAATTAATTATTTCTTCTCTAAGGTTATTGAACAAAGGGATAGAGTTAGGTAGCTAAGATCCAAAACTCCCTATTGAACAGAACCGGAAATCACGATGATGAGCTGGTCTAATTTGGTGGTTTGCAACCAAAGTCAGTCAGTCCGGTCAGCACAGAGACCAAAATCAGAGCCAATTCTCCACGCACCAAAACTGGTCTAATCGTTCCTTCTCTTCTTCTTCACTCTGTCGGTCACCGTTTCTATCTAAACCCATAGCGAATCTATCCCCTTCTTTTCCTCTGAAAGACTCTAAAGCTTTCCAGACACGTGTGGCAGTTCTTCCAGATCACTGCTCTCATCTCATTGGCTGTAAATAATTTCCTTTCCCCTGTTGGTAATGTAAATTCTGGGTAGTCAGGTAAAATAATTCTAGGTTACTTTTTATATTGCTTGCTGTGAGGTGTCAGTCATGCATGCTGGCCAGGGCAAGAAAGTTGTTGTCATGCATTTGTTGCTTTCTCCACAAAGAGGATCCCCAATAGATATTTGATCCTGCCGAGTACACAAGCGAACAGATCTACCCACTTGGGTTTTTGAGATTCCCCACCCTCCACTAGGGAGCTTGGGTTTAGATATAGAGATGATAGAAAAACAGAAAATAAATATTTTTCTACGTGATGGGATGTGGGGATTTCTACTTTTAGGTGGCGCGTCAGGTGCGCGTACGAGGTTTCGACCTCGAGCGTCCTGACAATAATTGTTAGAACATTCTATTACATCGCGCACGATTGTACGTGTCGAATATAATAAAATTATTTGTACCACATTTATTTATCTTAATGTCGACTGAATTTAGTATAAAAGTGAGTCCTCAATTTTGTAAATTATATAAGTGACAAACTTAGTTTCAAACATACCATCATACTGAAATAATATACACTTTGTTTTTCTGTTGGTATTTTCTCATATTTCGAATTAGTATTTCTGCTCATTTATTTTTTGACAATATAAAATGTCTACGGTTATAATAAAGATAAATTTAGATACAAAAAAATCACAGAAACAATAAAAATGATATGAATTAGAAGGACGAGTGAAGAAAAGATGTTTATCATGTTGGGATGAATTATGAGTGGATGTCTGCAATTATAGATGTGTGTTGTTTTCGTTGCTAATGTGAAGAATACACATTTCAATGCTTTGGAAAATTTGCGTTAAAGAATTGTCTATTATGTTGGAGTTTAAAAAGATTTGTGATGTTGCTAATTTGGATTGACCCATGATTATAGGTTACAAAGAGGAGACGAATATATTCTCACTATAAGTGCTTGGCCTTGATATGTTATTTTGGACATGATTTTTTTCGACATTATTCCATAGGGTATGTGACATCTATTGGTTTGTCTTTAAGACTCCATTGATTTCATTTTTCTTTTCATGTCGAAGTTAGGGAGTGTTCAATAGAATGCTAAATCAGATAGACAAAATATGCCTCAATTAGACTTGGTAACTATTTGAACAAAAGAAGCACATTATGTTATAATGGATAGAGAAATGTGTGATTACATATAATGACTCACTCTTTGAAGCATGACCATGCCAAAAGGGTAATTAACTAAGCAGTTCTTCAATTATGTGTCCTAGAAACAAGATTAATAGTTTGACAACCATATTAAACAATTACAATCTTTAACATCCAACTCTTCTGACTTCTTCTACTGATCACTCAATGTAGTACATGTTGTGGAAGAGGCATTGACTTCCTTAGGTTTTCTCTTACTACCTTAAAGATGATCACAACAATTGTTTAAGAGTGACAATCGGCATTGAGTTTACTTCCAAACCTGTAAACTTGCCGAAGTTTTTAGTTTTGACTAACACTCAAGTGCTTTAGATTGGAGAAATTAGAGTTCTTGGCGGATGCTTATGGTGACCCACTAGTTGCAGCATAGTCTCCATGATTTTCGGTTTCCTAGATTTGAAAAAAAAATTGTGACCGGTCACTCTTGTTGGCAAATTAACCAACAAAGAGAATTGAACTAGTAAGTGACCAATGAAGAATTTTTCCCCTACTACAATCACCAAAGCACTGATCTTTGACAAAATTATATGTGACTTCGTTGAGAAAAAGTTTGGAGTAGATGACAAAGGCGCAGCTGAAATCCTAAGAGAGATGTAGGGTTCCACACAATATTTTAAAAATCTCTCTGGGCGATCACCTAGGTGTTAGAAGGTGGTCAACTGCCTCGACTAACCTAAGCGGCGTTAGGCATGCCGGGTTTAAGAAAATGTTCAAAATATTATTTCTTTTTGGATCAAATATTTAAAAACTAACTTTTGATTTGTAAGTATTCATTATATACTTAACATTTATCACATGTTTTCAATCAATTATTGCTGACTACTATTATTTGTTTTAATTAGAAACTTACTTATATATTATATAATAAAATTAAGAACTAAATTCAGTTTAGTCCCTCAAACTTTAGGCCAAACATCAGTTTGGTCCCTCATCTTTTTTTTTAATCAAACTCATCCCTGATCTCTCAAATTGCATCAATTTCGTCAAAAATTTGAATTTGGCTCGAAAGATGACGTCATGTGCTGAGTTGGAGCCGACACAGGGACCCACTTTTCAGATTTTAGAAGGGCAAAATGGACATTTCCAAATTAATCTAATTTATATTTTTTTTTCTCTAATTTTCTCTATTTTCTTCTCTCTCTCTCTCTCTCTCTGGTTGGGCTTCTTCTCTCTTCTTCCTCTCTAGATCGACGACCACGAAACCCCTTCTACCAGTGCCAGCTTATACAGTGGAATCATAACAATGAAAATTGCAATAGAGTGCCCAATTTATCCATCCACATTATGAAATTATGATTCTTTTCTGGTGGTGGAAACAATTGTTCCAATACAATCAAAGATTTCTAGTATACACAAGGAAGAAGGGTACCTCAGAAACGCTAGCTCCAAACACTCGTGATTCAATACTTCTAGGATATGAAGTGCTAACTCCAAACACTCGTGATTCAAGCTCGGCAAGTGATACGCTCAAAGCAAGCGCATAATTTAACCCTGAAATGTCATTAGTAGTATAAGTAAATAGGGATCGTTCTATTCCGGGGATTGAGGGTACATCTGTCATTGTCAAACAATTAAAACAATTAAAATTAAAACAAAGTATAATATTCACAAAGATATTCACAACTATAAACATTTTACACGAAATGGGGGGATTTTGTTTTTGGTTTTTCGAAAATAAAACTAAGTTAATAAAACAATTAAAATGCCAAAACATAAAAATACAAATGGAATGAGAGAACAAAGATCAAAAACCGAAACATATGATTAAAATCGATTCAAACCCTAATATTGTTCATCTAAGTCATGAGAAAGGAGTTGATCATGTGAAACGTTAGAAAGCAAACAATTTCCCATATTTTACTTTTCAATGCTAATTAATCTAAGTGAAAGCACAAAGACTAATCCTATCAAACATGCATTCAAGCCCTAGAAAGCTAGTCAATCATGACATGTTCAACGCATAAAGCACATAGAAAGGCTATCAACTCAAGTGTACAACTTAGTATGGAAAAGTCCACCTAATTGCAATTCTCTTTAATTAAATTCGATCTTTGTACAAAACCTTTACTACTTTGATTCAAGTTTACACAAAACAAAAAGTTGATTTTATGTTCTTGAACCTAGCATCAATTATATCGAAACCCTAAGTGTTTGCAACCACATAAGATTAAAATACAAAAGTCATCTATAACGCAAATTTAATTAAACAAACCCACATAAGCAACTCTCGAAGAACAATAATATGAATCTGAAAATTTCATTCAATCATATAAAAATTCCAGAATTTAATATTCATTCAAACACATATGTCAACTAGAACAAAACCAACGAAATTCAAACAAAGGTTACAAAGTAGAGGTCGAATTACACCGTGGATGGAAGATGAGGATGAATGATTTTTGTTGTGATCCTTGAAGCTTGAAAGCAAGTCTTCAATGGTGGATGGTGGAGGAATAGGTCACGGCTTCTTCTTCTCTTCCTTGGCCTTGCTTGAACTCGTGGCTTGCTCTAGAGGATGGAGAAACTCACGGCTATGCTAAAGGGATTTTCTGATTTTTTCTAAGTTGTAAATTATATGGAGAGGAGCCCCTAGACGTTGAGAATGAAGGGATTATATAGAGAACGGCAATGCTTGGCCTCCGAGCCGTGTATTTTCTGTTTATTTTCCAAGGAATTAAATTAATAATTCCACATAGCTTCCACCAATGAGAAATTGCCAAGTAAGCCCTAGTGTGTCATCCAACCAATCATAAAACTCCAAGAAGATTCCCTAATATATTCTTGCCGAAATTCCTTGAATATATTTCTGATTTTCTTCTTGTAATTCGGCCAAAATACCATTAGGGTTTCTAGGGATGAATCTAGACGCCATTTGGTCCTTTTCTTGATGTCCACACTTTTTCTTTCCATAAACTTCACCCTAGAAAATCTCTAGCGTAATCTTTTATTTTCTTCTTGATTTTCACGCCAACTTTCTCTCCTCCCTTTGGTTTTCACGGCAAAGCATCCCTAGGGTTAGGGTTTTGCGTCACAAACCCTAATGTCATGGGCTTTGATGGGCCTTGATCCATTTTGCCGAAAATCCACTTCATTCTTGAGAGTTCTTGGGCCTCGTTGCTTCATCTTCAAGCCTTCTCATTTTCCAACGCAAAACACATTATTTTTCCAGTTCTTTTTCATAGTTGCGTTGGAAACTTGCTAGGGAAGCCTTCCTCCATTTCGTAGGATTTCCTGGTTGGACTAGGAAAGCTTATTTCTTCATTTCTGCTCAAATGTGTGGGCCGTTTTCTCTCATATTCGTTCGTCTTGATGTTCGCAGGCTCCTCTTTCCATTCGTGCGTTCATTTCCACTTTTTAGCTCGGATGTCCTGAAAATAGAAACTAGTATGAAAAATAGAAACTTACCTAATTTGAAAAATAGAAACTTACTAAAAATGAAAAATAGAAAGTTACTAAAAATGAAAAATAGAAACTTTCCTAAACTGAAAATGGAAACTTGCCAGAAATGAGAAATGAAAACTACAAAAATGGAAACTTTCTACAATAAGGAACTTTCCCAATCAAATAATGGAAACTTTCCCAAACAAGGATTTTTCAAGGAAATGGCGCAGAAAAATGTAGGAAAATGCATATAAAATGTCGCATTAAAATGCTCCTATCAGCAAGAGCTCAACCACCTGAGGAACTGTCCCAACACTCACAACTGAGCTCCTGACTGACTCGTGTGAACAAATTGTCTTCAACAAACTCAGTCCAGGCAACACCCCTTTCGAGTGCCTCTTATCTTTCACTAGCCTCAACAATCCAACCACAAGACTCAAACTCGAGGTAAATTCTGACTCCAAATCCTTGCCCTCCATCAAAACATCAATCAATTTCGTACAATTGATCTTGGTCTCAATCGACCCCTCATTCAACATATCAACCATTAACGAAATCTTTGCGGGTTGCATCAGACTCGTCTTAGACTCAGAACTGAGGTCCAACTCTTCTATCATCTTCTTCAGATCCAACTTCTCCGCCGCAACGCCATCGCAAACTAACCCACCTCCGCCGCCCAGAACTTGCCCACCACCGCCCACATCAAACTTGAGATCCCCAACCCTTCTCGGACCAGGCGGCTGATACATCGGCATTTTTTAGCTACGTGAATCGAGCAAACAGAGAAGACCGAAATCCCCTTACAGCGGCGATCAGAAGGGAAGCGATCGGAGGTCAGGGGTACCCCACCTGCAGGCATAACCGCTGCTGCTAGGGCTCGCTGGCCCGTCGGCCTCCAGCTCCGATTCAATCCTCGCCCACAGAATACCACCACCTCCATCACACCCCAAACCCTCGCTTAATTCCTTCACTTTGCAATCTGGTTGGGCTTCGGATCGAAGTTTTCGTCACCGGAGCTCAACTCGGAGGTCATGGAGAAACCAACCGTGGGTGATATTTGATAGAATTGGTGGAGGTGGAGGTGGTAGAAGGGGTTTCGTGGTCGTCGATCTAGAGAGGAAGAAGAGAGAAGAAGCCCAACCAGAGAGAGAGAGAGAGAGAGAAGAAAATAGAGAAAATTAGAGGAAAAAAAATAGAAATTAGATTAATTTGGAAATGTCCATTTTGCCCTTCTAAAATCTGAAAAGTGGGTCCCTGTGTCGGCTCCAACTCAGCACATGACGTCATCTTTCGAGCCAAATTCAAATTTTGGACGAAATTGATGCAATTTGAGAGATCAGGGATGAGTTTGATTAAAAAAAAAGATGAGGGACCAAACTGATGTTTGGCCTAAAGTTTGAGGGACTAAACTGAATTTAATCCTAAAATTAAATATAAAAAAATTAAATATAAAAAAAAATCCGTTGAGGCGCCCACCTCATCTTTGCTTGAGCAATTAGATGCTAGGTCCCTCCCCACCGCCTGCTTACCACCTAGTGACTTTTAGAACATTGGTTCCACATATTAAAAACCATAGTTGTCGAAATTGAAAAAACCAAACGCAACAGAGGTGTAGAAGGTAAACAATCTAATAGTCAATTAAATGTCAGGGCCGGTTTTGACATTTTGAAGTTGTGAGGCAAACAAATAAAAAAGATAATTAGACAGAAAAAAACTCTTTTCTAAAAAAGACCTAACCGCTCTGCTAGGGTTTCCTCGTTGATCTTTCATCTTTGACAAAATTCCCAAACCTATGGCTGATGCCACAAATGGCCTCGCAGTGGTGTCCTTCTCCGGTGGATTTTGCGTCGACTGGGGGCGTGCTGGTAGTCGTCTTTTCCTTTTTTTCCTTCTCATTTTGTTTGCTGGTAGCGGTGATGGAGGAGTTTTGACAGATCTGGTTTTTGATCCGATGTTGGCTCCTGCTGGGAGGATGGTGAAAGGCGCAATCGACGAGCGCCTGATTGTTGGAACTCGAGTTGTTAACTTCAACGGCTCGGACGATTGCAGGGCTGCAGGTGGATGCGAGTTTGACGGTGGCTAGTTTGCCGACGAACGCGGGGTAGCTTGTAGTGGTAATATTGGTTGGTGGCTCGAGCGCACGGTAGGGAAGGCCATGCGGAAGTGCGGGCTTGCTGTGGCAGAGGCTGGTGGCCTGAAAGCTCTTTTAGGAGGCTGTGGGGTGTCCATAGCGTTTTCAACAACTTGGGCTTCATGCTCTTCTTCTGGGCTCAGTGTTTGGGCCTTAAGGGCTAATAGGGCTTCTCTGGATTGGATTTTTGCCCTTGTTTGGGGCTTTTGGGCTAAACTTTGGATGATGGGCTGCCTGTGGACTAGCAATTGGGCTGTGTTTGACTGGAGCTTATTATTTCCAGCGGTTCTGATGAATAAAGATGGAGTTGAGGGTGTCTTATCATTCTCTACTCCTTATGTATTTGATTTTGATCTTTGGTTGCAAAGACTAGTAGCTCTGAGGGTTTTTTTATTCCTGCTTTGGAGTTCCTAGGTTTTTGTTTGGAATAATGGTGCGTGAATTTTCTAAAAGGTGGGTGTACTGGGGATATGTTGGGTTCTTGTTCTTGTTTAGAATAGGAGTTTTAAGGTGCTTCGTTTTTGTACTGCTTACTGAATCTATATAATGAGCTGACCTCTTTTAATAAAAAAAAATAAAAAATAAAAAACTAAAATGTGACCTCATATAAAAAAACAACTATCATTCTTATGAATTTTTTTCCTAAAATAAATTGAAGCCAAATATAATAGTAGCAATTGAAAAAAATAAAAATAAAAAACAGAGACCAAAAGGTGTTCAATACTAAAAGAAGCTAAGAAAAAAAAAAACATCTATATTGTACTCTTAAATTAGAAAGAACATTAGTATCAATGAAAAAAAAAAAAGTGTTTAGTACCAAAAGAAACCATGAAAAAAAGGCAATATAAAATGAAGCCCATGTGCTCGAACCTGGGTGATTAAAGGCCACACAAAATCACATACTACTGAAATAGAATAGATTCTAGCTATATTGATGGCAAAGAATATCTAGAATCAAATTGTTTTTTTTTTTTAGAATAAGAAACCTTTATTAAAATGAACCAAAGTTACATGACACGGGAATGACCGGTGGTGGACAAGAATTCCCCACTCTCCTCCCTAGAACCTAAACCAGTTACGGGTTCTTCACTAAAAATGACATCCATGAGCCGAAAGGGCCCAACCCCTAACCACCTATACCGCCCAACATCTCGGGCTACCGAGAATCCCGAGAATATCGATACCACCTCATAGACAACCGCTAAAACAACCAACGCCCTCTTCCACACCGTGTCTCAAAAAAGCCAAACCACGTGCAAGGATCGCTCGTCAGCACATTGACCATAAGATAAAACCGACAATAAACCAATTCGTCCCCAGGAAAAACAACACATCCATGGCACCTCAATTTGACCCAACCCTAGCTCAACAGAGTAGGGACATGCTAAAGACCAGAAAAACCTAACCAAAACCCTAATCGAAACCCTAACCAAGAAAACTACCTGAAACAAAGACAGAGCCCAGCCGCCGCAAACATCTTCCTTCTCCTCAGATGACCCGCCGGCAGGCCACTACCATAAATCAGTCCCGTTGAACTCGCAACGCCGGAGAGACACAATCCATGCAGCAAGCCACACCAACCTCAACTTTTGTCGGCCGGATCCAGGCTTAAAGGCAGATCCCGACGAGCCCACACCAAGTATCAGTAAGAAACTCGCCGTGCCTTGTCGCCCGGCTTCGTCCATCCGCTTGTCAGTCTGACACCCTTGCACTCTTCGCCTATCGACCAAACTTAGAGAGAAAGTCGTCGCCATACGATCCATGGCATACTGCCGCCACGATCTGGCCACTGCCCACCTACTCCAAGCCTGCGTCGATCGCCAACCATCCATCCTGCCCATCTGCACAGCCGCCTGAGAGGAACGAAAAGTCATACGCGACCAGGAAGGACGAAACAGAGACCAAAACTGGAACCTCGAGACCCCACAATCCCGTCCGGCAACACCCGCCACTCGTCGATGAGGCCGAGACCTATGATCGACGCTGGGGCGCCGCCGGACAGGCAGCAGCCGCTTCTGTGCTCTTTCCAAACCCTAGTTTCTTCCCTCTATTTTCGGAGCGTTCTTTTTTCTCAGAGGTATATATCAACTTACTATCTAGAATCAAATTGTTGAAGTACATTTATATGAAGAAAAAAAAAATGCTTGTCAAAGACCTGAGGCGGTCGCCTTAGGTTGCACCCCTCAGGGCCAGCTAGCAATGGTTAGATGGATGTTCCACCAACACAAACTTAGAGCAATTGCCAATGACTTTTTCGTAGGCAAACGATTCATCTACTCCTTAAAATGGGAGAAAATAAAATTATTTTTTCTTCCACACCTGAGTTGAGTCGTGGTGAAAAATCCCAATATCAATAACCTATGACTGGGCATAAATTTGGACGTATTTTTGCTTCTAACAACTGCATAACTGTATAAACCAAACTCGAACACCAACTCGACAAAGAACTCTCTGAACAGATTTTTCTTCGCTTTATCTTTGAAATTGACCTAATCTGGCGATTTGATTCTCTGCCGTAGCGGTGGCGAGCTCTATGGATGGGGTTCTAGAAATCTCATAAAAGGGGGTCAGTCTAGTCTTGCAGAACAGAAAGTAGAAGATGACTCCGGGGATTAATTAAAATAGAGTCGCTGTCGTAGTGGTCTATACTTTGACATGTCTTGGAGTACTGAGTTGCATGGCAGAAAACATGCAATTATGGTATAAACGCAACAGTATATTCTAGCAAGCAAATAGAAGTAACTCATTCTCCATAAATCGATTGAAAATAGTAATCTAATTTGAGATCATTATCAACTCTAGTTGGAATCATGACTTGAAATACATAAACTGGAACTTAAGGACCAGTTATGGAGCCAATTTCCCGCAATGACCCAAACTTGTACTAAGTCATCTCAATAACTAGCTAGTGAGTGACAAGACAACCTCCTTGAAAATCCAGACTCAGTAGGACCAAGCCCATACAAATGAAATTAGACTACACCAGGCTCACATAACCCTAACCTAAAAATAGGCTCAAAGGTCCATATCCATAAGCAAAGGCAACCCAACACTCCTCCAACACCATCAAATGCCATCCATGGAACGCCATCACTTTTGTTGCATTCGAATACTCATGTGAACTCTTCCCTATTAAACTCTTTTTTTTTAGGGGAAAAACGAACTGATTATATTGACCAATCAATGGGTACAATGGGAAGCAATAAAGCTTCTAATAACTGGAGGGACATGCCCACTCCAAGATAAATTGAAAGAAGAAAGTAGAGCAAGTTTAGCTAAGTTGTGGGCCGCTGTATTGGCCTCACGGTACACATGCCTCAAAGAAGATCAAACTAGCACATGTAGAAAGGAGTTGATATCCTTGATAACACGACCCAAGGGGGAGGTTTCTTCACCCCCAGACTCAACAGAAGAGACTAAGTGCTGACAATCTGTCTCAAAAATAATGGGAGAAAGATGATACTGTACTGCTAGGGAGCAAGCAGCACTGCAAGCCATGGCTTCTATAGCTTCAGGAGAGGCAACAGAAGTAACCTTGATGCATGTACCGCCAACAATGTCACCCAATGCATCACGTATAACCACTCCTATCCCACCAGATTTAGATAACAAATCAAAAGCACCATCACAATTGGCCTTTAGCCAGCCGGAAGAAGGCGGGGACCAACCTGGCCTAATCATCCCAGAAGTACTCTGAGTAGTAACCAAATGAGACTGAAACAACATAAAGGAGGATCTGATCTGAAAATGCAAGTGGGTCAAAGAAACAAATTTATTTGACCACACTCTCAGATTACGCTCCTTCCATACAAACCATCCAACAAACAGTAAAAAGGCCACATTCTTTTTAGAGAGAGCTTCAAAAAGCAAGATGCCAACCAAGTAACAATTGACGTACCTTCATTGCAATCAATCTGTAGGACACCATGCAACTCAGGGAAGAAAGAAAGCAGATCCTTTACAAACTGACAATCCCTCGTAATGTGATTAATAGATTCATCCTGATCATTGCAAAACCAACAACCATCCTGGACTAAGACTCGTCTAGTGCGTAGCTGAGCAACTGTAGGAAGGATAGAAGAGCAAACTTTCCACCAATGAACTTTAACCTTACCAGGAATTTGAGCAAACCAAATCTGCTTCCAAAAAGAAGAAATATTACCCGGATGAGAAGTAGCTACCCCACTATCATGAAACTCACTAAAAGCCAGAGCATAAGCGCTTTTAGTAGAGAATCTTCCCCTCTTATCATAATGCCAAATAAGACGATCGGGTACATCACGCTGACTAAGAGATATAGAAAGAATCAAATCCACATCCTCAGGTGCAAAATATTGATTAATAAGAACCTGATTCCAAGTAAAACCTGGAAGTAACAAATCTACAACCCTCTCTGGGCCATCCACACGACTAATAATAGGAAGAAAAGTAGAGGGTCTTGGAATCCATGGATCCTCTCAAACCCTTACTGACTGCCCATTCCCTACCTGCCAGCGGACACCCCTTCTCAAAATATGTTTTGCTGCATGTATACCCCTCCAGCATGCAGAAGGTGATGAAGAAAGCTCACTAGACCAGAAGTCACCATTAGGGAAATACCTAGCTTGATACAATCGAGCCAAAAGAGAACCTGGATTACGAATTAACCTCCAACCTTGCTTTGACAAAAGAGCCAAATTATGTGCATGCAAATCCCGAAAACCCATTCCACCAGCCTCTTTGGGTTGGCATAATCGGTCCCAAGATAACCAATGAGTTTTCCGATTCTCACCCTTACTGCCCCACCAGAACTTAGCACACTTCCGATGCAGTGAATCACATAAATGCTTAGGTAATAAGAAGAAACTCATAGTATATGAAGGAAGGGACTGAGCAACTACCCTTATAAGAAGATCCTTCCCTGCACTGCTCAGAAGTTTGCCTTGCCAACCCTCAAGCTTCTTGTTCAAACGCTCCTGTATGTAAGCAAAAGACTCAGTTTTATTTCTCCCCAAATAAGTAGGTAGACCCAGATATTTGTCATGTTTGTCCACAATAACCACACCAAGTGAACCTGCAATCAGCTGCTGCAAAGAACGACACACCTTCTTACTAAAGACGATACTGCTTTTAGAGAAATTAACTTTCTGGCCCGAAGCTAACTCATAATCCAACAAGACATCCTGAATATGAGAACATTCCTCTAAATTAGCCTTGCCAAACAGAAGGCTATCATCTGCAAATAAAAGGTGGTGGATAATAGGAGCCCCTGAACAAATCTGAACCCCTTGAAGTTGCCCCTGAGTAGCCTTATGCTCCAATAGAGCTAAAAACACTTCAGTACAAAGTAGGAATATGTATGGTGATAACTGGTCACCTTGCCTCAAACCTCTGGTAGGTGCCAAGTAGCCACGAGGCTGCCCATTAATCAAAAAAGAATAACGCACAGACTTCACACACTGCATAATGACCTATATCCAGGACTCATCAAATCCCAACCGACATAAGACTGCCTCCAAGAAAACCCACTCCATGCGGTCATAAGCCTTACTCATGTCAAGCTTAAGAGACATCACTCCATCAGAACTGGAACGGTTATTATGAATGAAATGAGAAACCTCATTAGCAATAAGAGTATTGTCAGATATTAAATGCCCAGGAATAAAAGCGCTCTGAAAAGGAGAAATAATCTGGGAGAGGATACCCTTCAATCTATTAGCGATCACCTTAGAGCAAATCTTATAGATGACATTACATAGAGCGATGGGACGCAAATCTGACATGCAAGTAGGGTTTTTAACCTTTGGAATAAGACAAACATGTGTGTAATTAATCGAAGCAAGTAACTGACCAGAATGGAGAAAGCTCAGAACTGCACACACAACATTAGATCCAATAGTATCCCAATATCGTTGAAAAAATAAAGGAGGCATCCCATCCGGTCCAGGAGCCTTAGTGGGATACATCTGAAAGAGAGCAACTCTAATTTCAGTTGCCGTGTAAGGAGCACAAAGCATGGAGTTCATTTCCGGTGTGACCCTTGGCTGAACCAGTGCCACTACAGATTGCATATGAGACAAATCAACCTCACCTGCCCTGAACATCGAACCAAAATAATCCAGAACCACAGCCTCAATACCCCCCCTTCGTGGACTGCCATACCCCCTAGTTATCAAAGAGCCCAAGCAAACGATTTTTTGCTGGTCGATTGGACGCCTTCATGTGGAAAAACTTAGTATTACGATCACCTTCAGCTAGCCAAGTAATCTTCGCCCTTTGCTTCCAGTAATCATGCTCCTGCGCAAGCAGACCATCCAATTTTGAGGACAAAGACAGACTCTCCTGTTGGTTAGATTCTGAAGCAGGTAAATCAAGAAGAACCTGGAGTCTGCCCCGTAAGAACTCAATCTCCCTGCGTCTACATCCAAAAGTATTCCTCTGCCAATCATTAAGGGCGAAACGCGTATGCATAATCTTCTGAGAAACTTCTAACATAGGTTGGTTCTGTGGCTCACACACCCAACCCGATTTCACTACCTCTGCACAAGCTTCATGCCTTACCCAGAAGCTCTCAAAGCAGAAGCGCTTGCGCCGACGCTGAACAGGGGCTAGGGGAGACCGATGCACTCCCAAAATGATGGGAACATGGTCCCCATGAATAGGTTTTAGATTGGAAACCCGAGTAGCTGGGAATATATCTGTCCAAGACGCCGTCCCCACTGCCCTATCTAGCCGGCATCTAATGCCAGCCCTACTCCAGGTAAAGGCCGAGCCAGAGAAACCCAGATCAAATAAATCGCAGAAGGCAAGAACATATCTAAACTGTTGCATCTGCCCTTCACGACGTACACAGCTCCCATCTTTCTCTGACGCATGCAGAACTTCATTAAAATCACCCACCACAATCCATGGAAGTGCAGATTGCACAGATAGCTCACGAAGGAGCGTCCAGGTCCGGTGACTCTCACTGGTTGTCGGGTGTCCATAAAAACCCGATAGTCTCCAAGCAATCCCAGAACCATCTCTTTCCCAGACTTCAACATCAATGTGATGATGCGACTTTGACCGAAACCTAACATCAATGCCATCACTCCAAAACAAAGCCAGACCACCGGACTGGCCCCGGCTAAAAACAGCGTCACAGTTGAGATAACCGAGCTCCAGTCTCAGATTTTTCATGTAGTCCGGATCAGAGACCTTTGTCTCGCTCAAAAAAATAAAAGATGGACGATGTTGGGTGATCAATTGCTTCAAAGCTTGCACCGCGGAGTCTTTGCCTATTCCACGACAATTCCAAGCTAGAACATTCATCTGGATCGATACCAGAAGGACATACACGCACAGATATGGCGCCTAGGATCGCTAGACAAAACGATCAATGTTCTCTCAGAGAGAGGATAGCGCGGCTTACACCCAAAAGGCTGCAGCGCCGCCGTCGCAGACTGCCGGAGTCGAAAAGTGCAGCGGCCAAACTAGGGTTTAGCGGCTGTCGTAAAAACTTACACCAGAAAATATTTATCTTCCCTATTAAACTTAAATGTGGGTAACCATAAATTTGTAAATTAATATGAGTGTTACATCCAAAATCTCAGTCCTTGCCTAAGTGTGCTAAATGTGGGTGATCACAAATTCATAAAGTAATTTGAGCATCACATCCAAAATGTGGGCGCCAACTTCACACTCATGTATGGTGACTACATGTGGACTAAGTGACATAGAGCACG
This sequence comes from Rosa rugosa, assembly GCF_958449725.1. Taxonomy (NCBI): domain Eukaryota; kingdom Viridiplantae; phylum Streptophyta; class Magnoliopsida; order Rosales; family Rosaceae; genus Rosa; species Rosa rugosa. The sequence continues at coordinate 15,347,039 of NC_084826.1, read as the reverse complement.
TGTGACTGTGAGACATTCACATGCAGTAATTTGAAAATCACAATCAAAATCAATTAACATTATTTACAAATGCCTAAATCCTTATAAACACATTTGATATTTCTCACTTTTCCAATGTGGAACAAACACTCCACAATTGTTTAGTCATTTGATGACGAGGTGAACGAGACCATATAAATTCATATTCTTTCTGCATACATGATGTTTCTAATTAGCATTTAAAAGCATACTCTTTGACATTCAATGCATTGATAATCCATTAATTTAATTATTTAGGTGTGCTAAAAGCAAGACAAAAGTAGAGCGCAGGTTGAAAAATGTCGTCCCATTTTATTGTTCGGAAAAATTTATGTTTTGCATGGATTTCACTTGTTTTCAATCCCAAATTGGCTTCTTTTAGCATTGAATTTGACTTCCAATGGTCTAAATAGGTGTTAGCACAGAAATTGATGTTAATGCTTCTCCATGTCTTTTGGTTATGAATTTAGATGTCAACATCAACACAATAAACATCAATATCATCAACACATTATGTTGATGTTGAAGCTAATGTGTTGATGTTGAAGCCTCTCCTAAATGAAAGTAGTAGTAAGAATTTAAATAAAAGAAACGTCAATGTTTATTTATTTTATATCGGAAACCAATTACTTTTCCACTCACGCAAATGCCACCTTCCACCCTAGACCTAACAACCCCTGTTTCATATATCTAACAAGATAAAGAGTAAGAAAGTATGCTTGGTGTAATGAGATGAGAAACTATGTATGGTAATACTTGCATATGGGAAGAAGAGAGCATAGCCAAACCCTTAGACAACTACACCCACCCACCCACAAGATGCTTGATCACTCAAATTGCTATAATGCTATATATATACGTGTATTTTTAGCTAATTAGTTGCGTCTTTACCTCTCTCATTTGTCTCCCGCACCATTACTTCCAAGAGTTTGATGCATATCCACCAAGCAAGCTCCACAGTCTATATGTCGGTAAAGACGTATATATTATCTGCTAAAGGAGACTGAAGGGGGGGGGGGGGGGGGGGGGGGAGGGAAAATAACCATCATCCTCTGTATTGATTGTGAATTAAGGATGCCCCAATTCAATATACAAATTGATTGATGCATTATACAAGATGCTTTTAACGTCCGTCTTTCTTAAAGTGAGTGTACTATGTTGGTTCTATGTCCCTCGCCCATTGTTTTCACATGTATTTTCACTGCTGCACAGAAGAGCAGAAGCCTTCATTGAATTGTAGATGATGCATTCCATTCTTAGGCCTAACATGGTTAATAACTCTGGAGCTTAGTAAGTAGTTGTGCAATTTGCATATGCACTTTTTAGGCCCAAAAGTTTAGGCCCAAAAATGAGATTTTTGAGCCCGAAGCGAACCGTTAAAATCCTCCCCGAAACGAACCGTTAAAATTGCAACAAAGTGAAAATGGAAAAGGAGAATAAATAATTACACAATTATAGGCTTGAATCTAATAGCAAAAACAAATGTGTCCTCGAAGTATTTCTCCTCTTTCTAAGTAGAATGTCATCAAAATTTGACTCAAAGACAACTAATTGTTGTATAAACGAAATCGTGAACTCTTAACAATTATGGGGCTAAGGCGGTTGACTCCTTGTACGTCAAAGTAATTTGCTCTAGTTCTTTTAAACGTGTTTCTTTTAGACTTAGGCCGCTTTTAAGAAGCAACATTGAGATGTGGAAAATGTGTTTTTTTTTTTAATTTTTGGACTTGCAAAATATTGTAGTAAATTGTGGTGTAAAAAACTCAAAGAAATTACTTTCACATGAAAATGTCAAATTTACTTGCACAATTTGATAATGAAAGGTATAAATAATATGGCCCATGAAAGTAACATCTCAATTTGGTCAATATGACAGCCCATTTACCTATTACCTAACCCACAATTAGCAGACCTGGGAAAAGACCCAAAACCCCTTTTATGCATCTCTCGAGGGTATTAAAGGACAATCATTCATGCAAGAAATTGAGACTCAAACAGGGAGAAAAGATACCAAGAAGAAAAACATGGTCTCCAAAAGTCTAGATTCAATGTCCAAGCTCAGCATTCAAAGCATCGAATTTTCTTAGATTTCTAGTCACCAGAAGTTCTCTTTCTTATTTTGATCTCCGAAGAGGAGCATCCTCCCTCGATTATAAAAAATCTCATTCAATATTGTGCAGGGAAATATTAGCGAAAGTTCTTTAAAAAATGTAAAAGCTCATCTTTAGAGTTTGAAAACACTATAAAGTGTGCATTTCATTCTTTTTCGTCTGTAAATTTGCGAAACATGTTCGCAGACTCGCATTCTTCTCCAAGTCTCACAAAACCTTTTGCCCTTTGTGTTACAAACGACGACAAAATTTGAACTTAAGATCTACCACTATCAGGTCCAAAATGCATTATTTCTTCATCACCTTATAAATGACAAAATTCCAACTTTTAATCAAAACAAAAAAAGTGAGTAAAGATGGGTACCATCACCCTAGTTTTTGTTTATGGTTTCCAAGTATCCATAAATCTCCAAGCAGGAGATAGTACAGCCATGGAGGTTAGTCCACAACCATCTTCTTTTATTGCAGGGGACCTCTTCGATTGCTATTCTTTATATTGAGTGATGGGGACGAGAGAGAGAATATGAGACCCTATAAGGACATTGATAATAGAGATGAAAAAAAAGACAGGAGAGAGGGGCCATACCCACCCACCACCTCTCACTCACTCTGCCTGTGGCTCTGTGCATTTGACTGAGACTTACCGCAAAACTAAGCAATTGAAAAAAGGAGGGTGCTTTCTTCCTCAACTACAAAGCAACCAAACAGCTACAATTATCAATTTGGCATCAGAATCATTCAGACTTTTAGGTGGCTTCTTCTTCTTCGATGATGCTTTTATTAATTGGCTATATTGGTGAATCAACAATTTTAGAGCAATTTCATTCCCCACATCATTGTGCCCCAAAACGTGCATCATTCTCATCATGCATTAACTTTTTAGGCACCGCTTGCTCATCTGCCGTTTCTTGGACCACCCATAATGTTCCCAGTCGGTAAATCTCACTTTATATAATGCTGTAGTGGTAGCAAATGTCCAAAAAAAAAAAAAAATTAATGTATTGTTCGCCCAGAGTCGGATGACTCAGTTTTTTAGAAGAAGAAATTGAGATTTGCTACCCACCATCACAAACGATCATTTTCTCCAAAATTATAGGAGCGTGCATAATGCGACTTCATTACTTCAAGTGCAGCAAATGCATCAAGATATCGCAGGTATTACGAGCGTTCACTTGTAGAACCAAACACTAACATATAGTACGAGGTGGAGATGGCCGGACCACATTCTTCTTTCATGTGTTTGAGCCATGACACGGTATGTCGTCATTGGTCTGAACCATTTTATGATCCGTTGCCAATTTTTGGCTATCCCGATCTTTGTAGTGAGATGCTAGAGAGTTTTTTTTTTTTTTTTTAAATTTTTACTACATTGGAACCCTATTCATAACTTTTCCTTCTACTGGATTGTGATAAAAATAACGCTGTCTATTTTACAAAAGAAAAAAAGAAAGAAAGAATGGCACATTCTCAGTTGGATGCAGCAAAACACAGGAAAAATGGAATACAGTGGATGAATTATATTCCATTCTAGATTTATTTTTCATGTCATTAACGAGGAACACAAGCAATAGATGATTAGTGTCTTCAACATTGTAGTCATTTGGTACAAACAAGAATGCATGAGGTCTGCTGCAGCTACATTTGTTTTTCGTTTTGGTCATGACCGCAGCTACACCTTGATCACATGTTAAACGAGTGCAGAGAATGCTTGTTAATAAACATAGGGTAAAATTCTCCATGGAACAAGTCGGCGGTATTCTGCCCAGATCTCCCTATACTTGTCGGCACAGCGAGCTTCATCTCTTCTTTCTCTCCATATAAGCAGAATTAGAAGATAAATTGGATAGAAATATGGGACTGGAGAACTGCAAAGTAAGTGAGTGTTAAATGGAGAATTTTTTGTCAAAGAAGAAATTAATATGAACATTTGTAGGAGACTACCTCATCCCACAAGGTAAACTAAAAGACAGTGCAAGTAACAAGTCCCCAAGGTAATTACAGTGTCTTGCAATTCCCCTGCACAAAATAAACAGAACGTGAGAGTATGTTTGTGATGAAACATAATAAACTTTTCACATGCTTTTTACTGGTAAGGCAGATCGTTGGCACCAGCATTGGACAGTTGGGATCATAACATTATGACGAGATATACAGATTCATACGTCCAGAGACAATGTTCAACAAAATCATCATGTGCCTAAACCAATAACTATGGGTAAGAGCCAGTCAACCCCTAATTCCAACAATACAAAATATGGTAAGTTGCAATTGTTCATTGTTTCTGATACTTGTTAAACAGACATGAGATGAGCATGGATTAGATGTTGAATACAACATCAGATTCACTTTTCAAATTACTTTGAATTTTATGAGTTTAGATTCCATTATCAAGCGGTCCAGTCATTTGTTCCTCCAACCATAATGTATTCAGGGTCCAATCAAATGTGTTATTTCATTCACATCGGAGTTTGAAATTTGCCAGGTGAATGATTCAATTACCATAGTTCTTATTGATAGATCCAAGTCATTTGTTGATCAGTTGATGATTCTGAATCTGTATTCCCATATTTCTGTTTCCTAAAAGAATTCTGGAACGAAATCAAATTCTACAACTGTATTCAGTAAGATAAAGACAAAGATGCTTCAAAACTGTCCAAACATCATCTTTAATTGATGATGTACTACCATTACCTAGGCATTTTGTTTAACTTCATTGATTTTTACCTTTAAATCATAAAGTTGATGACGATAATGATGAGAAGAAGAAACAAAAGATGATAAGGAATGAGGAAAGCTCACCAATAACCAGAAGCAAGCAACTTTCCCCCAATGACCCTTGGAGGTTTACCCCATATAGGCGCTTTGGGATCTTTCTTAAAAACATGCTTTTGCTTGTTGGCTCCTCTAAATACTAGGTACCTGTCCAGCATGGATTTTAAAATTCAACATGACGATATGAAAGAAAATAAATTATGTAATAGATCTTCGGATGCCAACTATATGTTAATAGAAACTTACCCGATCACAAAAGTGAAGCAATTTGCAATGACAGCGGCTGTTCTTAACTCTACCTTGTTACTCAGAAGCCACCAGCCCTATAACAAGTATATCAAAATTCAGATAACTATAACCATGAAGAATACAACTGAGGGTTTAAATGTTGCTTCAAAATCATTCCTCAGTTTCCCAAAACCTAGAACAAATATGCTTTTACTATAACAGTTCTTTGGCAATGGTCAATCTGAGATCTGACAAAAATGTAGGGAACATACAAAACCAGTTAAATTATCGCAGTTCAAGTCCAGTGTTACATGCCTGGATACTGAAAGTGAAAGGAATCCACACTAGATCTCCAAATACCAGCATGAAGCCCAATCTCTCTGCAATTATGTCCCATCTGTAAAAGGAAACCATGTAAAGATAGTGGATATCAAAGAAAACAATTATAAGAGATCAAAATTCACATGCTACTTGATCATCACAACAACAATGAAACATAATACAGGAAGATATATTACTGACCAGGCTAACTAAATTCTTTTTACATGAAAACGGGTATACACCCCTACGTACATATTAACGAAAACAAATGGCTACAGTGATCAGAAACCAATGAAGGATACAATAGGAATTGCATGTGGTAGTTCTGTCTGGGAGGGTAAGAGCATTCCAGAATAATTTTGAAGCAAAAAATGCTTCTTCATAAAATAGAAAGCAGATTGTAACAGGAGAAAACTATAATTGAATGATGCAACCAGACACCATGGTAATGCACTTACGTGGAGGTCATGTACTCCTCATGAATAAAGTAGTCCAGAATGTATAACTGGAAGAAAAAACAAGGACAGAATTCTCAGTAATTACAACAAGTAAATTAAGCAGAATGATCTAGTGGGCGAAGATGAGCATTTACAACGAGTATACTATAGGTTTGCCCACTATCGGTGATGATGCGCAAGCACCATAACATTTTTGTAGACGTACAGCACCACATGAACCATTTATAGAAGTACACATACAATAAGCATACATAAATACACATCTAAAATGGGTTCCAAGATTACCGCACAGAATAACTGGAAGAGGACCATTGATTGACTCAACATGCCCTCTTGGATACTTCTTGCGAAAATTGAAAGGTTGATAAATAGCCAGCCCATCATTCCAGCTCTAACAAAGAAAAACCTACAGAAGAGAATACTATCATCTTTACAGGCTTCATAAACATCATAATATCAGACCAAATATTCATCTCATTTACTTCAGTAGGCCTAAACTTCATAGCAATAGTAATGTTATGGACGTGAATTCTTGCCCACCATTAGTGAAAGTTACATGGAAAGTGAAAAAGACAAAAGGATTCACAGCCAGACTGCATTGAGATATAGATAACTGTTATATACTGAGGTAGAGGGGAACAAGATTCACATAAGAAAGATAATGAGACATTGGAAAAATAGGCGGTTACAGTTATAGTAGTATAGTACTGAACTTACTTGAGGTCGATGCCCATAAACTGAGGGTTCAGCTGTATTCCAAACCACCTATCAAACAAAGTCAGAGTGTCCATCTTAATATTACTGTAAGATCAATTCACTAAGGGATTGAAGCAAGTAGAGAAACTGAAGCCTTCAATTTTAACTATTAACTTTTTGATCATTGAATATAGCAGCGGTGAGGACAGGAATCAAGGATCAGTTCTTTGTCTAACAACACAATATTGGTTCAAGAAATAAATCTATCTCCAGTTGTGTATGTAAACATTATTTTATCAATATATAAAATGTGATTGATTATGATTTTCACTAGTTGAAGGAAGATTTAACAAACTTTCTCTTAATCATAATAGTAATGCAAAATTTAGCACAAAATGTCAGAACCAGGGAGTCTCTAAATTGTGCAATCATGCAAAAGGCAATGTCAAGGATAGGATTGTTTAACAGTATCATTACTAAACTCCATGTATAATATCTTGTCATAGCATGTTTTCCTCATTAAATTTTGTCAAAAAGATAGGAAAAAGAGTGGGTAGGGAAATTAGTTGTGTGTGTCTGTGTCCATTACAGTATAGAACCTTTTTTTTTTTTTTTACCAGTATACATCATGAACAAAAAACCATTTCTCCAAACGGAGATTGCTTCGAACTAACTTACAGAAATTGTTAAATTACCAGTCATCTAGAAGGTTCCCAGACAGATGAGGCTTTAAGGAAGAACTGCGGTTGCTCGATTTGCAGCCAACAGCGTAAAGTACTAGTGTGACCTAACATTATAAGAAATCAAACAGACCAAAGAAGATAACATAATCAGAATGGTCCACTACTCATCTACTGGAAATGAAAGATGTGGTCTCACGAATTGAACAGAAGTGATTGCAGACTCATGAGATTTTTACAATATGGGGTTGAGAAGTAAATGAAGCACTGTTTATAGGCAAAATATTTGCAAGCTTGATTGAATGATTTTATCCAGTCAAATCAATTCACTGATTACTGTGGTATTTCAACAGGAATTGCTATTGAGGTTGTGGTGGTGTCCATATGGAGGCTTTTCTATAAGAGAAGCAAAGCTCAGCATTTTCTTCTGGCAGTTGTCACACTGAGTTGTAATGAAGGGAGTCTCATCTTAAACAAGCATGCCAATATAAGATTTGTTCATGCACTCCACAAACTACAATGCCACTATCTATTTCAAATGCCACAACTGGAAAGTCAAAAAAATTAAAATGTCGATAGATTCCGAACTTACCAGAAAACTAAACAGGAAAGTGGTCGATAACAGCTCAAGTCCTCTGTCTGCTATTACCTGCAAACAATCTAATTATTTAAATATACACGTTCAATTTGTGATGCACATCGCACATCACAATAAGCTGATGAAAAGGATAATAAAATATTATCACCATAACCTCCTTTAATTGACAGCTTTAGATATATCAATTTTGTTCAGTCGCATGGAAATTGACCCATATCTAGGAAGGTCAAGCAACCAATCTCGGGCACAAATTAAAATGAGATATGATTGGCGTCTGCGGTTTTGATAAGTTTGGAGGCACGCACCCAATGCAGAAACAACAGCTCAAACTGTCCGGTATGCATTTTAGGTTCAGCTTGAAACTTTCCACTTTCGTCTTTTCAGAAAAATCATCAGTCCCATATTAGCTAGTACAGTTCTCTGTCCTTATGGCATTTGATACTATTCAAAATTCTGGCCAATGTAGTTATATCATCTTCAATTTTCCCAACTCATTAAATCCCCCCATGTAGTATCCGGGTATAGCTACATTCTATGCTTGCATCTAAACAAAAAATCGGAAACGGAGACAAGCAGCCAATGACAAAATGTAGTAAATGCAAGAAACACATTGAAGTAGTGACCACATACAGTAAGTGATATGATCTCCAACTTGGAAGCAGCCCCTAGAATCCCAGCCAGCAGCAGAAGCGATATCAGACCTATACAAATCAGGAAAGAAAAAAACAAAAAGGTTCAGCAGCTACTCAGACATTTCATCAAACACTTGGTGTGCGTAGATAGCAAACACGGACCATTGCAGCGATAATGAAGACGAGACCCATCTTGTAAGACGGCTCCGGGGACAAGTTTTCCGGGAAGTATAGATCCGGCAATGGCCAGGTAAGCAAAGAAGAATGCTAGTATAGCGACCTGAAGATGAACGAATGAATTAAATATTATGGGGGGAATAGAATAGAGAAGAAGGTTGTGAGGGATTTTGGAGATGTGGGTACGGTACTCACGGAGTTCCACGAGGGAATTAGGAGGTGGAGAAGATAACCCAGATCCATGGTCGACGAGTGTAGAGACTTGCAGCAGCAAAGTTTTTTATGGCCTATGGGAGGAGCCCGCCTGAGATTTTCGCATTTTAAAATGCGTTGCGAATCAAAATGGTGCTACTGCTGAGGAGTGGACCTTGTGGAGACTGGAGTGGACGTTTAAAACAAAACCCAAACTGACCCATGTACCCGGCTAAGAAAAAGAACAAATTCCCCAATTTTTGAAAAAAAAAATGGCAATGGGCTTGCCAATTAGTATTTGATTTAGATGTTTAGTAGGTAATTATTTGTCGAACCAAGCTCTGGGGTTTAGGCCTGGGCATAAGTCGGGGCGGGTCGGTTTGAGGCCCAAACTGACTCCGACCCGATTCCATCGGTTTGGCCCATTTTCAAACCGACAACCGAAAGTTCTTGGGCTAGGCCGAAAATTCGGTCCAACCGAATTTCCGGTTCGGCCCGGTTCGGTTGTGGACTGCACCAATTCAGTCTTGGCCCATTTTTCTGGACCATTTTCAAGGCCCATTATTCATCAAAGATTTTACCTGATAAATTCTAAGCATTTTCAACAATTCTAAGCAATCAAACATCCAAACAGGAAACAATTTAAACTTCAAAAGATCAACACGGACTTGTATCTCACTCCATCAGTCCATCACCACTACTTAGTTACATTCCAAACTCCAAAGTCCCAAACTTGAAACAGAACAAAGTTCGATTCCATCATCACTACTTAAGTACTTAGTTACATGCCAAAGTCCCATCAGCAAGTGTCTTTTTAAGCAAATAAAATATAAACAAAAGGAGAGTGCAGCTCCTAAACTTCACCCATCATTGATGACTCCATGCCATGTCTCCCACTCTCCATCAGAGAGTTTCAGCAGGAAGGTCATCTACAGCACATGATACACCTGAATCTACAAGATTTCCCAAATCGGACAGTCATAATTCAACATTTGAATGAACTTCATGTCAACATACAAAGTCAAGAAATCAAAGAAACTAAAAGTTACACAAACTAACATAAAAATGTACCTGCTTCCATCTTTTCCAATTCAGAGTACTGCTCCATTTCATCCCTAGTAGGCTCTTTGAACAGCGGCTTACTTGTAGCCCTCAACCATCAGCTATCCTGCATCATGAACCCAAAATATTATCAATTTCAAAAAGAATAAATAAACTACAGTCAGTTTATCAATAACCACATCACAAATCAATAACCATAAAACCCTTCTGAAACCCGGAGTCTTAAACTCGCATCACAAATCAGTTTATCACCCACATCACAAATCAGTTTATCGTAGAATCACAAATCAACCAAACAAGTATCACCCAATCACAGATCATAAAACCGTTTAACAAAAGCCCTAATTCAAAACTTTAAAACACAGATTACAAACCCACAAACAGTGAAACTTCAAACCCTAATCCCAAAACGGCAACATATTAACAATCAAAATATGAACACACACACACACACAATACTGACAATAGTGTTCGAGATCCCTACATCAGAAAATCAAGACACAAAAAATTTAAGTGAAACTTCAAACCCTAATCCCAAAACGGCAACATCTAGTGAATCAAAATATGAACACACACACACACAATACTGATCGGAGATCCCTACATCAGAAAATCAAGACACAAAATCAAAAAATTTAAATGAAAAGAGAGGGGCCGACCCGATCTGGAAGAGAGGGAGAGTGAACGGCGAGAGCGAGAGGATTTGGGCTTTTAGAGAAGAAGAGGTGATCGATGAAGGGCGGCCGCTGATCGCTGGAAATCTGGAATGAGAGCGGCGAAGGGTGAGTATTTGAGATTTTGAGAAACTGAGAGAGAGAGAGACTGAGAGAGAGAGAGTGAGGCGGAAATGAAATGAGGTCGCTCGATTAGGTGTCTAGGGTTTTCTAAGGTCGAGTGATCTGGTGTGGTGTAGTCTACTCAGCCCTTGTGTTCCACCAGTCATCTGAAGACATGTATAAAAAATATATATAAAAATAATTTAAATATATTTATTTAAATATCGGTTCGGTCCTGTTTAAACCGGTCGGTCCAAGATTCAAAACCGAGCCCGACCCGGTTCACACCCGGTTCGGTCCGGTTCTGTCAAATTTCGGTCACAAAGTCATCGGTTCGGTTACCGAATCGGAAAAACCGGCCCGGTTCGGTCGGTTTTCAGCCTCAATTCGGTTTTTTGTCCACCCCTACTGGGGTTGATTGAAAACATGGGTTGATTGAAATTCATTAATTTGGATGACAAACAATCAAACTATTTAAAAGATATTTTGATATGTTGTGTCGGCATATATGACAAATAACCGAATTTAGATGTGATTTCATGAGCCACGTGTCAATCTCTAATTGGCTGTCCAAATTACGGCTGGGTCTTTATCCGCCACGTGTCATATCTTATCTGATGATATCATTTCAAATCGTCCATAAATATGGGGTCATTGTCATCCTCATGTCTCACAAATTCACAAACCCTTCTCATATCTAAAGCCTACAAATCTCCATATTCTTTTCCTTTTGATTTTGTCAAACCGTTTCTCCAATAAATCGTTTGACGAAATGGTTGCAAAAAGATCAAGAAGAGGCCGTCACGAGAAACCGTCAAATAGCCATGATGATGTTTGCCGCTGCCTTGCAAATCCAAACGCTAGAAGATGAGGATTTACAATGGGATGGTTCTTCAGAAGGTCGTAACTATAAGGCCAGGGATCGAGAGCCTATGGATCTTTGACTCAAAGCTCAATACTTCACGGATCCATGCAGGTATGAACCAAACATATTTTGTAGGCGATATAGAATGCAACCTTGGGTCTTTGACAGGATGATGCGCGACGTGGCCAATTACGACCCATATTTTGTTCAGATAAGATATGCTACTGGGAGAGTGAGCTTATCCACTGAACAAAAGCTTACATGCGCCATGAGAATGCTCGCGTATGGCATCACAGTTGACTTCTGCGATGATTACCTAGATATTGCGAAGTCCACTGCCATTGAGATTTTAGAGTACGAAAGCAATCTGAAATGTGTACCACGAGACTTACCTTCGCCGACCAACACCGGCAGATTTGCGACAGCTGCTCGACAAAGCTACAGAAAGGGGATTCCCAGGGATGGTCGGGAGCCTTGATTGTATGCACTGACAATGGAAAAATTGTCTCACCGGATGGGCAGGGCAGTATACTCCATACAAACGGAAACCGACAATCATCTTGGAGGCGGTGAACTCCTATGATACTTGGATTTCTCAAGTAAACCCAACAATGGTCAAAGCAGAAATCTTTACCAACCGAGTCGTAATACATTGACTTAACATTCATGAGCTACATACAATATTAAATAAATAAAATATTTAAAAAAAGATAGCTTAGTATAAATCGATTAATAAACTATATAACAACATTTTACTTTTCACAACTAGTAAATAAAAAAATTATTACTACATAACATATTTAAATATAATTACCTCGTCCTCCATATTTTCGCCGCTTCGTCGTTGAAAAGTCTTGACCTTGTTAATAGCTTGCCACCACTTCATACATGTTGGACTAATTTTTTTCCAACTAGCCTTACAACTAGAAGGTGTTCTAGTTACGCAATCCGCCGGTTTGTGCGCATTGTACTCCTCCGCAATACGATTCCACAATAAATCCGACCTGCCGACAGCAACATCACCACCAACTGTGATCCAAGCTTGGCAAAGAATAATTTCTTCATTGTGCCTCAAAGAATCCTTTGTTAGCCCCATTTTTTCCAAGAGAAAGGAAAAAAAATGTAAGAACAAGAAGATCGGTGAATAAAAGAAAATTTTTGAAGGAGATAGAGGATATTTGGTGTGAGGAATTAGGAAAGAATGGATTGGTATTTATAGAATTTCTTACAATTTACTGTTCTAAAGGGTAGATTTTTTTTCCACAATTTTTTGGTAATTTTTTATATATATTTTTTAAATAAAACTGGAATTAATAACCCTCTATTTAATAAGAGTCGTTGATCAAATTTTTCGACAAAATCTGATCCGTTAGATTACAAATATATCTGTTGCATTAAAAAAAATAGACGACATCAGAGCCGTCCATATTTTAAATGGGTGAATCTGAACTATCGAGATATATGATTGTTGGGGGTTAAACGATCTTAAGGGGACATGACAGACCCGCTGGGCCCCATAACTGCATCAACTTTCCGCCTTTCTTCTTTCTCCCAACGCGCCACGCGCTCGTCCTTGCTAGAGATGCATTTCCTCTAGAGCGTGCTCCTCCTTTTCTTTCTAAAGCGCGTGGAATGGGGGCTTGGGCTGGGTCAGAAGATGGAGTGGTCCCGTGCCACTGTTTAGGGCAACTCCAACCATAGGCTCTATTTGGGGGTGCTATTCTCATTTTAGCACCCCCTTGTTGCACTATTCATATAGGACTCAATTCTCATCTCCAACCATGAGGTGCTATATGGGGGTGCTATTTTCACTATTCTTGACTAAAATATAATATGAGTATAATTTTGATGAATATTATATTAAAAATATGTTAATTTAATTAAATAAGGTAAAAATAAATAATTTAACATTTTATCATAATATTTAAAAATTATTCTTATTAACCCCTTGTTGCACTGTTTCAACGGGTATATTTTTTCCCCTCAATTTTCTGGTAATTTTTTAATTTTTTTGGAACAAAAAGGAAATAATAACTCTTCAATTAATAAGAGCCGTTGATAAGTTTTTTCCCCTCAAATCTGAGCCATCAAATTGAAAATGGATCTGTTGAGTAAAAAAAAAAAAAAAGGGCACATCGGACCGTCTATATTTAAACCTGATCAATCAGGACCGCCGGTTTCATGACCGTTGGGGGTTCCAACGGTCAGCAGGGGACAGAAAATGCTCGCGGGCCCCACGTCTGCAGATGAAAAAGCCCTTCACCTTCTCTCTCCAGCTCCTTGGCGCGCGTGCTGACCTTCTTCCCTTCAAATGGCGCGCGCGTCTCCTTCCTTCTCCACCCCTGGCGCGTTCCTCCCTCTTTTGGGCTGAGACATCCCACATGCTGGGCCCTATGAACAGTGCCGAGTCCTGGTCTTGGAAAAGTCTCAAATATGAGACTTCAAATGGCTCCAAGTCTTATATTTATAAGACCAGATCCACCAAAAAGCCTTGGTTGGAGATGGAAAGTCTTATAATTGGCCAATTTTGAGTTTGGCACCCCATGGTTGGAGTTGCCCTAAGGCCCTGGTTCTGAAAAAGTTCCATAAATGAGACTTGGGATAGCACCAAGTCCTATAATATCAGGTTTAGCACCCCCTAAAAAGCCCTGTTGGAGACGAAAAGTCTTATATTGCATCCAATTCTGGTATGGTGTTCTAACCATAAATTAGAAACTCAAGATCAATTGTTAAGCAATGGGAGCAGAGTCTTCATGATTGAAAAGGATGAGAAAAAGACGTTTTCCCATAGAACTGACAATGTGAGAACTAAAGAACATAAATGAAAAAAGAAAAAGAAAAAAAGAAGATGAAGAACTATGGGTATTTTTAGAATAAATAGCAAAGGCAGTGTGATTTATAAAAAGAGGAGTGTAATGATCAATCTAGTGCATTAGTTAGAGTCTTATTTGAATCCACACAACTCAATTTTTGACTTGACCCCTTAATCAGGCTCGAGTGAAGAAGATGACCTGCCTGAAAGCGGCGACATCCTCGAACAACCCTTCAGAGAATGTTCAAGCAAGCTACACATTTTATAAACTACTGCGCGCCATCTTCGTATGTATTGTTAGCCAAATAACCACCTTCAAGTATAAGAGGTACAAATAATAGTATAGGGATTTAAGAAAGATTGTCGAACTCACAATGATTGGATTCATTTCACTAGCTAGGGTGTGAACCTATGGAGAGCTAGAATATGCAAATGTACAATCACAAACCTAAATTCACAAGGAAATCTAGGCTCATGGTGAGTATGTGCATTGTGGTGGTAGTGAAATTGTTTGTTGGATAAAGTGGTGAACCAAATTAAAATAAATGCTCAAATGTAAACTAAACTACTCTAAACTAAACTAGTAAAATAATGGATGAAGTTAGGAGTTGGATTGTCTACCACTAACCTCCCTTGCAAGTATTGAAGTTCAAATACAAGTGATGCTATTCTAAATTCCCAATTACCCTCTTTGCATCCGGATAAGACTACAAAGGCTTAAACTCCTTTAATGTTATCAATTCCAACCGGATAAGTCTAGAATTAACTACCTAATAACAAATCCTATTACCGGTTAAGTTTCAATTCATTGTTCCTAGATGCATAAAGCTTTGAGTTTAAATAATCATGTAAGCAAACCAATCCTAGATTTAGGTGATTTTAACTCAAAACCTTCACATGCACATAGATGATGCTATCATGCTATCAATGCTCAAGGTTAACTACTCCCTAAACATTTTTTTATGAGATGAGAAACACAACACATTCAAATTAGTTAAGTTTGAATGAATGCATTCACTTCTTGAATTAGCATATGAAGATGAAAATCACAAATAACTTCAAATGTAAACTAAAACATCAATTCATACAAGTTTGGCTAGAGCTTTCAACCCTAGCCCCAACAAAGTAATTACTCACTCATAATCATACAAATTAGCATCAAATCTATAAAGTATATCAAGGTAAATTAAATAGTTAAGGAAAGAATGAACTAGTTGAAGCTTGACAAATCAATGGGTAGCTTCTCCTTCGTTTTCCTCCTTTAATGCTCCTTGAGTCCTCCTTGATGGTAGAATAGATGGATAGATGATGAACTTCTTGTTGATAATGAATGAAATGGTGATGAAGATATGATGTTCCTTTGACTAACTTTGAGTGGTAATAATAGAGTAGTAGTGGTGGGGAAGATAGTAGTTGTAGTGGTGGGGAAGATGGAGGTTGAGGAGTATGGATATTATGGGTTTGTATTTTGGGAGGTGAAAATAGAGGTTTTGTGGTGGAGATGGAGAAAGAAAAGATGTAATGGGTGTGGTATGGGTGATTTTTTCTTCTTTGTGAGAAGAGGTGCTTAAATAGATGGAGAGATGTGTGAAATGGTGATTAGAAGGCAAAGAAAACAGTCATAGCCTTGTAAGAAGCATGAAGGTGGAGTATGAGAGTGATAATATATCCCAAAATCAAGGGAAAAGAGTATGGTAGTGATTGTGTAGGTTAGAGTAGAAAATGATGAGTGAGAGATAGTGATTAAGCCTAAAGCATGATAGATATTGAAGTGATGATGATTGTGGACTTTTGGGTAATATTGAGTGTTTGGTTGAATTGGAACCAAAATGTTTAGAATTTAGTTAGGATAGAATGATGGTGAATGGATGTAATAGAATAGATGCTATGATACTCATCCTCCTTGCTCCTCCATGAATATGACCGGAAAATACATGGCACCACCGTGAGTGGTGATGTGTCGCTATTTGTGGTGGTTCGTCGGAATTTAGAATTTAACATTTTGCTCCACATTTAACCGTCATTCTTCCTAACTCCAAATCTCCACTTCAAAGCCCAAAATTGATGTTTTCTTCACTCTTGCAATATTCCTAGATAAATAAGAAAACGATTTAGTGATAGCTAACATAGACTAAAAAAAAAAGTTAAATTCAATATTTAAAGGAATGCATATCTATGTAAATTAAGGTCTAACATGTATAAATTTAACTCCCACCTCCAGATAGACCGAAAGATGAATCAAACTAGAGTTCCAAACCAGGAACATTATGCTCAATTGGCACCCTTACTACCTACGACATAAGATGAATATTAAATCCATCTAATCATAACCTATGCTAGAGTTGATGCCGATCATCATTGCCATTTTGTTAAGCGCAATGTCAGAAAGAGCTAGCGAAGTTGAATCCACAACAAACTAGTCGACAGCAAATTAAACCATATCGAGATCAAACTGTTAGATCCACGGCAACATCAATTTCATCAAAAAAATTTGGGGTCGATCCTCAAAAAAACCTTAGCTCTAACATCAATTAATACGAAATGTACAAGAAAATTTCCCCTTTTAACTATATTGTTTTTGTAAAGACGATCTCAAATAATTTCCGTTTCAATTAATTTCCATACAATATCATGAACAAAAAAAAGAGTTAAAATAGGTATCGTCATTGTCATAGGGCAGTTGCATCATGACACCATGCCTATGTATAGTATAGCCAAACAAAACCACGCCTCGTCCCTGAGGTGGCTAACCATTAACAACACCCCCCGCTTCTTACGTGTACCGTCACCATCAAACACTTCAACTGTTACCAGCCATCAATCCTTACTAATTGTGTTTCTGACCAAAAGATAAAAGAATTTGCAGACCCAATAATTCCAGCGGATTAGTTTTTATAAAATATCTCTTCAGATCTGTAAAAGTCTATATATACATATATATATATATACGTACACATTTTCTGTAGCTCATGGCATCTACGGGGCTGAACTACCAGACGTGCGGCTGGTCCTCGCCAACAGCAACCACGCTTCCTCCTCGCACGTGTCTGGGTGCGGCTCGTGTGAACGGAGCAGCGGTGAGCTCGAAGAAGAACAACAAGAAGAGAGGGTTTGAGTTGAGAGCAGTGGCGGCGGCGACGGCGATGGAGGCAGTGGAGCTGAAGAAGGACATAGCCGAGTTCTACGACGAGTCGTCTGGGCTATGGGAGGATCTCTGGGGCGACCACATGCACCACGGCTTCTACGACCCCAAGGCCGCCGACGTTTCGGTGTCGGACCACCGGGCGGCCCAGACCCGGATGATCGACGAGGTGCTCCGGTTCGCAGGGATTTCTGGTCTGTCTTCTTCTTGACTTTTTAGTGCTTAATTTTGATTAATTAATTTGAGTGATGGGTTTTTTTTTTTTTTTTGGGGTTTTGAAATGGGCTAATGGTCTTGTGGTTGCTGTGCAGACAAGTGTCCAATTGGGAATGTAGTGGATGTTGGGTGTGGGATTGGAGGGAGCTCCAGATATCTGGCTGGCAAATACGGGGCCAATTGCAAAGGGATTACTCTGAGTCCTGTACAGGCTCAAAGGGCCAATGCTCTTGCTGCTGATCAAGGCCTAGCCAATAAGGTATGGATAAATATGTGTTTTGCATGGGACCTATTGCTCAGTACAAATGTGATCAGTTTATATAAGATAAGTATGTGTGATCAGTCTAGTCCATAAGTCTTTTACACGTATCATTACTCCATTCCATTTTCCAAAGTGTAGACTTTTTAGTGTGTTCTATAGTGCTAACTGTTAAGTTAAATTAATTCACTGCTACATGCGATACACTGTAAATAGTGACTAAATCTAACAACTCACGATTTTAGAATTTCGTTATTTCAGAATACTGTAAATTTTTCGATAAGTTTCTTCTTTTACATGAGTAGTAGTAGATTAATCACATTCTAAGGGCTTCAAGATTCATTATGTGTTTCTGAAGAGTCGACTTCATTTTTGTTTTTCATTCTCATTCACATGTGAATGACTATATTATGGCTTGTATTTCAAACTAATAGTTTACGGTGTGTATATGGAATGATGTCATACATATCAAATTTGGTCTACCGCATCTACTGATGACATATCTAATAGAGAAAAAATATCTCCATGTGAGTGTAGTTGCGAAAAAGAAAGAAAATGTATGTTTTACTGTGTGAATCTGATCTCTATTGTTAGTGTACTTGGGACAAATAGTTTTTACCCCTTCATATGTTATGTAACAATCTGAAAGGTTTAGCAGGCATCCTTTCAAGTTGCTGATGCTCTAGCACAACCATTTCCTGATGGCCAATTTGATCTGGTTTGGTCCATGGAGAGTGGGGAACACATGCCTGATAAAGCAAAGGTTTTTTCTTGGACAAATTTCACTCCTCTCTCCTTTGAGTTGGGCTGTGATGACTGTGGTGTTACTTGTGTATATGTACTTTTCCAAGTTGCAACTTGTTCATTTTCTTTCTCTCTTCTCAAACCTGCAGTTTGTTGATGAGTTGGTTCGAGTTGCGGCACCAGGAGCAACGATAATACTAGTTACATGGTGCCACAGGGATCTTGGTGCTTCTGAACAATCATTGCAGCCAGATGAGAAAAAGCTCCTGGACAAGATATGCAATGCTTTCTATCTTCCAGCTTGGTGTTCTACTGCTGACTACCTCAAGCTACTTGAGTCCTACTCACTCGAGGTAATCACTTGCCAGCACTTAAATTCCATTAAAGAAAGTCACTTGGGGATGAACCCCATCTTTTGGAGGTGTGAGCAACTTGGTGTTTCTACTTTGACCTGCATTTAAAATTGAACCTTCTTCATTGCAGGATATCAAGGCTGAGGACTGGTCTCCGTATGTAGCCCCATTTTGGCCGGCAGTGATTCGCTCAGCATTGACATTTAAGGGTTTCTTTTCTCTGTTGCGCACAGGTAAACTCAGCACTTTTTTCTAGCAAGTTTAGCATGTTTGTTTATGACCCCTTAGGTTCCATTTCTGTCAATTGAATGGTTTTTGTTTGTTCAATATCTGTCTTCGATTTGGCAACTAAAACTGTCAATACCACATTTCTCTTTTGTGGGACAGGATGCACATGTTACATTCAGCTTTCACTCAATCCACTATTATAATTGTCTTCCCTGATTTAAACTGACCAGGAACGAAAACAATAAGAGGAGCATTGGCAATGCCATTGATGATCCAAGGATTCAAGAAGGATCTAATAAAGTATTCCATTATTACATGCCGAAAACCTGAATAGACCACAGTATGATGGGGGTTTCTACACAGTGTAAGTGCTCTTATTGTGTACCTGAATTATACACTCTGTGTGTTTATTTCTGTGGCTACAGATCTCAGCTTTAACTTACTCCATATATACAATTGTGTGCCTTGATTTGCATTTAGCAGGATCAAAATCAATAAGTGAAGCATGATAGTGCTGCTGGTGATCAAAGGACACATGAAAGGTCCAAGTATTCGGAAATTACTTATCGAAAGCCTTAGTATGTTGGGGTTTCTACTCAATGTTAGTGCAGTTTTAATTTGTTAGTTTTCAAGTCTTGGGGATGGCTAGAAACAAAAACAGTAGATGCATCCTGTTTATCCCAATAATTTGTGCTGGATGCGCCTTTTCCACCGTGAGGCAACTTATTGTAGTCATCAGTCATCACACAATTTCTCTCTATAGCTCTTGAGACTTCACTTAGACTTTTCAATATTTAAACCTGATATGTAGCTATAATACGCTATTGTTTCAAATTTAGAAAGAAAATGAATGATTTGGAGACCACAATATTAAACTCTTGGGTATGTTTATGGTGGCCCAAGTTAAATCCTCCAGCTATGTAAGTTTCTTTACATTGCTTATGGTGGCAGTCATTGGAAACCTTGAACCCTATAGTATGGCAGAGGTTGAAAAGACCTGTCCTCTGTAATAGTAACTCGGATATGTGAATTCTAGCCTTGTATAAAGAAAGAAGAAAATCTTGGGTCACTTGTTCCATTGTTATATTTCTGAAGTTCACTGATTGCTGCATTGAGATATTCTTGGCAAGGGTTGATCGAAGCACTGATGCATTCGGCCGCACCATAAATGAAATAGGTGCCTGGCGTTGTCCCAAGTGGTAGCTGACCATGAGCATCCAATGCTAGAGTAGCTAAAACTTTAGTACATAATTGGGTTGGGTTAACAACTCATGAACTTTCTCATCAAAAAACAGCGGGACCTTAAAGTTCATGATACTCAGTCGCACGTCTCATTCATTATGTCTCTTGTACCTAAGAAATTTTGATGGTCGTACTTTACAAGGCGGTCTTCGTACCAAAATATAGCTCCCTTGTTATTAATGCAACGTCGACGGACCTCTTAGTTTGCTGAACTTGTACATATTTTCCAGTTAGTGAAACCTTTTTCCAACATTGTGCACTGCTACCCCATATACAACTTCAGGAGTCCTTCGTCTTCCCATTCAAGTCTATATCCTTCATGATATTCAGTAGGCACGATAAATTTTGTCAGTAATTTATCCAGGTTGATCTCATAACCCCCCTTGGCTGGAAATATCTCTTCTGATTAAAACAGTTGTGCTCCATGACTAAATCGCCATATGCTTCATGCATGAAGGAGAAAAATAAGAAACTGAAGAGAGACTAACAATGGTTTTGAGCAAAACATGTTTTGTAAAATTTCAATTGGTTTGAATTTGATTCTTAGAACAAACGCATAAAACAAAATTAATGACCAAAACTTTGGGCAACCGTTGCCAGAAAGAGCAATGCTGCTGGTGTGTACACTATATCTGTAAGAAATTGATTGGAAACTGGTTTATATGTGCAAAGATTTGGTTTTGCAATTTTTAATATAATTTTGATTAGCTTGGATTGATCGTTTGAAAAGGAGCCATGTAAACAAACATTAGAATTACAAATTTACAACACAAAACTTACTAATGTAAGCTTTCTGGTTTTCCAGTAATCACTAGGCCTCCACGTAGTATTGAGCCAATGACCAATCAGGCAGCGCCAAATATTTTTGTTTTGTTTTTGCCCTGTGCAGCACTCCACCGCTTCACTTGGAGTCTCTAAATTCTCCCAAAACTTTTTTCCTCTACCTTGTCCTCTTGGCCGACACCCGACACTAGCTTAGACGAGTGATGAGTTTCATTTTAAAATATCTAATTACTCTATATGAAAAGGGATTATATCTATCTCGATTTCTGAACATAACAATACTAAACAGTAGTCAGAATACAAGATCTCATTTGAAGTCTTCTTCCTTCATAAAAAGAGAGGAAAATATTCAAATGGTAACAACAATCACACTGTGGGCACTAACACCATGAGCTTCTTTCCCATATAAAGAAACAAAACCATGAGTTTTTTTTGGTCAAACCATGGGCTTCTGGCAAATTGTTTTGTCTAAGTATTTGCATGACTTGGTTAAGAACAGAAAGAATAATGATTTGGTGATGGATTTTGAATTATTCTTTATTTGGTGAATTGTCTTGAAAAGATATCAGAAAAAGAACCAATCAATTACTTCAATGATCTACACAAACATTGATCAGTGATTTTTTTTTATTGGGATGAAGTCATTAAGATGAAGAAGCATATAACTGATTTTGGTTCACCGATAAATCTTGCCTTAACAATTTATCGAATTTTAAACTGACATTTTTGTACGTCTTTTTTTTTTTTTTTTTCCTTTCTTTCTTTTAACCCTTTGCCCACCACACCCTTACATATGCTAGTGAGAATCGAACCCATGACATTTACAATGTTGAAATTATAAGTTACCAACAAGTCACAGCTCACCGACCTTGTTTTTAGGTAACCTTCTTCATATGTTTTCACAAACACTTGTCCTAAATACATTGCAGTGCTGATTTTCATGAGCACTCCTAGATCTGCTACTTTATAACAAATATATCATATGTGGACTTTATAGATTCTTGATCGCTAAAGTAACCTATATAGCACCTAACTTTCACAAATTTACATATTGAAATGACAGAGCCAAAGTGGAAAATAATCCAAACTTTCAAGATCAAAATTATTTTGTTCTCTTTAAAAAAAAAAAAAATAGATATTATAATTTCTGAAGAAAAAAAAAAGATAAAAAATGAGGGGATCACTGTTTACTCGATTACGCGGTAATCCAGCCCACCGACTGATGTAGTCAAACCGAAATAACGACTCGGGATTGGAAATTAATGATTAGAAATGGCTGGATCTCGTCTATAAATCTCAGTCCACACACACTGCGTTGCCTTGCGTTGCGTTGCCCGCTCAATTCTCGCTTCTTCGCTCAATTCTCTCTCTCGTCTCGTCTCGTTTCCTCGTATAACTCCTCATTCTCCTTCCTACAACATTCAACCCAATAATGCTCACCGCCTGACTTCTTCTGCAAGATCCACACATTATTAGGTACTATATTACTCTCTCTCTTTTTCTGCCAATGTTTCTGACGCAGATTTGGTTTCTGTTTCTGGGTTTCTGCATTTTCTCTGTTACCAAAATTGGGCTTTTTCTTGTCTCACAATTAATTGGATACATGTCGATGCTGATTGATTACCTTGATATCTTGCATAGTTTGTATTGAATCCGCATTTGGGTTAGTGACTTTTAATAGAAAATGATAAGACTTGAATCCTGGATCTTTGTTGATTGAGACCCAGAAACTAAAATCCCATTACAGTTATTGCGTAAGATCCTTAAATCTTAGGGGCGAGACATGCACAGTGGTGTTTTAGTTGGCTTCTTAGACGAGGAGGTCTTTGGTTATGCTTTGTAAAGGTGTCATCTTAGCTTCTCCTTTATGCTATGTTAGAATCTAGTTTTCTTCACTGAAAGGCAAAGTGATTAAAAATCCATTGAATTTTGATTCAGATCTGTGAATTGGTATGAAAATTAGATTAAAATCTTCACTAATTAAGCCCCTAGTTTATAATTGAATCGATCCATTGGTTGGATTGGGGGTAAAGTCTCTTGGATTCAATTACGCTTTGCTTAGATTTATCCATGATTTGGGAATGATGTAACAGTTTGTCTTATTCCATACAAACATGAAGTTTTTCATTGCTTGTTCTGTACTCGATTGTCTGAATCATCTTTGCATGTTTGGACAGAGTGAGTTGTAATCATCATCAGCTAAGATGAGTAGCGAAGGGAAGGTTCATCCAGTGACTTCCAATGGAGATTTAACTAAGAAGCCCTTCAAGATCTTTGTGGGTTATGATCCACGTGAAGATCTTGCATTTGAGGTCTGTCGCCACTCAATATTGAAGCGATCTTCAATCCCTGTTGAGATTGTACCAATCAAACAATCGGAGCTGAGAAAGAACAGCCTCTACTGGCGTGAAAGAGGGCAGTTTGAGAGCACCGAGTTTTCTTTCACTCGGTTCTTGACTCCACATTTGGCCAACTATGATGGTTGGGCAATGTTTGTGGACTGTGACTTTCTTTACCTTGCTGACATTAAGGAACTCACGGATTTGATTGATGATAAGTACGCTATAATGTGTGTTCAACATGATTATACACCAAAGGAGACAACAAAGATGGATGGAGCGGTGCAAACTGTGTACCCGAGGAAGAACTGGTCTTCCATGGTCTTGTATAACTCTGGCCATCCCAAGAACAAGGTCCTGACACCTGAGGTTGTGAATAAGGAAACAGGTGCTTTCCTTCATAGGTTTCAGTGGCTTGAGGATGGTGAAATTGGGTCAATCCCGTTTGTTTGGAACTTTCTTGAGGGACATAACCAGGTTGTTGAAAATGATCCCACAACTTTTCCCAAGTCGATTCACTATACTCGGGGAGGACCATGGTTTGAGGCCTGGAAGCATTGTGAGTTTGCAGACCTATGGTTAAAGGAGATGGAGGAGTACAAGCAGGAAGCACAGAAGAAAGTTGAAAAGTAAAATTAGTACTTTGCTCTACTGCATTTTAAGTTTGAGATTCATTATTGTATTCAATTTCAATTTATCCCGTTCTATTCTTTCTGTCAAATTTGTTAAATGGATCCTAGAGGGTTAGGATGATTTTACTATTATAATTAAATTAAACTAAAGTTCCTTCCACATTGACCTTATGGAGTACTACTGAACTGATATTTGTGTAGTGTGCAATTTCATCATATAACTGATGTTCGATGAGTATGATCTTTCTAATGCTTGCAAAATTCAAATTAAATGCCATTTTTGAATTATATGATCCTGGTCTGTCATTTCTATGTGGCAAATAGCTGTTAACAATTGCTGGTTGTAAAGGTGGGTTTGCCCTCCATTCAAAGATCTGGCATATGCTTTGCCTCTCCTGGTCATGTGAACCGTTTTGCTTTTCTATATTCTTTTGTCAAGCATATATTGATAGTAGTAGTATTTATAGTAGTTGAAATTTATGGTGTTTTTATGCGAATATGATATTTTAAATCCAATATTTATTCCTTTGGTTTTGTAAAAAGTTTAAGCTCTTCACGGTTAATCGAATATATATTCGACCTTAGTGTGAGAAGAATGTATTGGATTATATTCGATTATATATTGGATTATCTTACAACTCTTAAATTATTGTATGAGCCTAAGCAACTAAGAAGAATTGGAACTGTCTCATTGTATAATTGTTTTTTAGGTCACTAGAAAGTTGAAACGACAATGCTATTGAATGATCGAATTGGAGAATATACAAGTAAAGTCTAAGTACCAAGGACACAATTGGAGTAACATTTTTATGAAAAATTGGCTCATAATTTTGTTTTTAGCTATTTTTTTACGACCGACTTAACAGACAAAATAAAGAGTATCTTTGGAGACAGTGGCATAAAAAAGGTCAAAAATAAAGTTTCAACTTATAAGTGAAGCATTTACATTTGAGTGAAAAATTTATACTCAATAAAGAAATAAAAAAAAAAAATCTTATTTCCTTAAAAGCATGACTTAAATCTAGCACAGGGAGGTTTTACTCAAAAACTAGATAAAAAATTCATGAAAAGTGAAAGAAATAAGATGAGTTTGAGGGCTCAACAAAGGAGTTTACAAGCATTTGACCCTTGATCTATGAGAGAAAAGCTAAGATCAAGGGGGTCATTTGACCCTCTTAGACCTTAGCCAGCTACGTCTGTGTTTGGAAATGCTCTACCGTACATAAACAGAAAAATTCAGTAATCCTCTGACTTGATTATATTAATCAAATCTGCAATACCAGTTTCACGTTCTCTAACAATAAGAGGGACCGGAGCCGTCGAGTTCTCGCCGGAATGATCAGTCAGCATTGTAACACAATTCTCCGAGCAACGGAACAAAACTTAGAATTAATAATATTTTAAATTTAATGCTTATTTGGTCCCCATACCTGCCACGTGTCACCTAAAAGCGCTGGCTCGGTCCGCGTTTGCACTATAAAAGCCCCCACAGTCCCCAACCACAGTCGCTTCAGATCAATCTCGTCACCAAAAAACGAAACCGCAGACCCAAACAAATTCTGCAGCGCCTTTTGGAAAAACCCTAGCGCTCCGCTCAGCCATGGCGAACAAGATGAAGTTTTGGGGTAATCGCTTCTCTCTCTCTCTCTGTCTCTTCGATCTTAGCATTGTTAGGGCTTCGTTTTCTCATTTTCGAGCCCTGCTTCTTGCAATTTTGTTGATATTTCTAGCGCTTTTGAATTCCGAGAAATCAAGGAAAATGTTAGGACTAGTGTGAATCAATGCATTTTGAAATCCTCATAAAACTGAGCGATTCAGCTTAGTCGAGATAAGAATCTCCAAACTGTCTAAGTAGAAGAAGCGAGCGATTAAGTTTAGGGGTTTTGGTTCATTTCTACTGCCGAGTATGAGAAATATTGGTTTTATAGGCTGCGAAAGTATTCCTCGCTTGTTTTTTAGTTACTGAAATGAATTTGCTTGTGCTTTGTATGTCAGGAATTGCGTTTCTGCTTAATTTTTTGTTGAATTGGTTTTAAAACTGAGTTTCGGAGTCGCAATAATGCTTTATTTGTTCAATTTGCCTTGCAACTTGTGATGCATGTTTATGCTAATGGATTTTGTACATGTCTGTAATGCAAATAAAGTTACACATATGTTAGGTTCAGTGCCAGTGTATTTGTGCTCAGGATGAAGGCTTTTGTTATCTTAAGAACCCAATAGTATGTGATACATGTTTTATAATTCTTTTTGCATATTTCAGGTCATTGTGATTCAACAACCTATTTTGGTTTTTTTAATCCTCTTTGTATCAAAGACTTGCTTTA